>NC_069711.1:15594072-15944072 GCF_027358585.1 Pangasianodon hypophthalmus
AAGAGATGAGTAGTTACACTTGAAATACTCAACAGGGTGCAATTCTACAGAGATCAGTGTTTAGCCCCAAGCTAGCAGGGCATCCAGCTGAGAAGCCAGTATGAGTTCTCAGCATGGGGGTGTTTTCCACCTAAAAATGAAGATGCAAAAAATATTTCCTTCAACACAGCGCTAATCACACACAACAGTAGCGACAGTAAACTGTGCCAGGGAATGATTGCAGGTTTCTTATTCTTGGCTGAACTGTTTCGAAAAACCTAGGGCTAAACAACATTATCATGGACTTAATTATCATAGAATTAATCTAATCCAATCCAATCCAATCCAAATAAATCTTAAGGACAGCTCTACGCATACTCTTGCACTCCTCCAAGCTAAAACAGTGTACAGAAAATGTTTATTACAGTAGGCTCATACTGAGTTGCACCGGTTTACTGTTTTCATTCATATTTTAAGTCCATTTAAGGTCAGACCTCTGACCAACACAAGCTGCCACTAATCCCTTGGGCTCTTTCACTGCTTGTCATTGGCTTATTCACGTTCTCCACTTCCGGCCTCTCCCGTGAATGTTAACTAAGAGAGAGTGCACACACCTAGAGGAAGCCCAGCCAGGTGTAAACATGCTGCTGCTGTTTGCTTTAGACCTCAGGAATCTGGGCTATGTGCTGACACCATTTCACATATAGAGCCCCGAGCTGTCGAGCATAAACTATGTGGCACTGTCCTTCATTAATGCATGAAAAATTCAAACGTGACTGCCTATGCTTCTTTATGTGTCTAAACCCTAGAGCTTACTCTGAACTAACTACATCAAGAGCAATGGCAAATGATCAGCTAATATTATAAGAGTGATGAGGGAAAGTAAGGAATTATCCATGGTTCTGAGCTCTGTAACATGGTGCTGTGTTAAAACACGCCCGTTACTGAAACATTTAAAGATTTAAAATGCCTGTGGTAAGAAGTCTTCTGTTCTAACACAGTCTGAATAAAGCAAGTTCAGCAATTATCCAGCAGTTTTTTTCTTCTGGCTGCCAGAACTCATCTCTCATAATTCTGAAGTTAGTTATTTTGACATTACAAGCATCATTAAAGAGTACAGTGCTATGTACAGCCTTCTAAAACGTCTCATTTGTATTGTTTAATAAAACTTTTAAATAAATTACTACCGATATTAAGATGATTTTATTAGCCGTATTATTATTAGGACTTCATATGAATCAGCATCATACCACATTGCATTGTGGGACTGATTTGCCTTATTGGTGGTATGATATTTTATGAAAGCTCATTTCTGCTACAAATGAGAAACACATATTTATAACTCAACTGCGACTTTTTTTTTTTTTTTCTTTTTATCTAATTTGTTGTGTCACAATTGTGTTTCCGTTTCCAAGAATCACACCACAACAATACAGACATATACAGCAGTGTGTAAACCTACCTGAAGTATTCTTTTCAGCAAGAGAACTGTTTTAGGCTGAATAGGATACTGTGCCTGAGGTGTTGGTGTGGCTCACAATTGTTAGAATAAAATCTGCAGCTGTAAGCTGTTAACTTATAATTCTGTGTAATATTTTCTCACACATGCGAAAAAGCTTCCATAATATTTATTTCAAGCATATAGGCTTATACAGTAGAATGAAACTACCATATATAGAAGTTACTTCAATCATTATAATGGGAATAAACTTTTTAAAAATCATGATATTTTGATAAAATCAGTCTAATTAACAATGTCAAAAAAGACACAATAAGTGGATACAAAAGACCTTCCTCATTTTATCTTTTTTCTTATTTTATCTAATTTGTAGCTTGAGTTTTTGATACAGATACAGAACTTGCAGATTTAATTTTAAACCATCAGACTGTGATAGGACAGTCACTGCAATAAAGGAAAGTTACGCACGATATGCCTGGTTAGCTTTCTAGCTACACATTCTTCAGACCCCCATTCAAACCCTAAGTTCACAGCAGAATTAACATTATTACAGAAAGCAATAAAGCTTTGGAGCTAATAGTCCTGCGTTTGCCCCAACATGAAACATCAGGATATTAACGCATAAAACATACAAATTCCTTGCTATGATCTTATATTACGGATTCTCAATATCCACTTTGTTCTCATCCTGTTTTCTCCCCAATAATTTGTTCATTAAAAAAAGTAACTAATGGAGCTATTTTTAATACATTTCCAATTCGTCCATAATAATAAAATGATAATAATAAAAATAATAGGAGCGTTCTGATACATTTAATATCTTTCGGTCACCTCAAATATACATTGATTCCTATTTTCTTACACATACTGTAGGAAAAGTGTAAAATAATCTTTGTTGTCTGTTTGTTAACATGTTTTAACCATGTTTACTACACTGATACTGAATTTGGAAAGAAAAACACAGAGCTAGATTGTTAGTAGCAAGTAACTCTCGGTTAGCTAGGTATGGTTAACTAGCTATTTTGCATTAATGCCTCGTAAGTGTTCGCATTATGATGGATATTCCACTGCATGGATATTCCGCATTATGATGGATATAAGCACTACGGTGTGACACAACATTCCTTTTACTTTATATTAAAGAGGAGACAGAATAGACACAGACCTTTTTAAAGAGGCGAATGACATCCTCGCTGATCTGCGCCAGGCGGACAATGACATTGTTGATGTAGATGTCGTTGAGTGTGGCGTGGTCTCGGCTTTCTCTGCGGGTCTGATTCAAAACCAGGTACCAGCAGTTCACTGAAGACAGGAGGTGCTGGTCTTTCCTAAACAAGAGAAACAAAGACAGAACTCAGGGAAGTTAATATGACCATGGTCTGACAGCTAGGTCTATTATTCAGACTGTTACAAATATTGAGGTTCAAACAGTAATATTAGAGAAGCAATAACGATTTACACATCATTCCATTTATTGACTTAAATAAGCATGAAAAAGCCAGGCACACAGCTAGTTCCCTGTGGGTACACTTATATAAACACAGCTTATTTCGTGTTTTCAGGAGTACAATATAATGGCCAAAAAAATAAATTGTAATTGGGACGAAACATGCAATGAGAATATTAACAGAGCATTCAGTGATCTGCTACTTGCTTGTAGTTAGTGGTGTAGTCAGTATATTATTATGTTTTTACTGTGTGGAAAGAATCAGACACACCTTTATGTGATTATCTTGGTTAATTAAAGTCAAAATCTGACAAAACAACCACAGGCCTACTAAGCACTACACAATCTGTGTGTGCAGCTCAGGAATCTGTTTATTATCTCGAGCTGTCAGAGAAAAGAACATGCAGTCGCTTTTAATTAGCTTTGTTTGGCAAAATCATGGTTTCTATGCCTAGTCTCATTTTCTTTAAAAGGCCTCTTACAAGCTGCCATTATTCCCTTACAGGAGAAATAAAGACTAAAGGGGACATTTCTCATCGTCCTTGAATATTGATGCCACATAACACACCCGAACACATGCATTTACATGCAAACATGACGCCTGGCAGCTCATCGATCACTTAATACCTTAACGCTGGTAATCATAATGACCCTGAACCAGAGGGAGAGTGAAAGCATCCTGGCGTGATCCTAATCTGCTTTCATGGCCTTAAGCTTTCACTAACCACCAACAACCCCCCCTCCCTGTCCTCCATCTGAGCCCTATCTCCTTCCCCAATCAATAAACAAGCCTGAGGATGAAGAAAGAAAAGCTCAGATGAGAGGAGAATCATGAAAAGCACAGAGATAGCTGGAAGAGGTTTCAGATAAGGTGAGCAGGAGAAGCAATTACTTTGGGGAGTAAGACAAGGGAGAAATCTTTCGGAGAGTAGCAGATGCTAAGCGTCATGCCTTTAATCTCTTACACCTGGGCTACACTACAAGATTTATACAATATTATAACAAATGATATAATGACAGATTTTACAGATTTTCTGTACTTCAGTCATCAAACCCCCCTCACTACTATAACATGCGGATAAATGAGGCAGGATCCAAGTGTGAAAATGTCCATAGCTGGGGTTAAAACACAGGCCGATCCCATAACACGAGGATAATCCATAATCAAAATATGAAAACAGGTTAAGGTGAAACCCAAAGAACAAAGGAACAAGAAGCAAGGCTCAGAACTTAACAAGATAAATAACACGAAAAGGAGGAACAGAAACAACAGGACAGAATTAATCAAACTAATCAAGTGAGACACAGAACAGGTGAACACATTAGGGTAGTCAACCACTTTAAGAACAGGGCACCAAACGCAGGACCGAAATCAAAACAAAAGCACGTCATAACATAAACAAAACCAAACTCTAAACAAAACACGAGTGGTGCTCGTCATGGTGAGAAATGCGTCGCCCACTGAGAGGAAGGATTCTTGACGACTAAAACATTATGACTCAAACACCATTCATTTTCAGATTATGCTCATGAATCACAAATGTGACTTTAGATTAAAATATACATGTTGTATATATGGTTGTTGCAAATATACATGGTGGACACCAGTTCAGTTTGGCTGTCCCTGGTTATCAGTCTTTCACGTGTCAAGATTGTGTTTTCATTTAAGACAGTCTGGCTTTCCCTCACACTACAGAATGTTGAGTGATAAATTTTGAGCATGTTAAATATTTTTTGAGTTTAAATCAGCATGTCCAAGGCTGGACTGTAAGTAGATCTGAAGGATTAAGACTGGATTTCACACACCCCACACCACAGGATAATCTGGGAAGATAATCATGTACGATAGCCTTTGCGTATATGTTTATTTTTAAAGGAAACTGAGTGTATCAAAACTTTAACCTACTAATTTGTTACTCCATCAGATAATCATGTTATGATAACTTTGTCCGTAAAATACTCAGGTGACTGTCATAACGAGTCTGTTTTAATATTCAATCGTAATTTGCTGGTTAATGCTGGTGTTTTCCTATTCTGGTTGAGGGCAAATTTTTCACATTCAAATGCTCCATATATATAAAAAAATCCAGTCTTCGAGATAAGTGTCTCTGATTGAGCAGTGTCTCTGATTAAGATGCTGTCTCCTCTGATGTCCTCACTGCGCAAGAAAAAAAACAGCTACTACACGCACTGATTTTCAGAAATCAGACATATTAAAATTATTTAATTAACTAGTTAATTAACTAACCAAATAACTAATCAATTAACTAGGAAAAGGCCAGTTTTATTAATTGTGTCATATTTATGTATTCATCATTCATGTACTCAGTATCAACTCTGAATACAACCCTTTGCACATGACTGCAGTGTGCGCTTGTTAACTCTGTGACACTCATCATTAGCTGCGTTTACATGGACACTAATAATCCGATCGTAATTGGACTAGAAGCACAATCAGATCTAAAAAGTCACATGTAAACACGTCAATCGGAATGAATTGGCCAAAACCGATTAAAATTTCATTCGGATCGTAAGGGGTGGTTTAAACCTTTTCTAATCCGATGGAGAGGACATGTAAACACTTCATCGGGTTGAAAATGAAACCAGATAGTTCTGCGCATGTGCAATGACGTACAAATCACGTAATGACGTATGACGCACGGCTGTCAGCCGTATTGGGGCTCTGACCGTAGCCTCACCAGGTGCCATGTACCCCTCCACCATTGAGCATAGTGTCATAAATGACTGTCATGTCATCCTAAAATTCTCCTTCCATTCCTCGTCTGTGAAGTGGTGCAAGACGACGTTGTCCCACCGGTCCTTGCTTCGGACCCTCATCCACAGACGCCTTGTTCTGGGCTCAGGAAGGGGCATTTTAATTGCTTGATAAATACACGCAGCACCGCACAACACATCACGCGCTCGTCGTCTTCTGATTAGCAGCTGAAATAGGCAAATGTTAAGTCTGCTTTTTAAAACGAAAAAAAGAAGCAATGGCAAGAGAGTGGCTGCTAGTATCTGTGTGTTGGATCGGCGGGAAACGTGTAATCGTGCACTGTGCGCATGTCAGAAGATCAAATCCGATTCTGTCATGTAAACGCGCGTATCAACCTGATTACTTTATTCAGCGTTCTTGTAAACACTGCGATCGGATTAATCAATCCGATTGATTTCATTCCGATTGAAACAAAAGGTGTCCATGTAAACGTGACTATTGACTATATATTCATCATTGAGTTTGCATGTTCTCCCTGTGCTTCGGGGGTTTCCTCCCAGTACTCCGGTTTCCTCCCCAGTCCAAGGACAAGTGTTGTAGGCTGATTGGCATTTCCAAATTGTCTGGAGTGTGTGATTGTGCCCTGCGATGTGGTGGTACCCAGTCCAGTGTCTCCTCCGCCTTGTGCCCCGAAGCAGCCAATCAGATGTTCCACATGACTGGATGTAATGTTGTATGGTCCAGTCTACCAAACCCAGAAAAGACCTCCAAAACAAGTGGGAAATTATAAATGCACACTGAGCAGCACATCTAACTGCTACAACTAATCCTGAATGTAGCTGCATGACTTGTTTTTCAATCTATCCATGTCACACTTTTGCTGAATTCCCTCTACTGGCTTCCTGTAGCTGCCACCATCAGATTTAATACTCTGATGCTTGTGGTACAACTAGACCCACCATTCCTCAAGGTACAAGGAAGACATTCGTCAAGACTCTTCTCTGTCCTGGTACTCAGGTAGTGGAATGAACTTGCCGATACCAGCCGATATCCAAACCTACAATGTTGCATGTGCATTATATGGCCAAAAGTATGTGGACACCTGACCATCACACCCATATGTTCTTAACATTCCATTCCAAAATCACAGGCATTAATATGGAGTTGGTCACATCTTTACTGCTATAATAACCTCCACTCTTCTGTGAAGGCTTCCCACCAGATTTCGGAGCATGGCTGTGGGATTTTCCCATTCAGCCACAAGAGCATTAGTGAGGTCAGGCACTGATGTCGGGCAAGAAGACCTGAAAGTCGGTGTTCCAGTTCATCCCAAAGGTGTTCAGTGAGGTTACAGGACACTCAACTTCTTTCACTCCAATCTTGTCAAGCCATGTCTTCGTGGACCTTGCTTTGTGCACAGGGGGCATTGTCATGCTGGAACAGGTTTAGACCCCTAACCTCTTCTGAACCTAGTTCCAGTGTAGGGAAATCTTAAAGTTACAGCATACAATGACATTCTAGACAACTGTGTGTTTCTTACAAACAGCAAACACCACGTATCGATCATATTGTTTATTTCCTTAATACTGTAGTTTCCTAAATGTTCAAGCTGGTCTGACACCAGAAGGGAAGGCCCACATATGGATGTGATGGTCAGGTGTCCACATACCCTTGGCCATGATGTACCTCTCTCTGGACTGTTTAACTTGTTTGCATTTTAGTGACACCACGGCAGCTAACTGCTAGTTAAGGAAGTGTTCCTCTTTACTGCAATAATAAAAATGCTGCTCAAGAACACAGACAATTACTTTTACTAGGACATTTAACTTTACTGGGGCAATGCTAGAATTTTCCAATCCATGATAATCGGCAAGTATACTGATGTGAAAATTGTATATCAGCTCTCACACACACTGCAGTCCCAGTGTTACAACTGAACACCAAAACTTTACAGCTTAAGCTACAGAGCTTTGTTTTAGAAGTTATCACAAATAGGCACAAGTTGAGATTATTTTTCCTCACTGTGAATGTGTAGTTCAGTTCAGAACTAGGTCACTCTCAGTTCTGAGCCTCAGGCTACTACTTGACAACTCAGCTGAGCAAAAGAGTCTTTTTTTCCAGAGTTGTGCAGTGATATTCTCTGTCTATTTCTGCTTCTCACTTGAACTCCTTCCACATTTTCAGAACATGATACTCCAGTGGAGGGAAAACTAGTTGAACAAGCATCTAAAAAAGTACAACAGGTTACAGTTGGATGGAGAATATTTTCCCATATGCACTTCTTCTTCAGACTTTTGTTACAAAGTTGGAAGACACAATTCTCTAGAATGTCTGTTTATGGTGTAGATAAGATTTCCCTTCACTGGAACTAAGAGGCCCAAACCTGTTCCAGCATGACAATGCCCCTGTGCACGAAGCGAGCTCCATGAAGACAGGGTTTGTCAATGTTGGTGTCAAAGAACTGGAGTGGACTGCGCAGAACCCTGACCTCAACTCCACTGAACACCTTTGGGATAAACTAAAACACTGACTGAACACCAGGCCTCCTCACATGACATCAGTGCCCGAGCTCACTAATGCTCTTGTGGCTGAATGAGCAAATCTCCATGGCCACACTCACAGAAGAGTGGAGGTTATTAGAACAGCAAAGGAGGACTATCTCAATATTAATGCCCATGGTTTTGGAAAGAGATGTTCAACGAGCACATCTGGTTGTGATGGTCAGGTGCCCACGTACTTTTTGCTACTTTGTATAGCAAAGTAGCAGGTGTCCACATTGTACACTGAGTATAATTATATCATGTTGTGTAGAGTTTTTTGATTAAAGCACATTTGCAATGTCCCATTTGCTGCCTAATATTGTATATGTCAGTGTATTTAGGTGCTTAATCATTTAGGTGCTTAATAACAACTTATTTCCCAAATACTCTCAGACACATTTAGACACAGTTAGATATAAAATACACTCAGTCCCACGGTAAAACACTTGGACAGAAAAAAAATGGCAGAACAAACCTAATCTCTGAACACATATATCTTCCATCTAAAACATGTATGTACCTGTGAAAAGGAGTTTTTTTCCAAAATATATGGCAAAGGTACTCAAAGGCAATTAATCAACATTTAAATGGTTAAAATTCCCATGAAACAGCTTCAGAGCTGTGATTTGATTCTGTATGTATCCGTATTTCCTTTTGAAACAGGAAGTGACTGCGTGCTAAAAGGCTTTACTGATTTACATATCAGCCAAAAGCATTCAAGATATGCCACACCCCCAGCTGAATCTAAACGAACCTAACAGCAGTTTAGGAAACTAGAACAGCAAAGTGTCTAGCGAGAGCCAACTGTGTAGGTTTTCTCACCACCACCTTCACCCACACCTGTCAACTTTAACGAATACCAAATTCCACCCTTGTCAAAAAGAAACATTCTTCTCAACCAAAGAATGGCTGGAAAGTGAGTAGTGTGAAGAAAAACAGAAAAACGCAGAAAACACTGCAAAAAACACATAGCTGAACGTTGTTTGCTGCTAACAAGCTGCTAATATAGAGCAATATCCACCCTGGAGGGAGGCGGGACATGTATGTTTTACAGAGCATTTGATTGGACAAACACAAGACTAGTACAGTATGACTACAAACTAAAAAACTCCAAAAGTATTTTTTTTTCTAGATATACTATCATATTGGTGTGCATAACACTAAGGGACAAGTACAAAAGCTCTGAAACACCAATGTTGATATCTGAGTCACTTTAAGTTCCCATGTTTAACTTTTAGACACCTAGCGTAAAAGACAATTTTTCTAATCTTTTTGTTCTTGCGTCACTACTTTGTAGTATTTTCCATTTGTAATTTTAAAAAGTATGCATCCTAAAAGTGCTATTACATATGAGTAGAACAATTTACAACAGGTGATTATTATTCATAGCGTCTGGCTGGGAGCATAGTGCATTATGTAGATTCTACAAAGTCATTATATCTGTGTTAAGAGTGTCCAAGTTTTGGAAATGATGAATTTTTACAAGGATTTGTGCGTCTATGTGTTGATCACTCTTCACGTCCCTGTCATTGGTGTCTGACAATTCAGCTGGACAGGACAGCAATACGTGCCCCAGTTCCAGACTCCCAGAATTTCATATCCTGAACTCATTTGTAGGAGATCTAATTTTGTGAAGAGAAACAAAGGACAGCAATTATCTGTTTTTAGCCCAGACCTGTCCTGGTTTAGAAAGTTATTGAGGGCAGCAGGTTAGCTATTATACTGGTGAAGAGGAGCTCTGATGGAGCTGCTTATTTTAACATGTCAGGTGATTTCACCAACTGTCACACATACAAATGCACAGATGCTAGACAGATGTTCTTCTTTCACACATATGAGCACACATGCATCAACACACACACACACACACACGCACGCAGACACAGAGGCCAGAGGCCAGGGCCAGCAGCATCAGATCACTGCTTCTTCTCTAGCTGCCATTAAAGCAGCAGGCTATGGGAATATGATGACCACCAGAGCACATGGTTTAACAGCCCTGATGTGTGTGTGTGTGTGTGTGTGTGTGTGTGTGTGTGTGTAATTTGAGTCAGGTGTCTTTACTGTGGAGCTGAGAGCAGGCAGATGAATCTGCTTAGGGAAATGCCTTACTGCTGAAACAAACAGAGCAAAATTCCAGCATCTGCCTGCCTTACACTCTCACCCACATACACAAACACAATCACACACAGCACTTCTTACAAGCAATATGTAAGAAATAAATCATAATCACAATCACAAAAATGTTACAAGAAAATGATCAGTGCCGGGTGGTGTGATGCAGCCTGACATCAAGCTGTTACCATCTCAAAGCTGATTATCGTCCAGCACTTTTTTATTTATTAAACAGCAGCATGTCGAATGTTTTATCCATTTGTGTTTAATGTTTAAGGTAATATTAACAATTACACACTTTTTTAAAATCCATTTATGTAGAACATCTGTCATACAAGTCACTGTGTAAGCTGTTAGTGTAGAAACAGTAACATATTAGAACAAGTGCACTGATATAAGCCGCAGCTGCCGTCAGAGCTGTGCAGATTCAGGAAATAAATCAACAATGTCTGACCATTCAGATTTGAGAATTCAACAATGCTTTATTTTTATGTTGTTAATCATCATTTAACAAGGAAAAGGAGGAAAAATAATCATTTAAAAAATCCACTATGTTACTTGTTACACAGTGAGTAACAGTGTTATAAAAGTACAGATGATTCCTAATAGCACCAAAATCATACGAATATTTATTTCCATACTTATTATCTCATCATGTCATACCCTTTCCTCCTACTGAGCAGTTATTTGCAGCCTGAGTTTAAAACAAATATAAGTCTTGCTCATGTGAACATTATTATGCAAATGCACATCTGTCTCGGAGGAGATGTGCACAGATGTACAGATGTCTAATACGATTCTACATGGATGCTTGATGACAAGCTTTTTTTTTTCTGACTCCATTGAAATGCACCAGCAGCTAGACTGCACTGGGATCAAAACCGCCTTCCTTAAACCACACCAAACGACAATCCCATCATATAATCATGTCCTTTCACAACAATTCTGTGGGCTTAACAGAGCTTTACCATAAGACAGCTAATCCAGTCTCATGTAGCTTGCTCGAGCTTATCCGCTTAAAGTGAAGAGAAACAAAGACCCAATCAGTGACAAGGGCACATGCACTCTGACGTTACTGCATGTCCAGCCATTTAACTGAGCTTGGAACGCTGTGGCTGTTATTTGCTTATCTTACATAGGTTCCCTTTTTCCACACACACACACACACACACACACACACAGAAAATGAGGCCAGAAATGTTTGATAGCTCCCAGCTGTAGACACAGAGTCTAGTCTAGACAAGTTTAAAGAGGAGAGGATGGAGTGGAGGATGGACATTGACCAACTAGCAATATATTCTGTCTGATTCAGTCTGCTGCAGCAGACACTACATTTCTCTCTCTCTCTCTCTCACACACACACACACACACACACACAAAACACTGTCACACACCAGAGAAGAAACTAAATGATACAGTCTCTAAAACAGTTTTGGCACATGCATTGTAGGCCTGGCAGTGTGTGAAGGTTGGAGAGTAAAAGGATGTACCAGTGACAGATGAAAGAACAGGATGATAGCAGAGGTGTGCCGTAGTTCAAACACTGCTGCAGTGATTTAAATTCAGACTGCAGATTAAACACTGATGCAGTGGTTTAAATTCAGACCGCAGATTAAACACTGCTGCAGTGGTTTAAATTCAGACTGCAGATTAAACACTGACGCAGTGGTTTAAATTCAGATTGCAGATTAAACACTGATGCAGTGGTTTAAATTCAGACTGCAGATTAAACACTGCTGCAGTGGTTTAAATTCAGATTGCAGATTAAACACTGATGCAGTGGTTTAAATTCAGATTGCAGATTAAACACTGATGCAGTGGTTTAAATTCAGACTGCAGATTAAACACTGCTGCAGTGGTTTAAATTCAGACTTCAGATTAAATACTGATGCAGTGGTTTAAATTCAGACTGCAGATTAAACACTGACGCAGTGGTTTAAATTCAGATTGCAGATTAAACACTGCTGCAGTGGTTTAAATTCAGACTGCAGATTAAACACTGACGCAGTGGTTTAAATTCAGATTGCAGATTAAACACTGCTGCAGTGGTTTAAATTCAGACTTCAGATTAAACACTGCTGCAGTGGTTTAAATTCAGACTGCAGATTAAACACTGCTGCAGTGGTTTAAATTCAGACTGCAGATTAAACACTGACGCAGTGGTTTAAATTCAGATTGCAGATTAAACACTGATGCAGTGGTTTAAATTCAGACTGCAGATTAAACACTGATGCAGTGGTTTAAATTCAGACCGCAGATTAAACACTGATGCAGTGGTTTAAATTCAGATTGCAGATTAAACACTGATGCAGTGGTTTAAATTCAGACTGCAGATTAAACACTGCTGCAGTGGTTTAAATTCAGATTGCAGATTAAACACTGATGCAGTGGTTTAAATTCAGATTGCAGATTAAACACTGATGCAGTGGTTTAAATTCAGACTGCAGATTAAACACTGCTGCAGTGGTTTAAATTCAGATTGCAGATTAAACACTGATGCAGTGGTTTAAATTCAGATTGCAGATTAAACACTGCTGCAGTGGTTTAAATTCAGACTTCAGATTAAACACTGCTGCAGTGGTTTAAATTCAGATTGCAGATTAAACACTGATGCAGTGGTTTAAATTCAGATTGCAGATTAAACACTGCTGCAGTGGTTTAAATTCAGACTTCAGATTAAACACTGCTGCAGTGGTTTAAATTCAGACTGCAGATTAAACACTGCTGCAGTGGTTTAAATTCAGACTGCAGATTAAACACTGCTGCAGTGGTATAAATTCAGACTTCAGTGGTTTATGTTGGCGCAGCTGTGAAGGCTTTCCAGTTGCTGCTTCTCAGTTCAGTGAAACATGTTATCTGTGATGTACAAATCAGCTGCACAGGAATGTGCTGCCTACACACCTATAAGCTCACCACACTGTGCACCATGAACTGATTTTTTGGCTTTAGTCACAATTACAGCAGCAAAACTGATATTTTCCATGTTTATCTGCCACAATGTTCTACTCCCAGTCTGTTATTCTTGCTTCTTCAATGTAAGATAGAAGGTATATGTTAACAGGTATTAAGACTGCGAGAACATATTTATTATTTAAATATTATACAATTTTCTTGAACTCAAACTGTCTTGAATTTTCATTGCAATTACATATTCAAAGCCTTTGAGTGTTTAAGATCCCATGGTATACTTTAGTTTATCTAATTAAGGCTGGTTGAAACATTTTGGCTATATGACCTTTGTGGCTTGATGTTCAAAATGGTCTGAATAATTGCATGCAATTTCACATTTTTAAGTTATGTATTTTTTTTATGTAGTATATTATTATCAGTGTTTTAAGATAAAACTGACCAAATTTCTTTTAATTGTTTACTTGTGAAAAAAATAAATAAAACAAGTAAATTAAAAACAAGCAAATAAATAAGATAGTAAACAAACAAACAAGTAAATAAAATAACCTGTCACAAAATGTATTTTAACTATTCGTATTTGCATCTTTTGCCATATAGCTTGCCATAGTGTAGCTAGCTAAAATCCTCTAAAGCACAATTATAAAAGGAAAAGCAGTACCAGAAGATGCAAATAAACTGCTGTAAACAGTAAACTAGACACGAAGATCAAGAATGACACAAATAAACAAGGGGAATGAACTGGAAAGTGCTGATGTCAAAAAAAAAAAGAACTGCAGCAAAAACAAAACAACAGCAAAATTGCTGAAGGTTCAGGCTGAGGGCTGTAGAGACTGGCCAAGTTTCCCCTTGTTGTTGACTGCAGGGCTACAGACGGGCTGAGGGAGCACACAACTCTCCTACAGCTGGCCTTAATTACACACAACAAGCCTGCTGCTATTGCAATAGGCCTCAGCAGGCTCACACACACACACACACACACACACACACACATACAGACACACACATACTCACACACACAGCCAGCGGAAATCATACATGTATGCACACGTGTGCTCAAAGCTGCTGGATTTACTGACCGACTCTCTTATCTGCACAATCTCAGCTCCCCAGCACATATACACCCCGCTGTGTACTGCTCCTTACAGAACTGCTTCATTGAGTCATCTAAGAACTTCTCTTTTTGCCTTCCTTCTTGAACAATAGCACGACTTTTAAAAGTAGTGCTGCCAGGGAAAGTAGGAAAGTAGCTAATGCACGCTTAAAAAGTAGCTAGATGACATCACAGATTAATTTGCATATTTGTTGAATTATCATAAGCATTTACATAACAAAACTTGTTACATTAAGAAAGAAGAATACAAGAGAATATAGAATATAATAGAACAAAACAAAAAGAAAATAGAAAAAAATAACAGAACAGAATAGCTGATACATCAGAACAGAACAGAATAGAATAAAAATAGAATTGAACAGAACATAATAGAGCAGAACAAAACAGAAAAGAACATAGCAGAATAGAATAGAATAGAATATTTAATAATTTACAAGAATAAACTAGAACAGAACAAAATAGAACAGAATAAGAGTTTTATCAGAATAGAATAGATAACATTTCTTAAAAATAAGTCTTTGGTCATGGCCCCACAAACTACCTATTTAAATACACTCATCATCCACTTTAGTGGTAACTCTTGTATACCTGCACATTCATGCATTTATCCAATCAGCCAATCAGGTTGCAGCAGGAGAGTGCATAAAATCCTACAGATACAGGTTAAGAGCTTCAGGTAATATTCACATCAAACGTCAGAATGGGGAAAAAAAATGTGATCTCATTGATTTTGATCATGGCATGGATGTTGGTACCAGATGGGCTGGTTTGAGTGTTTCATAAATTGTTGATCTCCTGGGATTTTCACACACAACGTTCTCTAGAGTTTACACAGAATGATGCAAAAAAACAAAAAAAACACTGAGTGAGTGACAGTTCTGTGGGTTTACTGGACAGCTGAAGATTAGAAAAATCACCTGGTCTTTTTCCAGTCTTCAGCTGTCCAGTTTGGGTGAGGCTGTGCCCATGATAGCCTCAGATTCCTGTTTTTGGCTGACAGGAGAGGAACCCAGTGTGGCCTTCTGCTGTTGTAGCTCATTCACCTCAATGTTCGAAGTATTGTGCATGCTGAGATGCTTTTCTGCTCACCACAGTGATTATTTGTGTTACTACATCCTACCTGGCAGCTCGAAATAATCTAGCCATCTTCCTCTGACCCTTCTTATCACCAAAGCGTTTCCACCCACAGAACTGTCACTCACTCAATGTTTTTTTTTTTTTGCACCATTAGTATAGTAATAAAATACTTTAATTATCAAGAATACATAAGAGGTGAAGCACTGGTGGTCGTCGGAAAACAATGGTGATCAGTAATTGGTCGTTAGGAACAATGGTGTTCAGTGATTGGATGATGGTAAACTGGTGATCAGTGATTGGTTAATAGGAAACAATGGTGATCAGTGATTGGTCGTTAGGAACAATGGTGATCAGTGATTGGTTGATGGGAAACAATGAAGATCAGTGATTGGTTAATAGGAAACAATGGTGATCAGGGACTGGCTGATGGGAAACAATGAAGATCAGTGATTGGTTGTTGGGAAACAATGAAGATCAGTGATTGGACATTTGGAACATAGGCTACTGTAAAGGCAACTCAGTCAGGGTTTACACAATGGTGGTGAGACAAAGTTGCATCAAGTGGAAGACAGTCACGAATGTTGCTCAGAAGGTTGTTAGATTTGTCATTGGCTTTTGTTTTTACAATAAGTTCAAAGTCACTAATTCGGCAACACTGATTAAATGCTGAATCTGTGCATGCGACTGTCTCATTCACTGACACGATCTTGCAATTTATTAGCACAATCCTTCATACAAAGCCGTGTGAGCTGCTGCAGGCCAAGAATCCATCACTGGCTGAATGCCACTGAGCAGAGAATTGCCTATTGATTAAATATGGAGAAGCAGCAGCTCACATGCAAAGTGAAGTGCTCCAGTTGTTCTGTTTTTAGCCAACAGCTTTGATGAAGCACTTCTTTTACGGCGAGGAAAACAGGAAAGAGAGCCTGTTCAATTAACAGTTCCATTTTTGTTGCTAAATTGAAGTGGAGATAAAATCCTTAGGCTTGTGAATGTGTTATGGCTTCTTAGAAGATTGTCTAGTAGTGTGCAGGTGGAAGGGCGTCTGTATCCAGTGGCAAAAAATCAGAGAGCTCTAAAATTCTCCAGCAGCTATTTCTGTTCTGATAACAACAGCACAGACAAAGGGTGGAGCACAGAAAGAACAGAGGAGAAAAAAATAATCTGAAATGAACAGCAAAGGAAACCCCCACACATACACACACTGAATAAATACACACAAATGCACCACAATTTCTACTTAAAAATCTGACCACATGTGCTCACACAGCATCACAACTAAGGCTGGGCAATATGACGATATATCAATATTGTGATAAATTATGTCAGTTTTTGTTGAAACGAATGCACTTTTCTGAAATATTGCAGTAATTTATATACAATTATTTATGTTTTTAATAACTGTTACAAACTGACTACAAGCAGTTGATTAGATGTTAGTTTTGAATCTTTAAAAATGTCCATTGCCAGTCCATCTCTGGGCAGCACACACACATACAATCACACCTATGGGTCTGTTCTTTTAACAGTTGGAGGAAACCGGAGAAACCGGAGGAGACCCATATGAACACGCAAAACTCTGCATAGACAGTAACCTGCACTCAGGATCAAACCAGGAAGCCTGCAGCTGTGAGGTAGCTACACTACCTACTGCACCACTGTGCCAGCCTAGCGTACAGTTTAAGGCTGGAAAAAGGCCAGGCAATGTTTTTTTTTAATCTTCAGCTCTCTAGTTTTGGTGAGCCTGTGCCCACTGTAGCCTCAACTTCCTGTTATTTGCTTACAGGATTGAAACCTGATGTGATCTTCTGCTGCTGTAGCCCACCTGCCTCACGGCTCATCATCTAGTGCGTTCCGAGATGCTTTTCTGCTCACCACAGTTGTAGAGTGCTTATTTCTTTATTGCACCATTGTGTGCTGACACCCAGGAGATCAGCAGTTTCTGAAATAATTAAACCAGCCTGTCTAACACCAACAACCACGCCATGGTCAAAGTCACTGAGACCACATTGCTCCCCATTCAGATGTTTGATATGAATATTAACCAAAGCTCCTAACCTGGATCTGATTTATTTTAAGCATTGCACTGCTACCACATGATTGGCTAGAGAGTGTCTCAAAGCATTTAAGAGCACAGAAGCCTAGCTGCTCTTCACATCCGGTGGGTAAAGAATCACAGGGTGTTTCATCAGTAGGAGAAAAAACTGTTTGGGATTTTAAGGAGGATAAGTTAATATCAGCTAACTAACTATTTTGCTGAAGTCAGCAGTACTTCCTGCTGAGATAAACTTCCCAGTTCTGCCTATATCTAACATAGCTATGAGGCAGCATGACAGAGACGATCCGCTACACCGATACTTGAAGAAGATGTATTAGGGCAGTTGATTGTCAGTATACAGTAAATGAAAATAAAATCTTCTTAATGAAGCACATACACAATTATGTTGATGCAGTCAGTCCTGTATCTGAAAGATACATCATCATATATATTGCGTATCGCAGAAATGTCTTTAAATATCGTGATAAGATACTTTTGTCATATCACTCACAGCTAATCACAACAACTCCAAAGTCTCAACCACCCACACTAATACACATATAAGAGATGCACCAGTTGTTCACATGAATATATTCAGCTGAAACTAACACAAGTAGCAGTTTAAGTGTTCGACTGAACAACAATGGCAAATATTCTGAACAAATGTCTCACTGTTTTCGTTGTTCTGCTTTTGAAAGAGCAGAAGGAAACTAGAGCTTCACTCTGTGGCCAAATGTTTGTGGACACCTGATCATAACACTCATATGTGCTTGTTGAACATCCCCTTCCAGCTTTAGTCCTCCTGTGCTGTTCTAATAAGCTCCACTCTTCTGGGAAGGCTTTCCACCAGACTTTGGAGCATGTCTGTGGGGATTTGTGCTCATTCAGCCACAAGAGCATTAGTGAGATCAGGCACTGATGTCAGGTGAGGAGGTCTGGGGTGCAGTCAGCGTCTCAGTTCATCCCAAAGCTGTTCAGTGGGGTTGAGGTCAGGGCTCTGTGCAGGCCACTCGAGTTCTTCCACGTAAACCTTGACAAACCCTGTCTTCATGGACCTCGCTTTGTGCACAGCAGAATTGTCATGCTGGAACAAAGACATCCTATACAATTGCGTGCTTCCATCTTTGGGAAAGGCCCACATATGGGTGTGATGGTCAGGTTTCCATATAGTGTATTTTTGTGCATGCATAATTTTGATTGGCTGCCTCCTGCCCCTGTAGCATCTCCATCTACTATGGCAAAAACCCCTAATCTACATAACACAATGTTTAGGCGAGTTAATTTTACATTTTTACTGCATGTTCAATGAAAAAGTTTATTTAGACTGGATAAAGACACTGTCAATGGAATCAAAGCATATTTTCAGAGACACTGGCAAATTAATCTAAAAATTAATTTATCTTCAGAGGAACAAAGCAGTTCTCTTGCTTTTTAATTGACTTTTTTGTATTCAGCATCCATTATTAAACGATCCATTCTGCTTTTGTGTTAGACATCTCAGTTCATTGCTCAGTGACTTTGATTTCCATGGCTACGGCTATAGCATTAACAAAGATTCATTTACAGTCCCTGTAGCCATCCCTGGAGCTTGTTGATGAGAAACTGTTCTTGAAACTGTATACTGATTTAAATTATCCACCATGGGAGCACAATACACCGATGAACAGGCTGTGGACAGGACAACAGAACCACCATGTGGGTGCAAGTCTGTGATTGGCATCTATATATGAAACTGGAGCTGTGTTCCTGATTGCTCCAGTGTTGCTTAACCCTATAGAACAACGCTTCAGTCAATAGTGACAGATACTGTACAAGTGCAAGTGTACATTCAAAATGAAATTCACCTCATTAATAGATTATTTTTAATATCACAAACATTAGGTCAGGCAGAACAAGAATACGAGGTGATCTGAATGCAAGGATATATTCACGCTATGCAGACTGTGGTAAACATCTATAAATGTCAACACTGTTATGCTCTTTCTACGTCAATATAGGCACAACAACAGCAGTCATAGTGACTGTCTTACTGAATAGTTTAAATTAAGAACGACCACTGGTTACAAACGATTTTGCTTGATGCAGTTTACGGGTTAAAGAGTTTATTTTCATTTCCTTGTAGTTTTGTAATGCAGTTTCACTGAAAAGAAACTAAACAGAAAGAAGGAAAATTGCTGTGCTTTTTACAAAGATACATAAACAAATACAAAAATGCAAATAGCTGGAAATAACTTTTGGAATTTGTTATTTGGTGTTCAGTATTAGGCCCAGTGATTCCTAAAATGTGACTTCAGCCAAAAATTCTCATTTCAATGCATTACTAATACAAATACATGTAAGCACAAAATATAGGAAAGCATGATTAACAACAACCCACACACACCCACATACAACAGCGCTAAGCCTGTCGCAATTATAAAATCTTATTGGATTAATTGACATACACATAATTATAATAAACAATAAACTGTCTCTTTATACCGTATGTAAAGCAGCTATTTATCAACACTGAACATGTACTTTAAGCACTTCAGTATTTCTGGCTGTCTTTTAGACTATACAAAATGCCAAAGGGAAGACAGGAGACAATAATTTAAATATGTAAACCTATTATTAAGACACACAAAAAGGAACAGAAAACACTCTGAGCTTTAAGAGAAATTGTGCAGATGAAAAATAAGCCATATCCTTGCCTCTGGTGTTTTAGTAATAGTGACTAAGGCCACTAAATACCACGTTACATGACAGACCATAATTACAAATAATTTAGAGATTAAAGAAAAATGATAAAATATGCAGCAATCTGATTATATTCTTATGTTGTTTGCTGAAGCATTCATTTTTGACTGACTACATAAATCATATGACTGCGGAAATAATGGTTAAATATCAGCTCGGATAATTGTGATTATATAATAATTGTGACAGGTCTATCCACCGCAGCGTTTCCTAACGCTCAGCCATATAGACCCACAGACATACACATAAATCAGCACACTTACAGAACACCAACACACACACACACACACACACACACACACACACACCTCCCTCTTTCCCTTGGCTTACTTGAACTGCTGGTGTTCTCTGGAGGAGCGAATCTTGGACGAGAACCTCTCGGCTAGTTTCTCCAGGCTGCGCGAATACTCCAGCTGAATCTCGGCTTTGCGGCGGAAAAACTCCTGCAGGTCCTGCAGCAGCTGGATCCGAGATTCCGACTGCTGCTCCAGACACTTAAACTGCTCCACCAGCTGATTACGGATCTCTAACACACAGACAAACGCAAGAGCACATTACAAAGCATGAACTCTTCAAAATGAAGTAATGATTGTACAGGTAACCAGAAGGACATGAGATCAAATCTCAGAACTGTGCAAGCTGTACAGACTGTACAACTTTACAAGCTGGGATATGAAACAGAAAAACAGAAAAAATCTCCATGGGGATAAAATTCTCTTTATTACTGCAGGGGTGGACATATCATGTTTTTGTGTCTGGACTATTATTTATTTATTTTTTTTACATTTTCTTAGCCAGAATTAAATAAAGTTTTTACTCGTGATGCAAGAACAACACAGCTCACAGCCAAAACTTTTTTTTTTTTTTACACCGAGGTAACAAACATGATGTGCCACATCAAAAACTGCATCAGGAAACGAATGACTGCACTGTCACCCCAACACCAGGAATTCATAATCTCATTTGTTTGTCTGTATTAATGCACTAACTTGCCATAAGTTACTACATTATGTTAACTATGAATTACAAGTCCAGTAAACTAGGTTTCCAGGCAACCAAAACATGGGACTGGGCAGCACACTGGCACTATTACTTGCCCAATGGGCTAGTTAATATATTTTTCATAATATATTTTTATATATTTTTTTGATACTCGCTACACTATACTCCTGCATCACTAATGATTTCTATTAAATGCTTGAAGGTTAAACAGTTTTCCATGCCTTCTCCACAGTCATGTGACTATGAAAAACAGTTTCTGTCATTAAAAAACACGTTGAAAATAAAAACGTTGAAATTTTTTAAAAAGTTAAATGATTAGCATGATCGCACGTTTTTGTATCATATAGGAAAGAATGGAGCAGAGAAGAAATTACACCATGCAGTTCTCAGCAGCAGTTTCTTCAGCTTGGATCAATGCACGGTGTTTTAAATTAAAACTCAAGCCTCTAAAAAAATAGTTAGAGATGCTGCACTTGAATGAATCATTTTTAATAAAACAGTTCTGCACTTTGAACATTGCTGAGCTTCACTTATCTTTGGCTTTCTGTATAATTGTAGCTCGAAGGTAGTGAAGCCAGTAGAGTGCATGCCTCTATGAAAATGGTGCACATACCTCTTTCAAATTATAGATTGAATCAATATTTCTACTCGATTTTTACATTTTTATAGGAGCTATGTTTTAGATAAACTTACGAACAAGACAAGCCTGCTGGTGAGAGATTTCTCTCAATCGTACTGTAGACTATAATTATTTTCACAGCTGTTTCTAAAGCCTGTAAATATAAAGCTTACAGTTATAATGCATTATACAGGCATAACAAAATAGAAGTTAGTCATTTGTGTGACTTTTTTAATTAATTCTTTGAAGTTCCTGTGCTATTTTGCTGACCTCTTCAACTACAACTTGTCACAACAAAAAGAGCAGGGTTTTTAATGAATCATTTATGATTGTTCTCTAGGCTGGTCACACAAATAAATATTAACCTGTAATGTATTTATTTATTAATTCATTTATTCATTCATTTGCTGAGTGTTGTAAATTCATTAAGTCACCTACAGAAACACTCGTGTTAAGAGACCGAGATTTGTCATGACGCTCACAACAAACAAATTTACGCCTTGATGACCAACATTCAATAGACCTACAGCTGGGGTCATAAGCTTACATATGCCTTGCAGAATCTGCAAAATGTTAATAATTAAAATATAATAATGAGAGATCACAAAAATTGCATTTTGTTTTTTATTTAGTACTGCCCTGAATAAGCTGTTTCACATAGCAGATGTTACATATAGTCCAGAAGACAATAATAACTGAATTTACACAAATGAACCAGTTCAAAAGTTTATTCTTATTGATTCGTAATACTGTGTGTTGTTACCTGGATGATCAATGACCGTTTTTATGTTTTGTGACAGTTGTTCACGAGACCCTTGTTTGTCTTGAGCAGTTAAACTGCCCACTTTTCTTCAGAAAAATCCTCCAGGTACTGCACAATTTTTGGTTTTCTAGTATCTGCATATTTAACCCCTTTCCAACAGCGGCTTTATGATTTTGAGATCCATCTTTTCACACTTAGGACAACTGAGGGACTCCTACACAACTATTACAAAAGGTGCAAACATTCACTGATGCTCAAGAAGGCAACACGATACATTAAGACCCAGGGGGATGTAAACTTTTGAACAGGATGATCGGTGTAAATTGTTATTATTTTGTTTAAAGATCTTATTTTTTTCATTTAGTACTGCCCTTCAGAAGCTACATACAGTAAGATATTTACATGTTTCCCAGAAGACATAATGCAATTTTTATGATCTCTCATTTTTTTTTAAAATTATTAACATTTTGCAGATTCTGCAAGGAATATGTAAACTTATGACCCCAATCGTATATTGTGCAGCTCTGTTTTATTATTCAAGAATAACAAGGCCACAGGGAAAGCTAACATCTGTACACATGGACGTCTACTTCTCGGTTGGTCCACAAAACTTCCAGTCTTTTTGAATTCATTAATAAGTTTGGCAACAGTTTCCTGTTAAAGTCCATCGCAACCTTGCGACAGCTTCCCGGTCCAACCATGAGAATGATTTCAATACATGCTTCTTTTGTCAAAGGCATTCTTAAAGGCTATCTGAAAAAAATATAAACTAGGTATGAATAATTTTGGAAGACATTTTGCTAAAAAGTGATAATTTCCCCTATGTATGGAGACTTTTGGGACACCCTGTAGAAGTCACGTCCCTGTAGCTGCTGTCAAAGAATAAATTCTTTCATGACTCATTTTAAAGTGGCCTTGTAATACAGCTTCAAGAAGCACTACAGCTTTTCATTCTTCTGCTTCTAAGTCGAAGGCTAAACGAGGCAAGTGCACCTAGCAAGATGAATGAGTCCTTCCTTTAGAGCACTTTCTGAAAGAAAATTCCTTATTCATTCATCTTCAGTTACCACTTTGTCCTAGTCAGGGTCATGGTGGATCTGGAGCCTATCCTGGCAACAGTGAGCACAAGGCAGGAATATACCCTGGATGTCATCGCAAGGCACCATGCACACACATTCACATGTAGGGACAATTTAGAGTACCTACTGGCATGTTCTTGGAGGTGAGAGGATACCAGAGAACCTGGAGGAACCCCTTGGGACACTGAGAACATGCAAAACTCCGCACAAACAGGGGATCCTGGAGCTGTACGGCGGCGGCACTACCCGCTGCACCACCATGACCCAGAAAGGTTTACCTACAATACTGTGCTTATACTGTTGTACTTTAAAATGACAAACCATATCACTGAACACCTTATATTTCCAGGTGACCTGGCTGCATGACTGACATAAAACTCTTCCCCATGGGGAACTCACATGGTACATATGAGATTGGAAAGTGCACTCACATGCCATAGAGCTGGAATACATGTGATTTATTTGAGAGATATCATGTTATAGCAAACAGGTCTACTACTACTACTGTCATTTTGTGGTGGGTGCACAAGAAGGCCTTTGGAATTACTTGCATTAATTACTCATTAAATGTGCTTCTTCATATTCATCCAAGTCATTATGATAATAAACAAACACATTTTGCCCAATAACATGCTTCATAGCTGGCCTGAGGTTTCAGTGTTGGCGTGCAGTAGCTTTTTATTTCTAAACCTGAACAAAAATATTCTGTCTCAATCTGTTCAATTTGAACATTTTCCAAGAGGAACAGCCAGGTGGTCTTTTTCAAACGTTAGACATGCGGCAGAATTATAGTGGTTTCCTCCATAGTGTCCTTCCGTAGTGGAGATACACTACATGGCCAAAATTTCTGACACCTGACCCGCACAGAGCCCTGACCTCAACCCCAGTGAACAGGATTGGTGCTGCTTTGCTGCCTCTGAGCCCGGACAGCTTACTACCATTAAAGAATCAATGGATCAGGCGCAACTGAAAAACGTTTGCTGTATCATCCATAGATCACGAGTTCAGATTCCAATGGTGCCATAGCCACCTGTGTTTGGGAGTCCAAAAGAGCAAAATTCGCCATGCTCTCTGGGTGGGAGGGATGTCATACTTTCGTTCCCCTGTCAATCACAGCAAAACTATCCTATCATGGGTATCTGGGTATCTGTGAGCTCATGTATGCAGAAGAGGGCAGATAGAGCTTTCCTCCGCGTGTGTTACTCTGCCCTGTGATGCTGCATGAGCAGTTGGTTGCCTTTACATGTCGAAGGAAGCATACGTTAGTCTTCATCCTACCCAGTTGGTAGCTGTTGTATGATAAAGGAGAGATGGTCAACCTTAAAAAAAAGAATTGGCCAAGCCCAAAGTAAAACAAAAATAAATTTTTATGAAATTAGTGTCAAGACTTTAACCCAATTGCGATGCTGTAATATGACCTGTAGGAGCTGTTCATGGAAAAAAAAAAATCCAGAAATAATGATGAAAGGATTTTTTTTCAGCAAGGAATGGTCAAACATTCCTGCTCACCATTGTGTGAGTCAGATCAGCAGCTACAGGAAATGTTTGGTGTTGGTTAATGCTGCTGAAGGAGGTTCTACTAGTTTTAAATAATGATATAGTAATTGCAAGGGTTCACATACTTTGTCCATATTGCACTGTAAATGATTAATCAATGTGTTTAATAAAGCCATTAAAAGTACAATTGTATGTGTGTTCTAATTACAGAAAGAATGTCTGTCTTTTATTATAACTTGGATAAAGAACAGAATACATTAAAGCACAAATCCATGCAATTACAAAGCTTTCACAAACTTTGTCTTACAACTGGATACTAGACATTCAAACACTGCACAAATGAGTACTGTTTGTGATGACAGGGAACTAGCCATTTTGTTCAAAGTTAAACACAGCTCTAAAGCTGAGAGGGAAGAGTGTTTTATATTCCTTTGTGCTGGCTAGCCATTGCTTATGTAGCACTCCCCAATCTTAGGTTAACCACTGAAACCTAGTCCATTCCTTTAGATGCAGAGAGCTTTCGCCTTTGGGGCTTACACACATTTGGCCCCTTTTCAGATACCACACACAAAAATCGTACCAGCTACAGCTCCGGAGATGTCATTCTTTTAAACATTCCAAGACTTCTTGTATGTTTTGTCTGGGTTTTTTTTTTTTTTTTTTTTTTGGTCTTTTGCTCACCATTTCTTCCACTGTTCTCTGCATGCATTCAATGACAAAACAACAGAGCTCAGAGGAACAGCCCTGAACCATCTGACACAGTTTCGCATGAATGGCAGGCAGGACTTTGAAAATGCTCTTGTAAAGAGACGACTTCAAAACCACCAGAAGCACGAGAACTCGCGGGCGGGTTTGAGAAAATTAGGTCACGTTGTAAGTGAGCCCTGAATGTCTTGCAGAGACCATGTGCATGAGCAATCACAGAGTTATTCAGAACAGAGGATCGCATGCACACTACAGTCACTCCATTTCATGCCTGGAACTCAGAGCAGTTCTAGTTTTTAGAAGAAAAGCTACAGTGCTGCAAGTTTTAGACTACACAAATACACAAATGCTCCATTATATTGCATTATATTACAGTCTAACAGCATTGGAAAGTGTCACAGGCTATATACAGATAATAAATAACAATCATTAAAAAAACGTAAGAATAATAATTTATGATACATAATATATTTATTTATATTACAAAAAGGACATCATCTAATTCCACTGAAAAATTGTGTCTTGTTCTCTTGGCATATATATGCTTATGAAGAAGACAGGACCCCTGTATATAGTGCAAAGGAAGAAGGTCGAGCCAAAAAGCCAAAAATACATAAAAGCTTGTTTAATTAGACATACGCCATAAGCTCAACCTTTAATTTACGGGATTTCCACCTCATAGTATGGTCTGATTAAGCAAAGCTGTAATTACTCTGTGTATACCTCCCCCACAGCATTTCTGATCGACGCCCTTCTGTTTGCAACTATAGATCAGAGATATAATGGCGCTGGCAGGAGGATTCAGAACCCCAGAACAAAGTGTTCAGCATATCATCCCAGTGTGCTTTGTGACAGTTAGGAAGCCTATAGAATGCTTGTATACGCCACAGATCATTTGTTTAAGAGTTTTGTGACCTGGAGAATCAAGGCTACTGTGGTACAACCTTATATGTCATACCCATGGGGCAGCAGCAGAGTGGAAGAAGA
Organism: Pangasianodon hypophthalmus; assembly: GCF_027358585.1. NCBI lineage: Eukaryota > Metazoa > Chordata > Actinopteri > Siluriformes > Pangasiidae > Pangasianodon > Pangasianodon hypophthalmus. Next base: position 15,620,853 of record NC_069711.1, read on the forward strand.
GGGGCTCAATTCTGAAAGAGGAAGAGACACTGACACTTTCTGAAGATTTGTTGACCCCTTGTCCCTCACACCTATTCGTGGGTCTTGCCCAAACTGTTACCACAAAGATGGACGCACACAATTGTACAGAGTGTCTTTGTATGCTGTAGCATTAAGATTTCCCTTCACTGGAACTAAGGAGCTCAAACCGGTTCCAGCATGACAGTGCTCCTGTGCAAAGGTCCAGGTCCATAACAACATGGTTTGCCAAAGTTGGAGTGGAAAATCTAAGTGTCCTGCACAGAGCCCTGACCTCAACCCCGCTGGACAGCTTTGGGATGAACTGGAACGCCGACTGCACACCAGGCCTCCTCCTTGACATCAGTGCCCGACCTCACTAATGCATTTGTGGCTGAATGAGCACAAATCCCCACAGCCACGCTCCAAAATCTAGTGGAAAGCCTTCTCAGAAGAGTGGAGGTTATTACTACAGCAAAGGGAGAATAAATCTGGACTGGAATGTCCAAGAAGCACATATGGGTGTGATGGTCAGGTATCCACAGACTTCTGGCCATATGTCTTCCCTTATTGAAAATGTTGTTTCGCGAAGCATAATGCATATCAGGGGTTCTCAAACTAGGGGTTGTGACCCCATGTGGGATGATTTGATTGTTTTATTCATTTATTTTACAAATTAATTTTACAAATATCGCTCTAACTATTAAGATGGATTTTGTGTGCTACTATTTTGAAATGTTACTAGGAGCTGCATGAGCTATTTTAGTCTTTTCTGTTATCCTGACACGCTGCACTAACGCAATAAAAATGGACAAATCTCCCTGTCCACCTACCTCTGCTAATTCTTCAAAAAGATCAGGTGACTCTGACTCAGTGGAAAAACATAAGGCAAAAAAACAAACACAAAAACATGTTGAAACATTTCACGAATATGGCTTTAAAAGTCTATAAATCTTCTATTAAAAAATGTTGAGTAGTCACGGGTTTCTCTGCACTGAAAAAAAAAAACAAACTAAAAGTCTAAGCTGTTGTGCTCTGCATTCTTAAATTGATATGAGGTGATCCAATCCCAGTGTAACATCATATGCCATACTTCACCTGCCAAGTCCACACCCACACTCAATAAGTCTTTTACCTTTTCTGGAAGGAGCTGATGTGTCTAGACAGTGGTTGATGATCCCTTGAGAACATTGATCTAATCACACAATCATACTGCTGGAGAAGATAAAATGGAAGAATGGATTTACAGTTGATATTATACATTAATGGTTTCTCGTTTGCTGCATTTCCAAAGTCTATTTAACCACATTCGGTGTTTAATAGCACTATTCTGCTCAATTTGATCATTTTTTTAAAAGTAATGACATCTTTAAATGTACTGCTGCAGTTGTAGTATGTAGTAATTTTGTATCTTCACACTGGCTTTAAAAATTCTCATTTTGTGTGGCCAAATAAAATCAGCTAGCATTTAGCCATAATACTCAGGCAATAGGAATGTATTGTATATATATATATATATATATATATATATATATATATATATATATATATATATATATATATATATATAGCTGACACTCTGCAAGCTTCTGTTGTCAAGATATGAGAAACATCAGAGGCGTGATGGCAGCATGTTTTATTTTATATACATTGTGGTGCAGTCCTGACAAATCTTAATATCAGCAAGTCTTAATAAGTACTATTCGGATAGGATAAGATTTCCGGACATACAGCGGAGTTCAAACTCCGCGATCACACTGAAAATCTGGGATATTTTTCTATTTAAAACTGGAAATAAACAGAAGGTTTTACAATTTTGACATATTTAAAACAAAGAATGTACATGTTCAATATCTTGAATATTTAATATTCAATATTTTTGCTCTATTTCTAGGTCCCTATTTAAATGTAAGCCAATTTTGACATTGAACATGTTAACTGCTTTCTATAAAAGCTCAGATTTTCCTCATGCCTAATCTCTTCTATTGAAGCACGTGTTCAGACGACACTCTGATGGATTGGATCTACAATGCCTGCCCAAAAAAAAGCTCGCTGTTTGAATTTAAATAAGCAGATACTTAAGAGCCTATGATTGGATCATTATCGCATGTATGTATGAGTATGTTTCAGCTGGCAACAATTCTTTTCACCCTAACTGATGCAGTGTGTAGATTCTCATTTCTTAAACAACCATGTGGGAAGATGTATCCCATGGTTGTGGAAAAGATGTTACTGTATTCCAGAAGGGGCAAATTATTGGCCTGTATCAAACAAAGAAAACAGCTAAGGAGATTTCTGAAATCACTGGAATTGGGTTGAGAGCTGTCCAACGCATAATTAAAACCTGGAAGGATAGTGGTGTACTGTCAGCTTTATGGAAGAAATGTGGTCGGAAAAAAATCTTGAATGATTAAAACGCTTGGTGAAGACACATCATAAAAACTGACAGTAGAACTCACAGATATGTTTAATAGGGAAAGTACGAGCATTTCCACATCGAGAACTTACAGGATTTGGACTAAATAGCTGAGTGGCCACAAGAAAGCCACTTGTTAGTGAGGCTAATCGGAAAAAATGTCTTTAATTTGCTAGGCAGCATAAAGATTAGACAGTGGAGCAAAGGAAAAAGGTCATGAGGTCTGATGAGTCCAGACTTACCCTATTCCAAACTGACGGGCACGTCAGGGTAAGAAGGGAAGTGCATGAAGCAATGCACCCATCATGCATAGTGCCTACTGTACAAGCTTCTGGAGGAAGTGTTATGATCTGGGGTTGCTTCAGTTGGTCAGGTCTAACGGGGGCAGTCGTGGCCTAATGGATAGACAGTCGGACTTGCAACCCGAAGGTGAACCTGAAGGTTGTGGGTTTGAGTCTCAGGTCCGGCAGAGATTGTAGGTGGGGGGGAGTGAATGACCAGCGCTCTCTCCCACCCTCAATACCACGACTGAGGTGAGACCCTTGAGGAAGGCACTGAACCCCCAGCTGCTCCCCGAGTACCACGGCAAAAAAGGCTGCCCACTGCTCTGGGTGTGTGTTCACGGTGTGTGTGTGTGCACTTGGATGGGTTAAACGCAGAGCACAAATTCCGAGTATGGGTCACCATACTTGGCCACAAGTCACTTCACTTGCACAATCTGAATGACCAGGTTATTCCATCAATGGATTTTTTCTTCCTACGGGAAACTCACGTTCCGATATGACAATCACCACAGAGCGCTGATCTTAACCCCACTGAAAGTCTCTGGGATGTGCTGGAGAAGACTTTACGGAGTGGTTCAACTCTCCCATCCTCAATACGAGATCTTGGCCGAAAGTTAATGCAATTTCTGGACGGAAATAAATGTTGTGACGCTGTATAACGTTGTCGAAACTATGCCATGACAAATGCGTGCCGTATAAATCACAGAGATGGGAGTGTCTTCACAAAGTATGCATACTATGTACACCTCATATCTTTAACGTCAAACGATTGTTTGACCTTTATTATAACTGCTTTCTTTAGGGCTTGTGCTTAAACATAACATTTATGTAGGCAATACCTGTGAAACAAAATCAATAACTTACATACAACCCTGGGAAGTGTTGTCCTTTAGAATGTCATCTATATTTTATTGTTCTGCTATTGAAGCTGGGACAATACTTGGTTTCGGTGAGAGAAAAGAGCACTTCATGGAGTGTTTCCTCTGAAGAAAAACCATGAAACCTCTTTTCCCACAGGATATAACATAATTTTTACCAACATGTCAATTTGGACAGGATTTATTTGATATGGGATTATTTCTACAGGGCCTTTTACACTACAATTGTTATACTTCTAATTTTTATACTTCTTTTATACTACAACTACTATTTTACACTAGGTAAAAAATGCAGTAAAAGCACACATAGTCTACTAAATTCCCAGAGATACAGCAGTAATAATTACTGCTCCGTCACATGTAAAACTATTCCAGTCTGAATAGCGTATAGCTGTGTTATCTGGCTGGTGTCTTTGTTTTCTGTTGATGTGTTTAAACATGATGTGAAGATGTGCTGTACTAGTAGTAGAGTTAAAGGCCCGCTGAAGTGGTAATGGTACCACCATATCAATCAAAGCTACCTTTTATACCACGCATGCTTTTACATGCAGCAAGTGCATTTTGTTAGCCTAATAAACTAGTGTTAATAAAGTCTAGTTTGATAATATACTATGGTAACATATGTTTCTAATAAATCTGATGCTCAATGCAAACAATTGCGCGTTACTGTTACTCACCCATAGTGAGAAATCGACTGCTTCTTATACATCATAACTGTGCTTGGCACGTAGTGTGAACTGAAAACAGATCCTTCACAATTTAAAAACAAAATGTCTTCATTTCTAGAAGAATGTATGGTTTGTTAATGGGTACTGAACATCAATTGATGCAGATCCTTTTAAATAAACACATTTATTGAATTATCATTGCTTTCATTTGCCCATCTCTGATGCCCACATGCGAGAGCTGTGTTGCGCGAGTCAGCATCACGTGTTCACAGCATAAAATACACCAGTGAATTGGACTGGAAAATAGATGAAATCTGATCTGACATCCAACACCCATCTGATGATTCAGGCCTGTACAGTATCAGCTCTCGGATTTGGTTTAGAGATCCCTGCTTCACAAAACAGATAACAATAGAAACATAAGGCGTGCACGTTATTACGCATATTATTGTGCTTACATATAAACGTTGTCTAAGGGTTACGTTTTAGCAATCCCCTCAAAGTGTCCTACACTGCAATGAACCTCTACACACCACAAAAAGAGCACATTTAAGAGACAGGTATGGACAATGACATGAATTCAGAATGAAACTAGAAGGAGGATGTAAAATGGATTCACTCTGATCAAACAGTGAACTAATCACACTGGTAGGATGATAGGCTCCCAGATGGTGGTGCTGGACAAGGTCATACTTTTTTCCACACAAATTTGGTAAGAGGATTGAGATCAGATGGTAATTTCTCAATTATTTCCACTATCAATCAATAAACAGGACTACTGCTCCTGCTCCTATCAATCAACCTACAGGGCCGTTGTGTGCTCGTTACAGCTTATCTAAATTCAGATAGGACGATGGGCATGTGTAAGTGCTCTGTTTGACCTTGAGACAATAGAGCATAATCCACACAGCTTCATCATCTCCTGCTGTGAATAAGTGTGCAACGTCTACTAACAACAGCAGGACATGAGATGAAGTGTGACTCTCAGAACACACGAAAAAAGCTACAGGGAAGATAGGGGATTATGTTAATGAGTAAAGTATGACTGGCATGGTGTAGAGAGAATGAAGAGATTGAAGGAAATAGAGTAAAGGAAAGATAAGGAGAGATGAAAGGACAGAGATGAAGTGTACTTCTGAGTCTAGTGTGCTGGAAGAATTCATGTTGGCCATCATGTCTGTACATCTCACCTGAGACTGAGATCTTACCTTGTATCAGGGCTTTGCCTCATTCATCGTAAAGGCCCACAGGTGAAGGAACAAGATCCAGTGCAATGCGTTATACTCCTTTAATTTATTTAAACTCTTGGGTTTACATTTTTAACCATTGATTTAGAAATATATCAATTCACTTTCAAAAGATTTTGTAAGCATTTTTAAATAACTGCAGTTTTTGTCTTCACATATGCTAACTATCAGTAAAAATATGTTTATGTAATAACATCCAATTTTAGACGGCACTAACTAGCGACGTGAACATGTAGGCAGAAATGCTCCTTATTTCTTACCATTAGTGTGCATGAGTAAACAGAGATACATATGTAAAATAAGGCATCATTTAGCACTTCTTTACCTTCTGTTCGCATCTCATTGATATACAAAACTACCGCAAAGACACGGCACCCATCAACAACCCAAGAAAAAAATCTAATATTAAACAAAATGAAAGCACAGAGATGTGTACTCGGGAAATAACAGCCACCAAGGCCTTATATTGCCTTCTGTTTTTAATAAAATGTTGCACTCGAACACACCACAAAGACGACAGCTGATGGCTGGCACGCATACACATTCTGTGCCTGTGTGAAAGGAAATAACTCGCAAAATCACAATGTTTGTATTTGTAATGAGGAAAAAAAAGAAAACAGGTAAACTTGGTCTTATGGACATAAGCCTATGTCTAAGGTTGCTTTCATATATGTAGCGTTTAGTCATTTCAATGGAAACCTGATGCGTTTTACGCCTTGGTGCAGTTTGTTTTGGCATCTCAGAGAGGTGTGGACAAAAACAACTGACTTGGAAGCATCTAAGAGAGGTGGTCTGGTTCCAAGTGAACCATAGTGCAGTTTCAATTACTGTCTAAAAGTGATTCAGACTCGGAAAATGGAAAAACAGGTGTGAAAGCACTCTTACATTGCATACAACTGCACTAAATACAGGGCTCAAAGGTGCAAGTACTCACATTTGTGCCTAGACCAGTGCAAGTAAGAAATTAAACCAAAAACCATTTCAATCTACACATAAGCAGAGGTTGAGAAATAATGATTCGCCTGATGATTTCTCCTGTCACACTCCGCTTCCAATTCTGCATCTTCAGTTTGTGTTTATAAAGCCCAATTAGTGCCAATTCCTAAACCGATGGCTGACTGAGACTTTCAGAATCTGACAGCAAACAGTCAGCTTGGTGAATTGAACTCTAAAACAGTGAAGATGCTCTGAAACGGTAATCAATATTTTCACTTGCTAAGATATATTTTTATTTCAATTTATTAGTACATAAACAGTAACGCAGCAAATAGGATCCCAGGGTCACGCTTGACCTTGAGTAACTGTCCATGTGGAGTTTTACATGTTCTCCCCATGTTCATGGGGGTGTGAGCACTCTCTCTCTCTCTCTCTCTCTCTCTCTCTCTCTCTCTCTCAGGCAAGTACCTGCATCACTGCAGCAGCTTTGCAGTGTTTAGACAGAAAGCTACACGGCGCACACTGCAGACAATTAATCTCAAACCGAATGTGTTCAACCCCCACAGGCTCCATTACCGCTTGCTCATTAAGTTCAGCAATCGAGGCCTGGGGTATCTATTAGTCAACCTTCTAAACCAAGACCAAGAGGAAGTGAGAATATAGCAGGCGCAATATTTCAGATCCATACAGATTTAAAATGAGTCAAAAAGACTAATGACTCTGAATAAAAGCCAATCTTTTAGCAGAAATCTTAAAACATCAGGAAAGCCCTCTTGAATTCCCACAGTACTTCATTAGGAGTACTATCAAAAGCCATACATTCATGTTTATGTGGTTGTAACGGACAAGCAGACTTAGGTCAGTGTTTCCAACTTCAAATAACAGTTAGTTCCACACAGGCACAAAATATCATTATATCCTTTAAGTGGCATCAGTTCCTCAATGTGACTACAGTGATGACTGGCAGTCATATGATATCACTATTCCATAACCTAATTTTTCAGTGATGCTGCACCGAGACAGAAACTTCCATTATGGAGAAAATACACTCAGAGTGATCCATGTTTGCTTCATTACGGCCATTAGATACTGAAGAATTGCCACAGCACTCACAGTTCAAGTCACAAATGCAATTGTCGGAGCAGCCCCGACACACTGTATCACCAACAGATTGAGGTGAAAGTCGTGTATTACAGGATGTAGCTGTTTTTAAAATTTTCAGAAGATGGTCTCCACCTTAAACCCTTGCTAATTCAGTTTGTTTGATAAGGTCCATACTGATTAAAAAAATTCATTAGAACTGACAGAAGTTCCAACTTCTATAACAAGAAAATCCTAACAGGCTAACAGAGAATAATTCCACTGGATGGTAGCCTTCAGACGATTGACAATAGTTTTGGGAATCGCCAATAGCTATGATTTAAATGTCTTTGGGACAACGTGGTGTTTGCAGCTTTAAAGTTGACAAAATAAAGTGTGTTATATTTCGTATTATGTGTTTCCTTTTCGCCTATGTCGTATCCTATACAAACCTTAATCTGCTGTCTGACTTCAGAGCAGAGCAACACAACATAGTCTTTCTGATTTATCTTAAAATAAGAAAATGAAACAGTGTGATGTTTATCAGGACAACTTCACTATATAGGAATTTAATAAGTGTCTCCTCTGCTGTTCACCGCAAAGCACATGCAAGAAGAAGAAGAAAAAGAAGAAGAAGGCTTTATTTGTCACATATACATTACAGCACAGTGGAGTTCTTTTCTTTGCATATCCCAGCTTGTTAGGAAGTTGGGGTCTGAGCACAGGATCAGCCACGATATGGCATCCCTGGAGCGGGTTAAGTGCCTTGCTCCATGTCCCAACTAAACAAACTTAGTTACAGCTAATAACTCATCACATTTATTTATAGTCCCGAATTTATTTTTGCAAGCATTCTTGACCATGTTAATGGTTAATTAAGCCAACAAAACTGGCTAAGCACTAATGCTAGCGATTGTAGCTACAGTCGACTCGTAACCAGCTTCCGGTATTTTTCCGCTGTAATGACGTAACATGTACAGGGTATCTGACCACGCCCCTTTCGTGTCATCCTCAAAGCTACAGGCGATACTATCATCAATCAGCGATAGGTAGGGGGTATGACCGGACGATGGCATATCACACATGATATCGTAAGCCATATGAATGGATTGGCAGCATAAATGATAAAGCATGTATTGACTGAACTGATATTTTACTGAAATCTGCCGAAATGTTTGGTTTGTAAGCAATCACCTGTGTGTCTTAGCTTACTTTATTTAACTGTTACAAAATTAACATAAGTGCAAGTTAAGTCTGCAGTCTGGTCAGACGCCATAAAGTATTTAAGTATACTGTATAATATAACAAGTATGCAGGCTGAAAAAGGCACGGCACATTTTCCCTGTGTGTTTATTATTGAATGACGTTTTATTGCTACAGCAAAGTAAAATGCACATAGCACAAAGTGCAAAGTGAAAGTAATCGTTTTCAAACATCGGAAAAACTCTACAACTAAGCAGTAGCTGTTGTAATCTCTGTACTGTACCCCAAAAATAACAACTGCGGGAGCAAGCAAGAATGATCAAGGTTGTCTGTGAAAGCAGATGGGATTGGGCAGAATTCCTTCAGGAGAGGGCGTGAGTGGGATTAAAACAGTCCCGTGCACACTTCTACATCACAAGACAGGAAGACTGAACATACTGAATTGTGCAAAAGTCTAATGCATATGCAAAGAAATGCTGTAAAGCAAAAATAATAAATTAAACGTTTCTACAGTCTCTAAACAAAGTCAAAATTTGATGTGAAAATTTGACCACTGGCTTTTTAAATATTTACTGGTCGTCACAGGTACAGTTTGTGCAGTTTTAACAGCAAATTAGCTGCTATGTTTTACTGAGTATCTTGCACAACCACAATTCTTTTTTTTTCATGCAAAACTCAGCAGAGTTCATTATGTTTTGTGTCTGAAAGGGGGCCTATTATGTTACTTTCATTAGTGACACAGAAATAATTTACTGTAACATTTAATTTTTGTTGAAAAAGTAATGATTGGAAATCTAAAATATTTTTGTACTTACTCATTAATACAGAAGTCATCAAATTAACATCTATAACAAAATCTGTATTAAAAAATTAGCATGCCTTAGACTTCATAGACTTCATTCACAATATTATATTCCTCTAAACATATATAAACATACAATGTGCAATGTACATTGACAAATATTGGTTCCAAGGTGTGATTTATATATCGATTCTATATGGAAATTCCATGTATGGCCTATTTAATGCTTTAGTAAATGCTGTATATTGCTGTAATTTTTTAAAATGTCTCTTAAATGTAGCATCAACCCCTTAAGCTCTAGAGCCTTACTGAGACGAAATGTAGGTTTGGAAATGAACACATTAGGACACAAACAGCAAGTCGCCACTCGCCAGCTGGCTCCACAGTGAACGTCTGAGTCACTATCGAGTTTTATCATTTCTCTCAGACCCAGTCTGGAAGCTTGTTGGAAGTAAATGAAACACTTAGACTGAAGTAAATGCAGTGGAAAGTTACTGAGACAATTAGAAGAATGGCCAATATTAACTGGCAGCAGGGACAGATAAATGTGATGCTCTGTTATCTTTACTGCAAGGAGAGCTGAACTGAAACTCGAAAGCTCAAAGTATTCAAACGAAATAAAGAGGCATGACAAGCGCCCGTCGTTGTAAGACGAGAGAGAAGCTGAGGCAGCACATTTTATCGATTTATCTAAGTGCTGTTGACGGTGGTTAGGCCTTGCCATCTCTGTAGCGCTGATTACTTCTCTCTCTCTCTCTCTCTCCCTCTCTCTCTCTCTTTCTCTTACTCTCTCCATCTCTATCTACCTATGTCTCACACACTTCTACCCCAGAATTGTTTTATGTGTGTAAGAATAGAAAAGCTGACTGCAGTAATCTAGCCTGCTCCAGTGTTTAACCCAGCTTAATAGCTGCCGTGTGTATGAGACACACACACACACACACCACTCAATTTTTCAGGAGTCAAGTGTAAGACTGTAAGAGCTCATATCAGAGTGAGCACCGTCTGAACTTTGGCTAAAATAAGCACATACCCCTGTGTAACTCCCAACTGAAACACACAGAACCACAATCACACACGCAGCAGCAGCATCATTTCCAGCCTTTTGTCTGGCGCATTGATTTTTCTTCTCCTCTGCGACTGGACCATCATGAGCATATCTGTTTGTGTGTTACATGACCCCCATCAGGGAACAAGAGCCACACCCGTTTTGAGCCAAACCATCAGTCATGGCTGTCTCCACGCCGACTGCATTGTCTCTACGGCAACACAGGCTGTGCTCTCCAAGGAAAAAATGCCTGGTGTGATGTGAGTGAAGAAGTGAGAGAGTGATGTGAGGACAGCGAGGCGTTCTCTTCCACAAACACTGCAATGATGTGATATGGGCTCGAGTGTTGTGTTAACTAAAGCTGCATGTATAGAACAATGTACAGTGCATAAATACGTACATGTAAATCATGTGGACAAATAAATATAAGAATATACAAACAGTTAGGGTAGTCAGTCATTTTAACACTGCTCAGTGTAGGATTTTTATTTTTTTTTGGTGGGGGTGAGTTTCATTGTCTGTTGCTCTTGAAGGCTACTTGCCGAAGAACATTTCTTCGGCTGTGAGTGCCATGTCGATACACATACAGAGAGAATTCAAGGCTGCATCCCAAACCGCATAATGTGCACTAAGTAATAAGCCTAAACAGTAAAGTCATGCCTAAGTGTTTGCAACACTGAGAATATAATTATCTGCTGCCATTATCCCCATTATCATCAGTATTACAGATGTATTATGGGAATAAAAATGTTAAACACAGGCATCACTGTGACTGCCTGATCAAGCAGCAGTGCCTGTGCATGCATGCGGCAAACTTAAAACAAGTAAACACATACTGTAAAACCAGCGTATTTAAATAATACATTTTGGGGCATCTCTAATAAATATAGTAAACTAATGTTAACTACACTACATGGCCAAAGGTATATAGACACATGACCATCACACCCATATGTGGGCTTTCACCAAACTGCTGCCACAAATTTGGAAGCACATAATTGTATAGAATGTCTTTGTATGCTGTAACATTTCCCTTCACTGGTACTAAGGCTACGTGCACATTAATCCAGATTGATCTGAAAACTGCATTTTCATTTTAAAACGCTCTCCGTCTACACTGGCGTTTTCAAATATTTCCCAAAAATTGCTTGTCCACACTGAAACGTCTGAAAATGCTTACATCCCTATACTGCGTATGCGTGAAAACGTAAGAAGCTGTGGCCAGCGTCATTTCCGTCATGCGTTTATTTACATTCCTTTTCTTTGAACTGATGCGACAATGTCGAGGAAAAGCACCGAGTTCTTTAAATGGACAGACAAAGACGTGGAGTTGTTGCTACAGGTAACCCAAGACTATAAAGTTGTTTGTTTGAGTTGAATGGGTCACATGACTGTGTCACATGACTGAAAATACATCATTGTACACATCTTTTTGTCAGGCCACACTGTTTTCGCTGGACAAAAGTGCTGTCTCACTGCTGTCTCACGGATAGTAGTGAACACTCTATACTGTACATACCTGTGATAAAGCTTCATTTATAAACTAGGCACAATAAGACTAACAATAATGCCTAATAATAAAATAGAATAGCTATAATAAAAGTTATGTGAATGTGATCTCTTTCTCGATTTCTCTCACTCTCTAAAGAAAGCACTTTATGGCTACTTAAAGGAAGTACTTTACGACTTCTCTTTGGCACATCCGTTTTGCCAGCATCACTACTCTTGCACTTTGGGGCCATTATTAAGCAAAATAAGTGCTACTTGAACACAAGCACTGTGATACCGTGAGAGTTGATCTGGTAACCAAGAAGACTACTAAGTGACTAACGGCTGGGTAGCGTATACAGCATGGACACGCTGGTCAAAGGGATGATTTGTCCCGGGCAGGACCGCACAAGATTTCATCACGTTACTCAGAACGGCGTGCAATTTAAATTATGAAAGTTTACTTCTGAAATTTTTCTATTTAATTTTTTCAGACCGCAGTCAACCGCAGTTAAGTGAAACCGCGGACATAGGGTTTTACTATATATATATATATATATATATATATATATATATATATATATATATATATATATATATATAAAGAGGTCGTCGACTTTCTTCACAGTCAATTGCTACAGCGCTCCAAACTTCATGTGACCTTCAGATTAGCCCAAGTACAGTACGCAGAGAGCTTCATGGAATGGGTTTCCATGGCCGAGCAGCTGCATCCAAGCCACACATCACCAAGTGCAATGCAAAGCGTCAGATGCAGTGGTGTAAAGCACGCTGCCACTGGACTCTAGAGCAGTGGAGACGCGTTCTCTGGAGTGATGAATCACGCTTTTCCATCTGGCAATCTGATGGACGAGTCTGGGTTTGGAGGTTGCCAGGAGAACGGTACATTTCGGACTGCATTGTGCCGAGTGTGAAATTTGGTGGAGGAGGAATTATGGTGTGGGGTTGTTTTTCAGGAGTTGGGCTTGGCCCCTTAGTTCCAGTGAAAGGAACTTTGAATGCTTCAGGATACCAAAACATTTTGGACAATTCCATGCTCCCAACCTTGTGGGAACAGTTTGGAGCAGGCCCCTTCCTCTTCCAACATGACTGTGCACCAGTGCACAAAGCAAGGTCCATAAAGACATGGATGACAGAGTCTGGTGTGGAGGAACTTGACTGGTCTGCACAGAGTCCTGACCTGAACCCGATAGAACACCTTTGGGATGAATTAGAGCGGAGACTGAGAGCAAGGCCTTCTCGACCAACATCAGTGTGTGACCTCACCAATGCGCTTTTGGAAGAATGGTCAAAAATTCCTATAAACACACTCCTCAACCTTGTGGACAGCCTTCCCAGAAGAGTTGAAGCTGTAATAGCTGCAAAAGGTGGACCGACATCATATTGAACCCTATGGGTTAGGAATGGGATGGCACTTAAGTTCATATGTGAGTCAAGGCAGGTGACCGAATACTTTTGGTAATATAGTGTGTGTGTGTGTGTGTGTGTGTGTGTGTGTGTGTGTGTGTGTGTATACTGAGTGTGGACACTCAGTATACACTCAGAAACTGAGTGTGGACACAAGAGCACTGGGAAACATGTTACTAATATGAGATGGTGGAAAGGAGCAGCTTCCTACACATTTCTTATGCAATTGCTAATCATTCCAGATTCAGGAGTAGAAGGCTGCTCTTTGGTGTATTTTTGAGTGAAAACTCGTACTAGCATACTCCAATGTTAAAACATGGAGTGTGAAAGTCAAATTTTATTATTCACTGATGGCCCCTGTGCCTAATTCTAATACTTTGGAATAATGAACCAGTGACTGCTGAACTGCACACTGTGTAGTGAATGAGAGGAGCTGTCAAGGTCTCTGGAGTGTCCAGGCTTCACTCCACTAGTTTTATCTTTTTGATAAGTTTTTTTAGTCTGTCCTCTTTATCAGCCATGTTCCTGTACCAGTGTACAGCTGCAAATAACAGCACACCCATTACTGTAAACTGGAAGAGCGTTACAACAGTTTACAGCACTTCTTATCATTAGCATGATAAGAAGTGCTGTAAACTGTTGTTAGCATCTTAGCATGTGAGTTGTCCTCCCAGTTCATAATATCATTAATGTGCTCTTCATGCAAGTGGTATTTGTCTCATGAATGGAAAACAGAGGTGGTGCTGTGTTATTGCTCCTGAAGTCCACCCCCAGCTATTTTGTCTCACTGCCACAGAGCCAGAGAAGATTCTGTTTACACTGTCAGAGTCGGGTACACTTCCTCCTTCCCTTCATTACTGCAACCTATCATCACAGAGTTGTCAAAGTATTTCTGAAGGTAGCATATCAGTCTGATGTGTACAGTAAACAAGAAAAGTGACAAAACAGTTCTGCTGCATAACGTGTCTGCGGCACAGCTAGAAAGGCCAACAATCTGCAGTGTCATGCTGTGATAAACCAGTAGGGCTCGATTGGAGCTTCTCTTCCAACAAAGTAAGCTCAACGGTATTACAGGCACAGGAGATGTCAAAGAATATAATTCTTACCCTATTCCCTGTGAAAGGAGTCCATGGCAATTTTAACTAGACTGTAGTTATTCTTCAAAAGTCTTAAGGTGGTATAGGCCCAGACTTTTCAGTCTTACAAGCCAAACATCTAGCTTTAGCTAGAGAGTCTGGTATTGTTCATTGTTCATCACTGAATCCAGCCAAGAACAGTGTTAACAGGAAGAGGCCATTTTACTGACACTGCATCCCACCTACTGTGGGTCTGCAACCCACAGACTTTTCCCAGAACTTGTAAGCAAACTTGCAAGAGTATCATATTTACATGAACTGTTCTAAACCTTTATAGGCCATTTTTAATCCAGTGACAATATCATGCACCAAAAAGCTTTTGTTTTGTTCTGTTTGTGTTCCCGTGCGTAAAGCATTGCACATAAGTACAGAGAGCCAACTGAGTCAGACTGCACTGGGATTCTGAAGCTTGTGGCCAGAAACTTGTACAATAAGTATCAAGACAGTCTGTGGGCCATAGATGCAGGATCTCAGGCTGGGTGTCAGTGCCACATGTCTGTAGTTTTTGGCACAGGAACAACACACAAGCGTTTTCAGTGTGAGGCCCCTGTAGTGTTAGCGACATGTTAAACAGATGTTGATGTTAAAAACAGGGAGTTTTAAAAACTGTCTCATTCACCTTAATCCTCCTTAAGTCCTTAAGTGAGGACAGAGAGGGCGTGTTTTTGAATTTGGTCCTGACCATGTCCATGTTCATTCAAAACTACCATCATTCACTTGTATACTGTAACTTACGAGAATCTGAGAAAAGGTGAGATATTATACTAAGATCATAAAATCAGTGACGCTACAAAATAGCCTATTCCCAAAGCTTAGCTCTATCTCGCTACAGCACACATTACCAGTGACTGGGGAAAAATATGCTAATAGTTTCATCAATTATTCATGAGGATTAGCCCTCTCTCACTGCCCAAAGCACAGGAAGGAGAAGGAGAGAATGTAGCACAGTCTGCACTAACAGCTAGGCCAAAGCCAAGCCTTTAACCCACTGCCTCACATAGCTTCTCTCATTTAGTCATAGATTAAATCTTTTAACAAAAATGTCCCTTGAAATTTTAGTTAATCTTTAGCTGGCACTTTTACCTTAACTAAACTGGAGTCAAATTTTAGTCAGCAAAAATACATTATTATGCTGATGGAAATATGTAGTGTAACAGAACAAACTGTGCTTAAACAACCACAGTGCTGTTGAATGAAGATGTCGATTAATGTTCTGTAACAGGAGCTCTGACAATAGTGCCAGCTATAATTCAAATGATTAATATTAATGTGTTTGGTCTGATATTGTTTCCATACAGGGTGTCCGAAAAGTCAAGAATCAATGGAAATATGTTGAGCAAACATGTCGATCTGGATATGCTGAGCAAAAGCCGCATAAAAACATGATAGAGTGCATATGTTGTAAATAATAAATCCAAAATTAAATACAAGTAGTTACTGTCATTGGATCCTGACTTTTTGGGCACCCTGTAGTGACAGCTAATTCACAGGAACTTGTATGGCAGATGAGCTACATAATCTAAGGCTAATAACAAAAAGATTAAAAACATGATGGTATTTAACAAAAAAAAAAAGTTAATATGGTGAGGGTTTCTGTAAGGAGATTTTATTTAACATTTATGTAGAGGGCATTTTATAACAGTCAGTGAGTTTTCCACCATGGAAGAGAAAAGTTTGCATTTTCTGGTTTCTCAGTAACATGGCAAGCTGAGTTTTTATCTTATTAACTTCAAGAAAAAGAAAAAAGGAGAGGCTGGTGAGAGAACGACTGTTTACAGCTGTTGTAATGTATGTTATAACAGGAACAAACTTGTATCGCTGACATTCTGCAACATTAAATGTAACTATAAATGTTTATAAAGCATGACACGTAGTCCATTAATACAAGTAAAAATTGTAATCATTGGCAAAAAGCTGTGGTTTAAGAGGAATAAAACACTGCGATGAGCTGTTATTGGAAAATAATCCACTTCACATCTGGCCACATCACACCACCTCATTGTGAAGAAGTTTCCTATAACAGGACACCCTGTCATGCGTCCTTTATTTCTGATTCTATACAGAAACGTGACTGCATATAATCAGACAATTCATAAAAGTTTTTCTATCAGTCTAGACTGGAAGATGGCAACGAGCTGGGTGATGTCTCAGGATGTAACATGTAAAGTTTATTTTTTTAAAGGCAAAACATCTTTACTGTTTGCCATATTTTCTGTCAAATAAAACTGTTTTGATTTTAGTCATGGTGCGAGCAAAATGTCTTCTTGTCACTGCATGAACAAAATTTAAATATCTTTTGTCAGCAAGCGTATTTGTCAGTGGCTTCTTTAGCAAAATAAACACCACAGCAGGAACAATCAGAAGAATCTACAGGAGAAATATCTGTGAAGGATTTCAGTGATTGAGGTCATATCGAAAGTCTTATAGTAGTATAGTCTAGGCAAGTTGCTTACTCATCCAGATGACTGTGTGATTCACACTGGTAATATCATGAGACGTACTGACATTGTGATGCAGAGGTGTGAACTGTTGTGAAAACACAGAGGGAAACATGCTAGGACAGTTTTGTAAGTGGGTGGTAGAGAGGTGAGTGTTGTATACTGTACCAGTATATACAGTAGGTTTCCCTCTTTCAAACCAGTCGTCCACTCTGGCCAGCATTTACACATCGGTGCACTCAATAAAACCGGATTAAAACGCATACAACAATATGGGCAGCTAAACACTTAAGCTTAGAGCATATCACCACAGAATTTCGATTCCAGACGTTTTTAGAACAAGATACACTCATTCAGATCAAATACATCATTTCTGCTTTCCATTTATATTTTTCCAGCCCAGAAATTAGTCCCTCCTCCTGCTGGAATAAAAATGTTTAGCTTCAACGCCTCCTTTTCTTAAAAGGCAATGATTTCTCCTTGATCTTACAAATGTGACTCAATCTCTAAAATTTATAGCAATTTCACTGGATTTCATACACATAATGTCACAGCAACAGCTACACTACTGACTCCACCCTCTAACTATAACTGTTTGTACATTTTGGAAATAAGATGGTTTGCAAATTCTTACAAACTGGGAGTGAGAGCAATAAGTTATTAAGTAATATTTCCATTTGTTTAATATTTCCTATATAAACAGAGAAATATACTGTCACTGTCACTTGATGACCTGTTCCTTCACACCAATATATAAATAAATTACTACTACTTCTACTACTACTACTACTAATAATAATAACAATAATAATAATAATAATAACAATAATACAATTTTCTATGCATTCACTGTGATTTTAAAAAATGAAAACCTCTAACTGTAAGACTTAAAGATGCTAAAATTCCACATTCTTAAAACAGTCACAAAGGATTAATCGTATTAAAAATACTTTAAAACATAACAAAAGAAAGACACACTCACAGCCTAAACTGTGTCTGAAACTGAAGCCGTCTCGCAGTTAAACCACAAAGCCGACCAACCCACTTCAGTCTTGCACTCTTTTTTCTGCATCTGCAAATGCCACTCTCCCAACTGAGCAAGCAGGACTGTTTCAAATCACTCAGCCTACATGACAAAAGTGACATGGCATCCTTTTATTCCTTTATTTAGATCTCTATTCCTGCAAATTGTATGTTGGTAATTTTGTATTACAATAACAGAGAGATGACTTGCCATGCTCATCTACATGCTATATCACTCACTCTTCCAGTCACTGAGTTTTAAATTAGTGCGTGTCCATAAGAGTCGGTGCTGACATTGACGGTTTATAGGCTTGAGTGGAAGCCGAAATCCTGATCAGCAAGGCTGCAAGGTAACCACAGCATTAGATTAGCAATAGAAGAATGCTTTCTTTTGTTTCTCTACCAACCCTTTTTCAGTGAAAGTCTTCAGTGTGTTTACATACACTCCATATTTCAATTCATCAACCAAACCAACAAGAAAAGGCAGATACTATTGTTTCTTCTCTGACCTTTAGTTCTCCATGAAATCTGAGCGCTCCATGGAAATGGATTAAACCGTCAGTGATGACAGTCTACGAGATAATCATCCTAGAGAAAAGTACAGCAGGAACGAGGAGCTGTCGTGAATGTTCTAAAAGATGGAAAATGTTGTGTTATCTCTGTTAGCTCTGGTGGAAACATATTTTAATGCTACCTATCTGCACTATTTTGAGGAGCAAATCTTAAATCACTCCTCCCATTGTGTCACATGGCCTCTATGACATTCCTGTTGAACCGATTTCAAATTAGCAGCTGGAAAGACCCTTGGAGAACACGGACAGCACTCTGTAGTTGGATTGCATAACTTCAAAATCAAAACAAAATCATCGTTTTGTCCCAGAAGCACGCATTATCATAATTCAAAACAGAACAGCATGGGAAGGACATGAAACGAAGTCTGCACATGGCTGGATTAAAGCCACTGTTTATATGCAGGCTTTAAAGTGCCAGCTAAATTAGTAAACATTATTATTTGGTATCAAAACTGCTACAGTTGGGAGTTATTAACAAGCACGGATAAACAGCTCAGAGGCCCACGGGACGAGACAGCATGGACCAACGCCACCCACACCACCCACACCACCCATACTACCACCAATTTCTCAGGTTTACAAGGATATTTAGACAAAAACAACACATTTACACCAGCTCACTTTTATCATAGGAAGGAGCGTGCACCAGGGCTCTCTTTAATGCATTTTTATTTATTTAGGGGTGCATGAAACTGATATGGAGTTAACTGCATGGCGTTTAATGGTCTTTAATCTGAAGCTCTGAAGACAGCTATGAAATAGTGGCCTAATAATTTAATCCAACTTCAGGAAATTAAAAGTTAGAAAAGTGATAACACTATAGATAACCCGTACACACTGTACTGAATGACTCGTACATTCAACCAGAGTTTCACTTTAATTCAGCTGCTTGTGAAATGAACAGTAAATGACACATTCAGGCTTTAAAACAGGACGTACTCAGCACGTCTGCAGCAAAACCAAAACGTTTAGCACCTAATCTAGAACTTAGATCTTTCTTTTGTACTCTTATCTGGCCACAAGCTTGAGAATGTGTAACGTTGCAGTCTGATTGGTTCTCCACACATCTGTGCATACACACTTTCATGCACTTTTGAACACCAAAAGGTTTTCTGTTTTTTTTTTTTGTTTTTTTTTTTAAATCTTAAAGAGCTATCTTACAGCTTAAGGTACCTTGGGCTCAGAGGTCTATGGACACCAGCGTAATTAGCCCAGTCCAATACTCAAGCTTGATTAATGGCTAAATTACAGATTTAGAGAATTTTATATTACCCTGTTACAGATTTAAGAAAATGTTTGCTAATAGCTGATGTCACTGCACAAGCTCAAAATTACAATGTGCCACTGATTCTGCAGTCCAATTAAACAATGACTAAAATGGAGAAGTTTTTCCTGTTTACCTGCAAAAATCTATTTGCTTTTATAAACTCTTATAATCCACTGCATGAGAAAAGACAATGAGTTTGAATTCTTTATGGAGGCAATAACCCGGCTTCATAAAAAATGTACTAGCATTAAATGAACAACTCTTGTAATATAGAAATACAGTTCGTCAGCTTGGATCCAAAAACATTTCTGCACAGTAACATTTCTGCGCACTAAAAACGTATCGCCAGTCCCTGTGCAACTCTTCTGTCGTCACATTTTCCATCACAGGTTGGTCTGGCTCCAAATTCTCCTTCTCCAAAACGCTGTCCTATCCACAAAGCTACAAACTCTCATCTCCTTCTGATGGTCTACACAACCCCAGGGCTAACCAAGTGTCTCGTGCTCCAGTCATAGTTCCTCTGGAAAAAAAGAAAACGTCTTTATCTTTAGAAGAAAAGCAAACCAGACAAACCAGACCTCCCCTGCCCCGAAGCAAACAGCACCATTTTAACGAGGTCCTTCCAGCACCATCTCTTTTACCCTCTTCCCTTTATACACTACAGGCAAGGAAAGATTCTCTGTCACACAAACATTTTATAGTTGCTCTATATGTGCACAAAGTGCATTAACATTTATGTTATAAACCTAACAAGAAAGTTTAGTGCCTACAGCAAGACTAACCCAAATCAAAGCGCATGGATACTCTTAGGAGCTGAGAGCTATTGAGGCGACAGTGAGAGGCAGCCATGGCTCTGGTTGTAAAAGGGCTGGCCGGCACCAAGGCACAGTGCCAAGAGCACAGATGACCTGCTCTTCCCTGCCGCAGAGAACCAAGGAGAACAATGGGGGATAAATAACAGACAAATCTAATATAACTCAGTTGCTCAAAGAGATAACGTCACTATGGGATCTACACCATATGGCCACAGACAGGAGTTGTTTATGTCGGATTAAGACAGTGCAAAGTGCTTTTATCCCTGGTGTAGGATTAGAGGAAAATGAGCCTACACCCTAATATACTGTAATCCTGCCAATAAATACGATTACATAGGTTAGTTCGAAATACCTAGTTAAGCCATGCTTGATGAAAGTATATAGGATGCAGTAATATATGTTTTGCTGTGTGCAGGATGACTCTAAGTCCGCATCTATTAGCCCAGAGAATCTGCTACTAGTGAAAATGGTAGACGTGCCAGCCTGGGAGCCTCCCTGCCTGTTCTAACACTGACCGCGGGAGGCCGGGAGTGCTCATGGCCAAATCCTGACCCATTACATAATGCAGTCTTTTCACTGGCTCTGAATATGACAAGGCTGAAAAGGAGAATGCAGACAAGCAGGAAGCAGCTCTCTCCAAGCTTGCCCTTCCCTCACTGTGCAGCATAAGAGCAAAGGCTAAACCCAGTCCAATTCTAAAGGCCTGGCTCCTTTTCCACGCAGAGCCTCTCTATTTAAATGCAAATGAAACTGTGTAGCAGCTGAACAGCTTGGACAGAGGTGAAGCACGCACCCCCAATTCCTCGAGGGGCCCGTGTTCTAGCACTCATCTGCTGGGTCCATAACCCATTAACTCATCACAATTCCACCCTTTCCTCCCTCATGCCACCTCCATAAGGCTTAGCAAAAGTACCAAAGAGTCATGCCTTTGTGCATTTTTTTAATCTCACTTCGTGCAGTTGAGGTTTCTGCAAGCGTTCCACTGCAGTTGATGTGCAGGTTGTTTGAACTCTGCTGTGATCACTGTTTACATGCATTTACATTTATCATTTGGCAGATGATTTAATCCAGAATGACTTATGAATGAAGTAAAATCTAATCCAAGCATATAGCTTTAAAATATCCGACAGTCACACAGAACAGAGTACAAGACATTTGTAAGAAAAACAGAAATTTACATACAAATACAATATTCATATATACAAGCCCACTTACAGCTGGCCATTTCGTGCCTTTTGTATCTGGATTGCATCATGTTGATTTAAACCACATGCATTTACACTTTTACAAAGACAGACTGAAATCTGATATCTGAGCATGTTCATATTTAAATCAGCTCATTATTTCAGAACACTTCCAGTATTCCAGTATTGCTCTGTATTTTTAGTTTATGAATATACTGAGATTTATGAATGAGCATCGAGAATAATGATTTTTGATAACTTTGTTAAGCATTAATGTTTGCAGCATGTGAGTCACTTTTTAGGAGGGGTTTTACTTTGTCAAATGTGGCTCGACCACCTGAAGTGGTTTGAGCAATCAGATTTAAATTTGAGAGCAGGAGCTTGATTTGATTTGGCCCTTTCAGATAACTAAAATTACTTGTGTGTTTTTCACACTTCCAATGTTGCCAGATTTTTCATGAGTAGAGGTGTCTGAAATGGGGAATTCAACAGCATCCAGCACAGCCTGTTTTTTCTTTTTTTTCATGGCAGAAAGTATAAGGTGTAGAATAACAACTACTTTTGAGATTTAAAGCCAAGTGACTGGACAGGCAATAAAAAATACTGTATCAACTTTATTGTTTATTTGTGCATTGAGCAGGAACACTTTAGAGTGACAGCCTTCACTCAGTATAAGAAACATAGTCATTAGAAATTCCTTCCCTTTGGTGTAATCATATGAATGAATATTAAAAAAAATGTAAAAGCCAAATTGAATTTGAAGGGAAAATTGAATTACTAGGTGAATATGACAGTAAAATGAAATGTATGAATGATAAAAAGACAAGCATTGTTAAATTATTATCTGAATTTCTTTGTAAGAAGAGTGGCTCACATTTACCTTACAGAAGTCTGTTAGAAATCCTCTAGGCTACTCTGCAATAGACTTAATCATCACCACATGATCTTACAATGCTACAATATTCAATTTTTATAGTTATATTATAATATTACATTTCTAAATGTGTAAAATGGTAAAAAATTCATTTTGATTCTCGTTGCAGTTATTATTAGCTTGTTAAAATAAAGTGCCGAGTATACACGACACTCATTTTGAAACCCAGCTACTGTGACCGTAATTGTGAATAATATGACAGACCATCAGCATCACTATCTGTCGAGGAGTCATGGCTGAATTACATGCTTTTGCAAAAAATGTCATTGCAAATCCACTAGTCTGATGGAAAACACAAGAAAATGTCCTCATGGTAAAACTTATGCTTAAAAATTTGTATGTGTGTGTACGTTGTGTGTGCCACCAGCACCACATAATGAAAGCTGGGTAATATTCTGTCAATCTCCTGTATACCTTAAACCCAACATAGTGGAAATGCATTTCTTCCTGGCAAAGAAACGTTTTTGTTAGGAAGCCCATTTTACTGCATATCATGGCAGTGGAAACCCTTGTGTGTGGCTGTGAATCCTAAGCGCCTTTTTTGCCAATTATGATTTTGGTGCTCGGGCTCCCAGGTGGGGGAGGGGATGGGCGATTTCGCAAAAATAAACCATCACCATACTTCTTTATAGATTTCTTTATAATACACCATATGCATCATAAGATAATAAGGTTCATAATATAATAAGGTTCTGACTTTCTAATTTTTTGCAATAAAGAATTATAGTCATTTCTTATAAATTTTACATCAAATTATAAAGTTGAAAAGTATCTCCTCTGACTTCATTGAGGGTTCAAACATTACAGTTAGTTAGAATATTATAGTCTTGGTATTCACTTTTGAGATTTTCTGCCAAAGTGCCAACAAAACAGTGGAATGAATATTATCAGTATAATGATATTATAAAAACTATAAGTTCATATATATATATATATATATATATATATATATATATATATATATGTCCATATTGTACTGTGATTATTTGGTTTTATAGTTATAGAAGTACTGACTGCAGATAATCATGATTAATGATACATTGTGTTAATATATCACAATATCGATATCATAGCATCAGGATATCTACTCCCTAGTGTGACAATGATAAAAAAAATTTTTTTTTTTTTTAAATTGTTGGCTCCATTGTTGGTAAATCCTGACAATTCCATAGCCATCCACGGCCAGGAGTTCAACAAAGCATAACTGGCACAAGGATGGCATTTCTGTCTACCTGTTGTTCCAACGGCTATTCGATTGCAGGAGTGTGTGAGCTCACGTATAGAATACAGCAGGTAGTGCTCTCCTCCAAGCATGTTCAGCTGCCTTGTGAAAAATGCAATGTCTTGGGAGAACACATATATGTGAGGCCTTCACCCTCCCATCGGGAGGACTAGCTAGCAGTAACAACTAAACTGACAGTCCAAACTGTTTTTGTATTTAAGATATTTCAATCTATTGAACGTTGTATGTTTTGTTCAAAAAGGCATATAACTGAATAAAAAGGTTTGTTCAAGAATTGAGTTGAATTATAATTCTTAAAACAGAAAAAAACTGAATCACACGAAGTTATTCATGTAAACCGATAATGACGCTTAAATCATTAATCTGGCTTAATTTAAAGTTAAAAGTAAGCAGAAAAATCGATGCTGCTCAAGCCTATAAATATATACACATCTAAATTACCTGCGATTTTCCTCTTAACCAATAAACAAAACACGGAAGCAGAGCTTTCACTCAGTGGTTCAGCAACCTAAGCTAATGACTGTATACACCGATTAAACTTAATCCAACTGTCGCAATGCAGAAACATTCTGTCATAGCCTTAAATCAGATTCTTCCACTCAGAGCAATGGCTACCTGCATTATAAAGATTGTGAAATTCCCTAGAAACTAGTACATCTGGACAGACAGGAAATCTAGATGCTGATCTACTAACGGATGTGGACAAAGCAATGACGCTGCATTTTTCCACTATTAATTGTATTTGTGGCTATACAACCTTTTAAAAAAAAATAAGCTTCCCAACTATATTGTTACAAAACTGCTGGAACTGTAAAGACAACGTTAATAAATAATGCATCTCTGTGTTGATTAAATAGCATTGTTTTGTGATAAATATATTCAATAGTTACAGTCCTAATCTCTTTCCATTGCAGAGTTAAATCTCCCTGTGAATAACAGTGTTAGGAATACTTCATCATTTAGACAGGCGTGATACAATGAGCTCTACTGCTGACTCTTGCATATGCAAACCCAGCAAATCCACAATCACTCTGTGTGATAAGTCGTTTAAAGCTGTATCTCATTATCAGCTGGTGTCATGAAACAACCACAGCTCACACATAGGCAAACCTTTACGCATACTTGCCAAGGGCAGTCCCTGATTTTCATCACCATCTTCTCTCAAAATTATACATTTTCTGTATTTCTCACATTTTAGCACACATTTACATACTTATACTTCTTTTTATTATATTGTTAATTGCATATATAAAGCCTCTGTAACTATGCAGATTTAGAAAATCTCTCCATTTAAGGTTGGCGAGTATGCTGTGATTAACACAGCCGAGGCTGAATCTGCATTGGATTACCATTAGCTCCCTTATCTCCCCCCTGTCTCATGTGGAACATTGCTTAATTAAACAGGAACTGGGCACCATTTGCGAACACTGATGCTAACTGCATAATTTAATGTTCATATGCCCAACAAGGCTTGCAAGTTAATTGACAGGCAGAGGATAAATGGTACTATCAGAGCTATTACATCCAAAATCATCATTATAAACACAGAGCCAAAGAACAGATGTCATCAGTTTAGAGAAGCACATGTTAACAGTGGAGATTAGGCAATGATTCAGCATGATTTTATATGTAAAATAAAAATAAATAAAAAAACATATATCCAGCAAACAGTGTAACGGGGTCTAACATTGCTGCTCACTGTTTTATTTTGATATTGTGTTTTAATACATGTTGTGATTTGTTCAATTGGATGTGGCGAACACAAAAATAGAAAAACAGTTACACCTTATTGACTTTCACAAATCAAATGCTTTCATTTGGAATGTAACTATGTTTAAAGTGTTTCACGGTTATACGACATGCTTCGCTGTTGTAGCTACCACCTGATGCACTACACACATCAACCAAGGTGTGATCTGGCTGTAAAAAGGTTACTAGGTGGATGAATTAACTTGCAGATATGACAGACGATCTCTTCAGAATCAGGAACACAAGAGGTATTTGAAACACTGACAAAACTGATCAAAATAAAGTGCAGCACAAAGCCGTTATATAACCCTCCTTCCAACACAGCTCCATCACCTCACACTTAAACATAAGTTGAGAAAATAAGGACGCTAACCAGAATCTTTTTACATGCGATACGAGGACAGAACAGCACAGTTCCTAGCTGTGTTTTTGTTGCCGGCACAAGCATGATGTGCTACATTACAAACTTTGTTAGAAGTGTATAATAATCATAAACCTGTTCATTTCCCTTAGTCTTTGTTAATGCACTTAATGAGCAAACACACCATATGTTATTACATTATGCTAGCTACCTTTTCTATTCTAGTCAGTTTCCAGGCAACCAAAACATGAGTCAAGGCAGTGCACTGGATGTTTTACTTGCCCAGTGGGCTAGCTAATAAATTTTGTATTCATACACTCCTGGATTAACACTTGAAAAATATATGCATTTCACCACCCCCAACTCCCACTGTCTGTATTCTCCTTCACCTTATACTCCATTCCAATGGCTTACATTATTCACAACTATTTCTAAAAGCCCCAGTGTTAACAAATACGGCCTGTACCTGACCTGTTTATGTGGGCTAAGTGTTACAATGATTAGCGGTGCCGCCTTTTTTGTCACACCAATTGTCACTGACCTCGCCAGACTGGTACTGCTGCTTTGAGAAACTTAAACCATCTTTGAAACTCTCCAAAGACCGAACACTGCAGCCATTCCACAGCAGTATCACTAAGCCTTTGCGGGACATGCACGATGAAACTGTGTCTGTCTGAAGTCCAATATATTTAATCAATAAGTTGATAACCGTACAACCTAATATTGCACTTTTTTTGGCGTATTACTATGTGCAGTCAAATTGGAAAGCTGTATCACTAAACACAATAGAGCACACATTATGTCATTTTGTTGGTCTCAAATCCAGTGCATTCATTAATAAATTGTTCATTTTGAGTATCTAAAGTAAATAAAGATGTCTGTGTTCTCAAAGCATTCATCACACTTGCTTAAAGAAATGATGAGAGCCTGGCAGATGAAAGACCTTGGCAACAACAAGCAGAGGAATGCTGGGAAATTCACAGGGGTCTCTACATAACAACAAGGAACTGATGGACAAATCCAAGCTCTTCATATCGTATGAAATATCCATAACGAGGAAGTATCATTTTCACAAATACAGACGGCTTTAATCTCTGGTTCTGCCTCTCGGGTTAACTCTAAACAACCACGCTATGCTAATTTAGAAGCCAGTGGCCCAAGACAGACTGGCTCTGTTGAACAGAAGACGTCAAAGACACTGCCTCATTTAACCACATAAAGGATATTGGCATCAGGGGGCTCTACTGAGACAAACAGACTTCTTTTCTGACCTGCACAGTTGACTGCAGCCTATGCTGCCTATCTCACTAACAAGTATTCCTGTCTATGTTTATGCCTTGACATCAGTCACCACTGATTTTCAAGGTTCTGGAGACTTCCTTTAAATATATTAACATATTAATGTCATATTCACTGTATCCATTTTGTCATTTGTTTGGGTGACCCACTGTTAATATAGTTTATTCAATATTTTTTATGTACCAACAGACATATGTGTATTGTAAAAACAGCAATGCAATTCTAAATGTGGATTAGGTCTGCTGTGTTTTATACCTTGACACGCATGTCATCTACACAAGTCCCAAAGGGAGAAAGAGCCATTTACCAAATGCTATTCAAGCTAAAATCCAATTGGAAAGCTCTATAATCCTTAGAACATGGCTATAGCCAGTGTGTAATGCAGTGTGGCCTTTGGCGCAGTCAGCACTGTGTTCAGCTCTATCTGTGTTTAGTTCATTCACAAAACTGAAAGGCTGAACTGAGAATTGCTGCAACAGGCACATTTTCAGTACTGTATTAAAGGACGGTTTTACATGATAAATATTAACTAAAACACAAAATTAAAGGTAGACCATTCAATGACAGTTTAGGGGAAATGCAAGAAAATATTTTTAACTCACTTGTTAAGCAGATTGCTTTTAGTATTCATCATTCCACAGTGTTGTTGAATTCTCAAATCTGATTGGTCAGAAGGTGCTGATTAATTTTCTATAACAGCACAGCTCTGAAAATAGTACTGGCCGTAATTCAAATAGGTTTATATTGAAACATTCATTCTAATACATTATTGTTTCTATAGTAACAGTGAATTTACAGGGACTTGTATGGTTAGACATAATCTAAGGCTAATAACAAACATATTTATAGGTGTTGTTATTTAAGAAAGAAAAATGTATAACTGTTTGATTGCTTTCTGTATGGAAACCTTTATTTAACATTTAAGGAAGGAGTCTTGCTGTCAGAGCTTTGTAACAGTCAGTGAGTTTTCCGCCATGGGAAAGTCTTCATGACAGAGAGCTTTGTGATTCCTGGTTTCCCAGTAACAATACATGGCAAGAGTGAGGTGAGGGAACAGCTGTTTATAGCTGCCAGACATAAGCGATAACAGGAACTAACTTGTTTTGCAAATGTCCAACAACAATAAATTGTAAACAGTAAAAAATAAAATATGTTGTCTTTAAATAATAAATTAATAATTGTTATTGTTGGCAATGAATATGGCCCTCTGCGTCATGCTGGACTACATCACACCATCCCATCGTTCATTAACTTCCTGTAACAGCAAGACCCATAGTGTTTTATTCCTTACATAGTGTACCATTTTCTAAAATGTACCGACTTGAATGTTCTTTAAAAAGTCTTGTTTTCATGACATTGTTATCTATAGTGTCACATCACGTTAGTATAACTATTTCATGGTATATCCTTACAGCCTCACAGACAGTATATATATACTGTACATTCACAGTTCTCTGTGCTGGTACAGCTGATGGGAGCTGTAGCACTGAGGAAAAGTCAGGACTACTATAAATCGGTAATATTGTAAATGAATGGAGTGAGGTTGTAACTTTCATGGTATGCAAAGGATTTACAGAAAACCAGGTATAAAATTAAGAGAGTCAGCTGAAATCATTTTTAGAGAAGTGCTTCAGCTTTGGAAATACATAGGAGGTAATTATGTGTTTCGTTTGTTTTTGTTCTGTTTCGTTTTTTGTTTGTTTGTTTTTTCGGTTGTTGTTGTTTTGTCTTTTTCTTTTCTGCCAGAAAAAGAAAACCACAACAAGGCGTTATGGTCACTGCTATCACAACAGACAGCAAATTCTGTTCCATATCTCCATCCAACCATCCATCCATTCTCTGTACTACTTATTGTACACAGGGTCGCAGGGAGCCTATCTCAGGGAACTTGGGGCACAAGACGGGGGACACCCTGGACAGGGTGCCAACCCATCACAGAGCACAATCACACACACTGACACATGAGGCCTACAACACGTCTTTGGACTGGGGAGGAAACCAGAGTACCCAGAGGAAACCCCTGAAGCACACACAGGGTGGAGGCGGGACTCGAACCCCCATCGCCGGAGTTGCCAAGCCACCGTGGCCCCCATACACACACACACACACACATACATACACATTTTATATATATATATATATATATATATATATATATATATATATATATATATATATATATATATATATATATATATATGTACACACTATGTATACACCATATTCAGGTTTATTTACTAGCATTCCACTCCGATGTATATTTGAATGTATATTTCACAGTGCTGTAGGTTTTTCCCCTAGACAAAAGGAGAAAGTGCCATCGCCTCCAAGTTCCACCCGTTTGTGTGGAAGGAGCTTGAAATACTCCATTCTACCCAGCAACAAAGCCTTCAGTCCGGCTGCTTCTGAGCCATTCACCGACACCAAACCCCCACAATGGACAATTAAGTATATGTTTAGCTTGGTGGTGTTTAGCTTGTGGTGTTTAGCTTGGTGGTGATTAGCTTGGTGGTGTTTAGCTTGTGGTGTTTAGCTTGGTGGTAATTAGCTTGGTGGTGATTAGCTTGGTGGTGATTAGCTTGGTGATTAGCTTGGTGGTGATGGCGGTAAAGTGGAGCAGCTCGAGCCGTGCATGCAGCGCGTGCAGTATTTCTGCTTCCCTGCACTCAGAGCAGAGCCTCCTCGATTCTCCTCTTGTTGCAACAACAAAAAAAAAAACTTAGATTTCGCTCTATTTTTTTCTACCCATGTTGGCCCGATTGCATTGCATTGCATTGCACTGCATTGCACAATAGCACGGATTTATGTGCGATTCAGATGCAGTGGAAGTTCAATCAGAAATAAGAAAAAAGTGGAGGGGTGGGCGGATTTGCAAGCAGAGATGAGGCGTTACCCGGGTTCAGGTTCAATGCAGAGAGCACCACATCAAGGCTACAGGAGATTAGCCTAGTCACGATTGATGTCGAGAAGCATTCATGATCGGGATTTATTTATTTATTTATTTGCAAGTATCTGTAATTAGCCCAGTATAACCCAACACATCTCTGAGCAAATGATGCTGCTGCATGAAACTTCAAGGCGACTGTCACATACCTTTAACTTGCGTTTCATATTCCCCAATGATCTCCTTGTCCTTCTTGTATTTCGTTTGCGATGACATTTTGTTTTCCTGAGGTATTTAATGTAGGATCCAGTGAGATGTGGAGATGTTGCACAGAAGCTCTCTGCTCCTTGTCACAGCTTGCAGCCTTTTTCTTATTCTTCGGCTTTCTCGACTTTATTACTAAGTCCCTCCTGTTAGACTGAGCCCCTCTGTCTGTCTCTCTCTCTCTCTCTCTCTCTCTCTCTGTCTCTCTCTCTCTCTCTCTCTCTCCGATCTCAATTTCTATTGTCCAAAAGCAAAGTGCAGCTTGAAACTCACCCTTCTGCACACCTGCACTTTCTCATTCCCTTAGCTAGCTGAAGAGCTAAACCCAGGAGCTGGGAGGATGAAGCGCTCTGCTGTTACACACACTCACACACTCTCACACGCA
The DNA here is from genome assembly GCF_027358585.1 of Pangasianodon hypophthalmus. NCBI lineage: Eukaryota > Metazoa > Chordata > Actinopteri > Siluriformes > Pangasiidae > Pangasianodon > Pangasianodon hypophthalmus. The sequence continues at coordinate 15,651,879 of NC_069711.1, forward strand.
CGCACGCACGCACGCACACAGGGGCTCCTCCTCGCTCAGGATGCCATCCAAAGTGGCAGAAGAAACGCGAATTCCACTGCTTATATAAAGAAAAGGTGACTGCACAGACGGTAGCGCTCTTCTTGTGCACCCATGCTGCAGAAAGCACCCCAGGATCCGGACAGTAGAGGGTGAGAGCGCATTGCACTGCCCCGCTGCGCACAATCCTGCTCCGCGCTCAAGCCTCACAAGAATGGACTCGCGCCGAGCGCCAGCTGAGACCACGCCCACCGTGCAGCCCCCGCCCCCGCCCCGCCCCTCCCTCTCTCAGCCGTCCAATCAGCTGCTGGCTGAGGCCAATGAACGGTTCATTTTAGGAAAGAAAACAAATAGATGCTTTCCAGCAATGTGTTAGTTTTGGCCTGCTGCTTTGCATTGTGACAGTAACACAGAAGAGTTTCCTTCCACAGACATTAAACACAATGCACAGTACAGTAGACGTCGTATTTCAGCTAATTTCTTTGCTCACATTTATCCAGAATTATTGGCACCCTTCAACAGAATGGGCTGGTGTATGGGTGATGCACAACTTAAAAAATAAATAACAACAACTATTATTATTATTATTATTATTATTATTATTATTATTGTTTTTGTTGTTGCTGTTGCTGTTAGTTGTAGTAGTCAGAGGAGGATTCTACTGTTGCATTTGATCAGTTCCTTCTTGCTTATTCATTACCAAAAATAAGTAAAGATAAAAAAAAATCATAACCTAAGTCAAGTGGAGTTTATTGTCATTTCAACCATATACAAGTACATAGTGAAACGAAACAACGTTTCTCCAGGACCAAGGTGCTACATAAGACAAACACAGAACAACACACAACTACAAGGGACTACATAAATTATACATAAAGTGCACAGGTGCAAACATGTGAAGACAGCACAAGACAGTACAATGACGACTGGGACAGACAATGGGCACAGTAAGTCCCAGTGCAGCGCCGGCCAGTACACAGTTCTGTTTAAAAGTGAACCTAGTGACAATAGTGCAAAGAGTACAAGAGTACAATACAAGTAGCTGAAATAGTGTAAACATAAGTGTAAACATAAGAGTAGCAGCCTATGTACAGTATAATATAATGAGTATTGTAGCAGCATAAACATATGCAAAAACCTACAAAAAAAAAAATTGCAGAGAGGATGGAGGATGCTCAGTTGTGTGTATATATGTGTGTGTGTGTGTGTTCCTTCAGTCCAGTTTCTGAGTATTGAGGAGTCTGATGGCATGGGGGAAGAAGCTATTGCACAGTCAGGTCGTGAGGGCCCAAATGCTTCGGTACAGTTTACCAGACGGCAGGAGGGTGAAGAGTGTGTGAGAGGGGTGTGTGGGGTCGTCCACAATACTGGTTTGCGAATGCAGCGTGAGGTGTAAATATCCGTGATGGAGGGAAGAGAGACCCGATGATGATAAGAAAGTACTACTAACAATAACAACTATTATTATTATTATTATCATTATTATTATTATTATTATTATTATTACTATTATAGGTGTTGTTGTTGTTAGTAGTAGTAGTAGTCAGAGGAGGATACTATTGTTGCATCAGTTGCATTGTTGATCAATTCCTTCTTGCTTATTTATTACCAAAAATAAGTAAAGCAACCCAATTACAAAAAGTAACAACCCAATTACTCAATAATATAATCTATTTACTATATTATACTACATTTTATACTATATTTCATAATAGTATAATCATAGTTTTTTCAAAGTTTTTTTTTTTTTTTTACAAAAAATAGTGGTTACAAAGATTATTGGCACCTTTCAGTAGAATAGAGAAAAACGATTGCAAAAAGTAAACATCACACACACATTATCCGCTCAAATGACTGAGGAAACTATGTGCTTTTCTAACAGTTTCTATTTAAATGCCATTGCTTTTTTCTCTGTGTGTGAATGTTCAAGTTATTTTTAAGTTAATATTTTTAAGTTTTTAAGTTTATCAGCTCCTTCTTGCTTATTTTCATTAGAGTATTACACTTTAATAATGGTGTATTTAATATCATATAATAGTATAGTAATAGTTTTTGTATGTATTTTTACATAAGACAGGTCAGTTGAAAGGTTAGACAATGTAGTTCCTTGTTGACCGACTTTTCAGCACAGCTTCTGGCTGCTTGTGAGGTGATTTGTGGTCAGCTAGTCCCATCACACAAGCCTACAGATGCACATTAAACAACAACAGAGATGAAACAAACGGAGCTGTGAAACACTGATTCCACGCTGACAGCTCGTGTCAGAAAAGTGTTTAAGGCTATAGGTTCTCTGAGAGGAAGATCTCGATACACAGATCTGTCACCACAGCACTAGTGATAACAGGAGCAAAAAAATGGTGAAAAGCTCTTAGTGAAATGGACCGTGAGACAAGTGCCCCACAACTGCCCCTGTAAGACAAATGAAAGAGTCAGGACACTTATTGGAAACTATGTTAATGTTTGCAAAGTGGTGAGTGACTGATTTCACACATACTGTTGTCTATATATAAGCTTAGCTACTGGCTCTATACAAATCAGCCATTGTTAATGAAATAGATTCCACCCGAACTACAAATAATGAGTAATCTTATGAGTAGTATTCAGAATGATCACAGAACATCCCTTTTTAATGCCCCAACATGTATAAATACATTTTCACAATGTCATCTTTGTACATTTTATCCTGTTCTACCTTCACGTTTCCTTTTCAGACTTAGCTTCAGGCATTTGTCACTTATTTTACAGGCTTTGTTGTGTAGTATTTGTTAAATGCTTCCTGAAATTTAATACCAGGAACAGTGAAACACGTCCGTGCTAAAGATCAAATCACAGTGATGTAAAGCCCAATTGTAATTGCCTTTAATCCCTATGAAAAATCACATATTGTCCATGTCTTTAGTTAAAGATTTTGTAGCATTCTGCACTCTAAAGGATCCACAGAATTCCTGCAAAGCCTTGAGCTTTAGGTGAATCTTTGTTATTGCATAATTAGAACTCAGCCCCACTACGCTGTCCACTGGAGCTACCCTCTGCTCGCCTCCTCCGTACTGCGCACATCTTTGTGCTGCAGCGTTCATTAAAAAAAAAAAAAAAGTTTCTCCTACAAGAGCTGACTTGCTGATTGCATGAATGAGTGAGACAGACCAGATGAATGCATAGCTCAGGAATTATCCATCAGGGAGCAGCCCTTTCATCTTCTGCTTGAAGATGTGCCCTGAAGACTTCCCACTATAAATCCAGTGACTGATTTATGCTTTTTTGAAGTATGATTTATTGTAAAATTATTATTCAGTTATAATGAAGTCTGTTGATTATGCTTGTGAGTCATGACCCAGACTTACACTCAGCTTGAGTTTATATGAATTGAGCTGCAAGTTTTATAATTATACAGTTATAATCCAAGCACAAGAATGCACTGTGTCGTCTCCATTTTCCTTTGGCAATTGGTTGCCAAGTCCTCTTGCCTCCTCTCTTCTACTCATTGCTAGGCATCTCAGAGGGAAGGAGCCTGGGAAACTATGACTTCAGTGTTTCAAGGGACAAAGCCCCATTGTGAAGTTCCTTTCAGTCCTTTAAGTCTGAATAGAGGGAGTGAGAGAGAGAGAGAGAGAGAGAGAGAGACTGTGAATGTGACCATCCGCAGGACTAAAGCACTGGGGACATCATGTGAGCCTGAGAGACGAGACCATCTGGAGCACTGCCAGAATGATAGAGTAATGCTCTAAATAAATGCAATTTAGATATAATGCGGAGTTGGGAGAATGATAACGTTTCAGAATGATAAGATGTCAGAATAATTCAATGAAAGCACCAGCACAGTTTTCTAGAAATTTTAGAATTTTTACTCTTTAGAGACTTGTAAGAATCTTTTAAGAATCTCCTTCAAATGAAATTTAGCTTTTTCAATATACATCTAAACTGAAAAGTGTCACATTATGATTCCAGTCATGGCCAATGTGTAAGCTATTTGTGACTAGTGTATGTAAAAACAATTCAATATTTTCTGCATTGCACATTTTCACTGATTGTCAACATCTGGGACTTTGCAAAATTAACCACAATTTAATAAACTATAATCTCCATACATCTATATATAAAATGTTTGCAATATCTTCCAAAATACATTGTACAGTTTTGATTAAAGATGCACCATAGACTAAATCAGAAAGTTTCCCTGATAGTCAATATCATTATATTTTGGTACTTTATATTTAGTGATTTGGATATGGCATAATATGTGATTTTGCCTGATCTGCATGACTTGAGTGTTTAAAAAGAGATCTAAAGTAGACAAGAAACTAACATCTAGACCTAAAAAAACCCATAAGCTGAATATTAACATACAACAGAAAGAGAGAATGAACATCTGGTGAACTCATTACTGCACCTCTCCTGACCACCCGGAGATAAAACTGATCTCTGTGGCTTTTATTTTGTCACGTGTGTTTTTGTTATGCTTATGTTTTTTTTAAGTGATGCTTGGTCTTCGAGCATTCGCTGCTCGTTGAGGGTGATTTCTTTTAATCATTGTTTTTCATCATTTCTCATTAAGTCCTCAAACAAATGTGCATTGTTACAGAACTACATATCATTAGTAACCACTTATTGCTATAAAAACACTGCTGTCATTTTACAGTGGCTGTTGTTCTAACTCTTTTACTGCCAAATGCACAGCTGAAATGAACCCTGACAGGAGTGTGTGAGGAAAATGTGTTTATTAAGGCAATCATTTCAGCTTACATAAAAAACACACATAAAATATCAAGTTACACAATACAAACTTGCTAAATGAATAATCAAGTTATGCAATAAGTAACTGCTAAATTTAAGGATTACATAATATAAAACCTGCTAAAATGAACAATAAGAAACCACAAGGACAGAATCAGTGGGCAACAGTCCTGAATACCACAGAGGGAAAAAAACAAGAAGAAAGCAATCTGTCAGGTGGCTTGCTGTGTATGGAATTACAGAAATCATTTATTATTTGTAACAGTTAAACCAGAAATGATCTTGACTGAACAAAACGTAGAAAAAAGACAGATCTAATGAACAGAATCTTATAACCAAGGTACGGTCTTAGAAAGAAAAAAAACCGTCAGTGGTTCTTCAAGGGTTAGAGCCGTATCTGATAGGGAAACACTCAGTTGTAGAGTCTTTACAAGCCCCAGAGGGACTGAGAACCTTTATAGGTTTAACACAGAACCTTTTCTCCAGGAGTGTGTATGAATCCCAGTGAAATGTCAAATTTACAAAACCCTGAGGAAGTGCAACGGAGGAATTCTGTATTTGGTTTGCAGTGGCTCTATACCGATACTAGCACGTCTTCAGTTCACTCTCAGAGAAAGAAAGGTTAAACATTGAACTCAAACCATCACTCTCATCATGCAAGCAAAGGTTCCCATTCGTAAAAGAATCATTTGTAAAAGTCTATAGAGATCAATAATTCTGTTTAGTCCTCTGCTCTTACAATGTGCTAGTATTTATTCAGACTTCACATGCAGGTAAGATCTCAGATTACTTGTGTATTTTTGGTGATTGTCACCGAGGACAAGCAGTCCTGTGTTCTGGGAAGTAAAGAAGAAGAAAAAAGAAGGACATTACTAATAGAAAACACAATAAACCTTAATTTAATTCAAACGTCTGCACAGTAAACCACTGTTAATAATGTGTTCCAGCCTGCTTGTGTGTCTTATTATACACCTTTGTCATATTAGTCTTCAGGTCAGCATGATCTTTTCATGCATTTTAGTTTAATTTTTTTTTTCTGTCTACTCCATCATGCATTATGTATTTAGTACTAGAAGAGCATCAGTCACATTGAGTAGTTTTAAATCTTTGTGTTATTTCTTCAGAGTAGTAAATTGTTGGTTTGAGGACCGTGTGCAATAATCAACTCCTGCCCAGCATATCAGTGAAAATATATATGAGAGCATCAGCAGGTTCCCTCACTGTAATTACAAACACAATATGAATTAAAGCCAGGCACGCCTCTGAGAGAGATGCATATCAAATAAACTTCACACTTAATTGACACTCTTTCCTCAAATCGTCTTTTCCATTCTGCTCTTTCAACATCTTGTTTTCATTATTTTCTTCAGCCTGTCATCTTTCTTCCTTCCTTTTCCCCATTCCTTCCTTTACTTTACTGCTTATTTCCTTTGTTCTTTCCTTTCCTCCCTGTCTATTTATCTGTCGCATTCCCTCTGTGTGTGTGTGTGTGTGTGTGTGTGTGTGTGTGTTTTCAGTCTGGCTGGCTGCTCCAGCATGTGATGTATTTGGAGTAAACACTAGAACTATAGTAGATCTCTGACAGACCCACACTGCACTTTCCAGTTCACAACAACAATTAGTACCATCTGGTCTAGCTCTTTCTCTCACTCTTTTCTCTCACAAGCACAGTCAGGACATTCATAGTTTTCTCCACAGACAAAGGGAAGTCTTCCCAGATTCCCCCACTTTTTCAGCTTGCAATGCAATACTGCATGTAGATTTTGTCATTTGCAGTGAAGATGTGCTTGATTTTAGGATCGTGTTTTTACAGCTGGTTTTGACTGCAGTAACAGTCTGTGTGCATGCAGCTGAACTGTTAGTATTCATCTGGCCTTGACACAATGGGCCCAGGAATGAAATGTCATGTCATTTAGACTCCTAACTGCTTCTCATGATGATTTTGTTTGACACAGTGTCCCTCAGCTTATATTTTGAAGTAAAGGTTAGGTTTGGCTGATGGGGTCATGCATCCTATTATTAAACATCATTTATCGATTCAGTTTAGTTCACGCTACACACACACACACACACACACACACACACACGCACAAACACAGACAAATGTCTGTCCTACTGTCGTTGTGAGGACCTTCCACTGACATAATTATTAATGCAGCTTAATCCTATGCTTACTCCTAAATCTAACCCTAACCTCAGGAGCCAAAAGAAAATCTCTTGGCTCTTTTAGTTTTTTAAATAATAGCTGTGAAAAAAAGTAGATTTCCTTGTTGGTGGTGCAGTAGGTGACCTGAGCTCCTGATCGAACCCAGTGCCCTGGAGCCTCCTCACAGCTCCAGGGCACTGGGTTCGATCAGGAGCTCAGGTCACCTTCTGTGCTGAGTTTTGTGTTTTCTCCCAGTGGTCGTGTGGGTTTCCTCCAGGTTCTCCGGGTTTCTTCCCGCCGTCCAATAACATGCAAGCAGGCCCGTAGGTTACTCTAAATGGGTGTGAATTTGTAAGCATGTAAGGATGGTGTCTTGTGATGGATCCATGTCCTGTCCAGGGAGAATTCTCTCGCCTGAAGATGAATGAATTATGAGTTTTCCTTGTGGGAACCAAACAAATGCCCTCACAAAGTCCAAACTGTCAGATATTCCAATCCTTGCGGCTATCACTCACACACACACACACACACACACACACCCCTTTATACATTTATATACACTTATACATGTACTTACAAGGCGCGAAGGAAGAGCAGAGCAAATGAAAAGGGTCTGTCTGCATCCTGCAAGACTACAAACCACGCCTATTACAAGGAACGCCTACTAGCCAATCACACTACACAACACTTCCACGCCCACTTCCCCTAACCCTAAGCCTAACCCTTAACCTCTGTTTTACTTATTTGTCGTGGGCGTAAATTGTAATAGTGTCTCCTAAGGGGCGTGGTTTGTAGTCCTGCAGGACGCAGACAGATACACTTGGAGTAGATGGATGCGGAAATGTTTTGGCGCCATCTGGCGTTCAATCTCATTATAACTATAAGGAAGCTTATAGTGAGGCTTTTATTTTATTGTATTTTATTTGATTTAATTTGAATTATTTTTTCATTTCATATCATTATTACATATTGGCGTTTCACTCTCGATTTTTCTCGACTAGACATTCTTTAATATGTGTGTACGTCTTAGGCTTTTATTTTGAAACTTGCTGGAGTGCAGCTTCCGTGTTTAAGCTGAAGCCGGTAAACAGCATGGGCAGCGTGGTTCTCTGATGAGCTGCTCGTACTGAGAGTTTGGCTTTTATTTCTGTATCAAGATGCTGTTCTACAAGTGAAGAATGATGTTAGGTTTGATGTCAGTAAGCAGCAGGACAGTCTGCACTCACAGGAGCCTCACTGAGCGGATAAGAAGAGGAAAAACCCAGCAGCAGGTGAGACAGAGGACAAGTGCAGGGACACTGAGTTCAATCAGCTCTTTTAATGCCTTTCCATCTGTCTGTTTCCATTTATTTACTTGTGTTTATCACACATGAAATCATAACTAGGCAATTTCCAGAGCTTGTCTCCTTTATATTATTCCCTGCATAATATGGTTAATATTATTATTATTATTATTATTATTATTATTATTATTATTATCAGTAGTAGTAGTAAGTAAATATATATATATAAAAAACTCATGTAGTTGTGTAGTTATTAATTAACAAACAGTGTAAACAAATAAGTACATTACAAGTCTTATAAGTATAGGAACTACACAATGGAGTACATAGAACCGTAATAAATTGTGAAGTAACTATATGAATTAATTTATAATCTATAATTTATCATCGCGAGAACAATGCAACTTAAAACAGTAAAATAATTTCAGATGTTTATAACAGGAACAATAAAGTAACATTATAAGCAAATATATGCTCCAGTTAAAAAAAAAACATGATTATTTTGCTGTATATTAAAAATCATGCTCATTTGTTACAGTTAATTAGTTTAAGGGAAGAAAATAGTTTTATTGCATTTCATTATTTCTTTGCATCACCAATATGTTTTCACACACACATACACTATATGGCCAAAAGTTTGTAGACACCTGACAATTTAACTCCTACAGTATGAGGGTCTTGTTCAAAGTGTTGCCACAAAACTGGAAGCACACAATCATATAAAATGTCTTTGTATGCTGTAGCTTTACAATTTCCCTTCGCTGGAACTAAGAGGCCCAAACCTGTTCCAGCATGACAATGCCCCTGTGCACAAAGCGAGCTCCATGAAGACATGGTTTGCCAAGCCTGGTGTGGAAGAACTCGAGTGGCCTGCACAGAACCCTGACCTCAACCCCACTGAACACCTTTGGGATGAACTGGAACGCTGACTGCACACCAGGCCTCCTCACCCGACATCAGTGCCTGACATCATGAAATCTCTTGTGGCTGAATGAGCACAAATCCCCACAACTATGTTCCAAAATCTAGTGGAAAGCCTTCCCAAAAGAGTGGAGTTTATTATAACAGCAAAGGGGGACTAAATCTGGAATGGGATGTTCAAAAAGCACATATGTCACATGTCCACAAACTTTTGTCCATATAGTGTAAAAATCAGTTAATCTAAATAAGCCTATTAATTGGGTCGTATAAATTAATTTCTATCTAGTCAAGTCAGATTCATTTATTATTTGCACAGTATACAAAGACATATGTACACTGAAATGCTTTTGATGAGGGTCAAGTAAGCTGCTCACATAACAGAATATATAGGCACCAGAAACACAAACTCTCACACACATGATATACACACACACACACACATGATACACACAGACACGTACACACGTGCACGGACACACAGAGCAAAAGCATACACAAGTAAACAAAAAAGGTACAATAAACATAGTGGGGAAAGAAGAAGAAATGCTATATATGGTGCAGAATATTGCTCTAAATTTGGTGTAAAGTGACCAAGTGTCTGTCTGTCTATCTATCTGTTTATTATATATAATAATTATTATATACAGTTTTTATTTATCAGGGCCTAAATGACAATTGTGTGGTTTTCACTAACTTATATGAACATACAAATGACCTCAGGTGACAACAAAAAACATAACAGATTTCAATAATATAGTCTCTTTTTTTTCCCCAAAAAACATTCAGGAACCAGGTGAGAAAAAATAAGTGCACCCCTCCTACTTCCACAGTCATTAAAAGTGTAATTAGCAGCCAGGAGTTACTAATGAAATACACAAGATTTATAGTTATGTAATTAGGAAATTAGTTTCTGTTATTAGTCATTACTTATTTTATTTTAAGTCATTTTATTAATTTGTTTCAGCTTGTTCATTATGGTTAATGAATTTATAATTAATTTGAAAATATTGTGATGATTAAAATACAAATAATTATATAGCCATGTGTTTGGTGCATAAGAATGAAGTGTAAATGAAAGTATGGATAATGGCAGCCTCTCTCTCTTCAGGCTCTGCGGTGGTTGACGTGTGGAGGTGTAGGTGGCGCTCTTGCTCCTCCTGTAGACTGCAGGGTTACAGTAGAGCAGGCGGTGAGCGTGTGGACGCAGTGCTTCCAGCAGCATGGAATCTCTGAGCCGCTCCTCTCCTCAAACTACATCATAGCTCACGTCCTGGGAAAGAAAACTGTGAGTCGCGCTCTCTGTCTTTCTCTGTGGCACTGTGTCCAGTGTTTATCTGCAGTGTAGTCTGTAAGGAAAACAACACTGAATAATGACACAGTTGTTATTGATTTGCTCTGTAATGAAGCTATGAGAATAAAGTCCAGAATGTCAGATTTTGTTTGATGGAATTTTCAAACATAAAGGGGTGAAACATAAAGGAATCACAAGTAATAATACATATCAAGACCCTGATTATGTGTGTTACCAGAATAAAAAAAGGTTAATTAAGCTAAAAAGACTGGAGCAAAAAGCTAGATGTCAGTGGAGACTTATGACAGCTGATGAATCTTACAGATTGATATGATGGAGCTCCTTTCTGTTTTTTAATGTTCTTCCATTATCACAGTGGTGTCAATTCTATACAGTTGCCATTCACTGTTACACTAAAAAATAAAACTTATTGCCTGTTATTTACACCCTCCATGTCTCAGTTGTTGATCTTTCCTAATCATCTTCCTATAGTGTAATGGATTTTGTTATATAACACAATACAAATTTGCTTTATGTATGAAAGTTTGGTGTGTGGGTGAGTAGGGCTGTGTCTCAAACGGTGTACTATGCACTCTATAGTACATATTAAACACTGTGGAGTGTGGGTGAGTAGGACTGTGTCTCAAATGGTGTACTACGTGCTCTATAGTACATATTAAACATTATAGAGTGTGGGTGAGTAGGGCTGTGTCTCAAATGGTGTACTATGCACTCTATAGTACATATTAAGAGTGTGGGTGAGTGTGGGTGAGTAGGGCTGTGTCTCAAATGGTGTACTACGTGCTCTATAGTACATATTAAACACTGTGGAGTGTGGGTGAGTAGGGCTGTGTCTCAAATGGTGTACTACGTGCTCTATAGTACATATTAAACACTGTGGAGTGTGGGTGAGTAGGGCTGTGTCTCAAATGGTGTACTACGTGCTCTATAGTACATATTAAACACTGTGGAGTGTGGGTGAGTAGGGCTGTGTCTCAAATGGTGTACTATGCACTCTATAGTACATATTAAACACTATGTACTGCTTTTTGTATGATAGAAACATCTCACACTGAACACAGATGTTTGCAGTAAACTGGTGACGGATAACTGTGTGGTACAGTGTAGCCTCCACAGGAGCAACTAGGGCTGTCCCATATGACCATATACTTATTGATATTGTGATAAATTAAGTCACAATATGCTTTTGTGGATTTTTAAATTGTGGATATATCTTTTTTTAATAAAAAATCTTGTATGTTACTGTACTCTGTGTAGTATGTTAATGTATTTTATTACAAACTGACTGTAAGTGGCTGATTTTATGTTAAATTTTTATTGTAAAATTTTATTTTATGTATGTTATTTATATTTTATATCTGATTTTATGTTAAAATTTTATTGTAAAATTCAGTACAGATATTAATTTTTTTTATAAATAAAAAGTATTATAAAAATGAATATACAATAATTTTACATTATATAAATCATAAGAATGAAACAGTACTGTATTGCTGGCAGTTTGGTTTTTTCATATCACCCACCCCTAAGAGCAACAGCTGATTTAAAAACCCAAAGTGTTTTTTTTTTCCCCAAATGTGGATGCAGCGATGTACTTTCTTACACTGTCAGCTATTCGGCAAAACAATTTATCAGCAGCTCCCTGTGGTGGCTTGTTCCCATCCACTTCATAGAGCAGATTGCGACTGCTGAGTGCAAAAAGTGTCTAACAGTCTGCACTTCATTATTCGGTGTTTTTATTGCATCATCCTGGCATTAATAGTCCACTTCATCTAGTCTATTTACATTTGATACACAGCTTAGGTTTGAGCAGTAGCTCTAAGCACTGCAGTCCTCCTTCAAGTCCTTGCTAGTTCTTGAGTTCTTAAAGGTGAATGGGTTTAAAAAGTGAGTATTTGGGACAGAATGTAACACAGACTTGATGTATTATTACTTAGTCAAATGGCAAACACATGAGCGTTGCCGGTCCCTTCCCAAAATAGAAGAACGCCAATCAATATGAAACAAGGTACTTATTGCTTATGTGGGAGCTCAATATCAAATGACCTAGGTTATCAGAGTGCACCAAGATGAGAAGCAGGACACGCTATGACCTTGTGGGCTTTGTGGACACAGGTGAATGACGCAATTCAGGACTGTGTATGTGGACAACTCTCTATTTATAAACTCCATTAGCTTCCTTTGTGTGTAATTGGCTGTTTTTATTTCATCATTTCTTGGTGTGTGTGTGTGGTAAACAGTGACAGTGTTTCATTCTCTTCAAACATACTGTGACCTTCTCCCGCACAATTACTGCATGTTTATGCAGGAACTTCTAGGAATCAAATTACGTTTTCAGCCTCAACCACCTCCATGTTTTTCAGCTTTAAAAAAAGCATCTCTCTCTATGTGTTAAAGATGCAAAGTGTGGAAAGGAGGAGGCTCCGAGAAAGACTGAGTGATAAAGAGAGAGAGAGGGTGTGGACGCTATGTTCCAAACGTCTGACAAGGTACAGCCTCTCGAGTGTCTTTTTTAAAATTTACAAGCCAACTGATGAGTGTGTTTACATGCACACTATTAATCTGATCACAATGGGATTTTGACAGCTACCTGATTATCCAAATGGTCATGGTAGATGGCATGTTGTGATCTTTTAATCAGATTACAGCTGTTATCTGATAGGCACACTTGGATTTTGGCACAATAATTGGGTCATTCAGTGCATAGATATTGCCCATGTGTGTACAATCACCAGACAGAAAAGAGCAACACTCTGCAGTAAACACCACGAACTCAACAGCTCAAAGGTGTTCTTTGTCAAATCCTTCTTCTGTGGGTTTATTAATGAGTTACATTATGTGTTATTTAAAACCTAATATGATTATTGACTGACTATGGACACAAAGTTTTCCCATTATCAGATAACTCAAGTGTACATAAACATGTCAATGAATTACTGCTAAATTTCTGATTTTTCCTGGTATCAGATTATTTTATCTAGGCTTGCATCTATGGCGCTTTTTATCTTTAAAAACAAATAATGTGAAATGCTGGGTTATGATTTTTGAGAAAATCAAAACACTAAATGTAAACCTGATAAACACATTTTATGTAAATTTGGGAAAAACAATATACTGGGTAAGTGCTGATATTTTTACTCATCGAGGCTTTCTGTAAACAATTTTTTTCTTTCCTAGCTAGTTTTTTTTTCTTGCCTAGCTAGTGCTGCAGTGTTGATTGTTGCTGTATGCTGCTAGCAAAGAATTCCTCATGCTGAGTTTTTTTATGTTAAAGATGTTTGTTTATCAGGTTACTTGTATTTTAGCAGGATGTTGTAGTAACTCCTTGTTGGTATTTTCACACAGCACAGTTTGCGGTCTACTTTGTTTGCCATTATTAGTCATGAAATAAGTCCAGATCGCTGTCATTTCCTGGCTTACATCACAGTATCACATGCTATTAGTATCAATTCATCTCTAATTTGATCAGTTTCTGTTAGCAAGATGTCCATAGATAAAAAGTTATGGAAGGTGAACCTGGAATGCAGATGTTAGGCTGTAAGCCAGTATTTTGTGTATCACTTTGTAACGCTTAAAGGATATAAACTTTAGAAAACGTCTTTGTTTGTGTGTGTGTGTGTTGTGTGGTTCAGGATGCCGGTGCAGTATGTGATTGAGGAGTGGGACTTCAGGGATCTGACCCTGAAGATGAGACCTCCAGTGTTTATTCCCCGCCCTGAGACAGAGGTCTGGTATATGCATACACAATCCTCTGACATCACACAAACGTTTCCCAACAGGACGCAGTGTCCTTTACAGTGTTTGCAAACTTAGGAGTGCAAACTTCTAATGATTTAGACACATAGGAAACTGTGAGTTATTGGATAAACATCCTCTCTATGTGGGCATACAGGTATGAGTGATCATTGTGTTTGTGTGTGTGTGCAGGAACTCGTTAGTTTGGTGTTAAAGGATCTGCGGTCACAGTGGGGAGTGAGAACTTTGCGATGCTTGGAGGTGGGCTGTGGATCAGGTGCCATCTCTCTGAGCCTACTGCACAGTGTACCACAGGTTAGCCTCTGATCACTTTATTTATATCACTTCAGTTGTACATACACTGTTACAGAGGTGGCAACATTTAAGGTTTAGCCGAATCATTTACGATGTTTGTTTCCCCGGCGATACGAGAGAGACCTAAAAACTAGGCTTTTCTACAAAAATAAAATTCACTTGTCTGAAAAACCAATTCACTGAAGTGGAAAGGACCTGAATAGCCAGTACGTTCGCTTTGCACAGACTTTAGCTAGGTAAACTCTGACCTGTGAATTCACAAGCCTTGGTCTTGTGAGACAGTTGAAAACAAGAGGGTGAAAACAAGATTGTGGTCTTTTTGGTAGGTATAAAAGTGGAGGAGCAGCTTGCTGTTTTTTTTCTACTGTTGCTTGGCACTCATCTAGGGGGAAAAAAACAAATTAGGTAGATACCCCTACATTCTCTCCAAAATCACACACGCCAGAAACCAACGTACTGTTGATCCATTGCTACTCGATTGTTTCGTGCAGTCTGTTAGTCTACATGCTAACAAAAAACTCTGGCTGGGTCTGAGTGGGGAAAATGGAAATGGCTTAACTGCAACAGACACCTTTGTTCAATAAGAAAAGCGCAGTGTAGGATGTGTTGTACAGTAACCTGTTCACCATCAGGGCAAAGAGGAGGGCAGTGAAAATTGCTGCTGACACCAAACAGCCAAGCAAACCCCTCTTTGTCAATCTGAGAGGTGCTACAGGTCCGTCATCTCCCGAATTACACGCCACCTTCACAGTTTCTTTCCAGACACTATCCAGTTACTCAGCCGCCTCAGTTCATAGCAACTCTTACTGAACCACCTCAGTTTATTTGCATCGCAGTTCCCACACACTGACACCATGTCTTACGTCTCGTGTCTCATGTCGTGTCTCTATGTAATCATTTGTGTCTGCTGCACTGTCTGATCCTGCTGTACTGTTTGCTTGTTGCACTACGTACTATTTCATGTTGCACGCTGGCGCCAAACCAAAACCATTTCCTGTGAGCATGACTTATAGGCAGTAAAATGTTTCTGATTCTGATTCAATATTTTTTTCAGTATATTTTCTTATCTTGAGTATATTAAGTTTGGACAGATGAGTTATTTGACTGATATTTTCCTTTTATGTGAGTAATAAAAGTATAAAAAACAGTTTATATATAGTATAATTAATTGACAGTATTTTTTTTTCACTACGGTTGTAGACTATTTTATGTACAAACTAATATGGACATGGCCCAGAGCAGACTGGAGTTGTACTTAAGTTCATTTTTTAACAGTCCTAGAGTAAGCTTACACACACAGCTGGTTGCTTATACGTACAATTCAGTATCAGTTCAGCCAGTATGTTTAATCAGCTATGCTGTTAGCATGAAGCTGTTTTCTCCACTGACATATGCTCGGGTAAATTCTGCTGATGTTTTTTCTTGTCAGCAATGTTGGCACCTCTGCTGTTATTAACGCAGCCAAAGAGTTAAATTACTACAACATATCTCAGTTACTGGTATTTATAATGTGTCTTAATATTGCTGTGTCTGATAATAAGCTGTGTTGTTTCTAAGCTCAAGGCACTTGCATTGGACCAAAGCCAGGAAGCAGTGTGTCTCACTAAGGAAAATGCAGACAGGTGAGTGCAGCCTGTTTAAGAACTGCTGGTATTGAGACCGTTATATACGCACTAATTCTCGAACACTGCGCTGTGACATAGAGACGCTTTATTCCTACAATGGATCTCTATTAGATCTAAAATGCACCTATACATATAACTTATGGCAAACACCAAAACCAGCTAAACTTTGACGGTAGCATGAGTGGAGTTCTAGGCTTTCCTGGTTTACTATAATTTTTATTCATTCTGTAAGAATTACATATTTAAGACAGAGGCATTTTTACTGAGCAGTCCTTGACCACGGTAAGCTCTGGAGGCTGCTGGTGATTCAGTGGGAGGGCTAAAAAAATTCTACAATGGAAAACTTTTCTACAAACCGAAAATGTCAGTTCTTGGGTATACTTGCCGTTAGCAAGCCCTTTTGTTCAAATCAAGAAATACAAAAACCTCTTTCATGTTTATTACACCTGCTTGTATTGAAAACATGCCTCCTCGTACACTGCCTATGTTATGGATGTGTCAGTGAAGCGGTTATTGCTACCGTTAGTGTTGTTGATTCAACAAAAATTCAAGGCGTTTGTTAACAGCAGATAAGCTGATATGGATGCCAGAATGAAACATTGTATTGAAGTCTTGTCTCCTTGTAAGAGGACGAAGGCTTATCCTTGCGAGTGCATTTATACTAGCCAGCCCTATTGGTAAGATGGGAGAGAAACTGAACAGTGGTGTTTCTTAAATATCAAATTTCAACCCAATATCAAATCAAATCATGACCTTCAGCCAACCTGTGGTAGTGTCATAAGAGTAACATAACCATCAGTGTACGTACCACATTAACACCATGCTAATGTCATGGTTCAGAGGTTACCACAATGCTTTCATGGTTCAGAGGTTACCACAATGTACCACAGTAAAACCATAGTGAACACTAGTAAAACAATAAACTGTATAGGATTTTCTGTAACAGAAAATGTATTTCGTTCATGCAAATAATGCTTATGAGTTTTTTTTGTTTGGTTGGATTTTTTTGTAATAGACTGGGGCTCCTGGACAGACTGGAAGTTTATCATTTAGATATTATGAAGGGTAAGTAAGTGATGTCTAAAAATCAGTTAAATTTTGATTATTGAAATGTTTTACTAATTGAATAATTGATTGGTTTGGAAGAATAGTAACTTTTTTCCATGTAGATAGAACCGATAGGCCACACACACACACACACACACACACACAGCTTGTAAATCAGGTTGACCTGTCTGTTTGCACATGAAAGAAATGAATATTGTCTATTAATTATCATTTGCAGTGACTATATGTAGAATTCAACAGTGAGGTAGCATGGCTGATCCTGTATGCTGAAATGTTTCCTAGGATTCTCGATCCAAACATTACATTCATATCATTCATTCATTCCCAAAACATCCTTAATTTAATTCATTAAATAACATGAAAAACACAAACCTTTTAATTTATCACAGAGATTCTCAGTCACATGCTTTATTTGCTACCAGACTGCAGCGGTGCAGAGGTGAGGAGGTTTGAGATGAAGACGATAGATCAGAATTTCAGCTTTTATTTCCAGATGTCTTCAGTGTATGACAAAAACGAAAGGATTGGCCTTGCTGTTCCAAAACTTTCAGAGGAGACTGTATATCAGCAAATACTGTATGCCTGATGTGTTTCTAAAATGGATTACTGTGTGCTTTTTAAAAATAACAAGAGGGTGACGACATGGTGACAGAGAATATCAGCAGGATTTTCCAGGTGCTGCAATTTAAGCATATTTTAATCACCCGAAATTTATTGAGTGCAGTTGTTAAAAGCTATGTGTTAGCTGATGATAGATCGTGTTGCAGTTAACGTGGGTGTCTGGCTGGCAGTGTCAGTGATATTAGCTAAATGGCACATTTGCAACAGTTCTCCAGTCAAAATTTATTAGGTCAGATTTGTTCGTGCTGAAATATGACATTTTTTTCAGATTTGGATTCATGAATGTTTGATGATCTAGACTTTGTGTGGTGAAACAATTTGAAAGAATTAAAAAGGAGTCAGTGTTTGAATTAAAAAAAAAATGTGGGGAAAAAAATTTGTATTTTAGTGTGGGCCAAGAAAAACAAATAAAATAAAAAGCTGTTTCCTTGTTTTCCCATTTTTATTTCAAAATGAAAAAAGAACGAGTGCCGTATGCATGGACCCTACACTTCTGTGTTTACTTTTTTTAAATTATTTATTTTATATTTATTTCGTTTTAAATAGAAGTATTCTATTTTGTTGAATTTGAAAAAAAAGTATTATATCTGATCATTTTTAAACATGTATTATTTAATCAGTCTCTTTGTCAAAGAAGACAGTCTCTAATGCACTGGTCTTACATACTATTGTGCTTTTATTTGCCTCGTCCTGTGTATTTCTCTCTGGCTGCAGTTCAACTGAATTCAGTGGGCTTTAATGGAATGACAGTTATAGCAGTTACAGTATTGCCAAAGCACTGAAATGATAAAGAAATATGCAGCTGCTTCTGTTATTGCATATTGTTCCTGCAGACTCTGTTCTGTCACCGTTAATGCCCTCATTACCAGGAAGCTCAGGCTGATTGTGTTGTCAGGGCTTGCAAGGTCAGTTGGCATGTTAGTGAGGTGCTATAGTGCTAAGAGATTTGCTAATATGTACTGGGCAAATGTGTGTGTCTCTTATTCTTAGATGCTGATTTGACACTAAGAAGCTGCAGTCCTGTTGATGTAATTGTTAGCAACCCTCCTTACCTGTTTTCTCAGGATATGGAGTCTCTGCAGGCAGAGATTCTCAGGTACCCAAAGTGCACACATAGATACAGAAAGCTATATTCACATGTTAATTTCCAATCAATTTATTAGAAACATCTGTACATCCGCACACTCATGCAATTATCCAGTCCGCCACTCATGTGGGAGCAGCATGATGCATGCTATCATGCAGATACAGGGCAAGAGTTTTATTGTTCACATCAGACATCAAAATGGAGGAAAAAATTACTTTGACCTCAGCAAGGTTGTTGGTGCCACACAGGCTGGTTTGAGTATTTCAGAAACTACTGATCTAAACTGCTGATTTTCACACGCAACAATCTGTAGAGTTCACACAGAAATGTGTGAAAAAGAAAAAGCATCCAGGGGCGTCCATAAGGCGGATGGGCTACGACGGCAGAAGACCACATTGGGTTCCCACTTCGGTCAAGACCAGGACTCTGGAGCTACAATGTGCACAGCCTCACGTGAACTGGGTAGTTTGAAAGATTGGAAAAAAGACCAAGATACTTGACGTGTGTCAGTGTGATTGTATGCATTGGGCTGCAGCCACATGATTGGCTGATTTGGATATTTGCATGTGTGCAGACGAATACTGTACGTTGAGATATATATATATATATATATATATATATATATATATATATATATATATATATATATATATATATATATATAGTGTGTGTGTGTGTATGTATATGTGTGTGTATATATATTATATATATATATATGTATGTGTGTGTGTGTATGAATATATATGGTAAATGCCATATATATTGTGTGTATGAATATAAATGGTAAATGCCATATTTTGTGGAACCTCTTAAAATAAAGCTGAAAGTCTACACTTCGATCACATCTTGATTGTTTTATTTCAAATCCATTGTGGTGGTGTATAAAGGCAAAATCACAAAAACTCCAAATACTTCACAAATTCTCCAAATACTTCTGGACCTGACTGTGTGTGTGTGTATGTATATATCATCATATATATATATATATATTAGAGAAAAAAAATTCTTATAAGAAAGATCATATAAGTTTCATCAGCTGTTTGGGTAAAAAAAAAAAAAAAAGAATAAATGCTTTTAAAATTTATTACAATAATTTTTGCCTGTTTTCTTGAAGGGAGCCAGTAACTCTTACACTGACTATTTATCTTCATCTCTGCAGGTTTGAAGACCACTCAGCATTGGATGGGGGTTTGGATGGCATGTCAGTAATCAGACAGATTCTAACTCTAGCACCAAGACTCCTAACAGATGAAGGGTAAGAGGAGGGGTGTGTGTGTGTGTGTGTGTGTGTGTTTGAATGTGTAAATGTGCGTTAGCTTTATGGATCCCCTGCAGTACGTCTATTGCTCAGGGAATATGATCTCATGTCCGAGGTCTAGGAGACGGAGTATACTCAGCAGAGTATAAATAGAATGCTCTAATCTCACTAAGGAGCTTGACCAGCACTTCTTAAGTGCTTCAGGGAATCTGCTCGCGGTCACGGTCGTCCACACTTTCATGGAAGCGGATACTGGTGTTCCCAGGATTATAGGGCTCCTCTCCAGTAATCCACCCCATAATTCACATGGTGGTGAACTGTGTCACTTGCCCTTAGAAATAAGTCAGATGTCTGACTTGCCGCCTTCTTGTCTCAGGAGATTTAATACACAACAAACTTGGAGATAATAGCTTGCGTCTGCGAGAGTGTGTGCACGTGTCAGTACTGAACATTTCTCTTGTTTCAAGAATCCTTCTGAACATCTCGAGTGTCTCACAAACATTATCACCGGGCTCTGTCGAGGCCACTAAATCTGAAGTCTACATTCCTTTCCTAGAAATGGTGCTATGTCTGTGAAATCCAAATTCCATAAAATCTCTGGTGTATTTGTGGCTAGAAATGTTTTAAGGTCTTATCAGTTACTGTGAAAAAATCTCCTTCCTACTATTACACATCCTCTCAGCTCTGCTTCCTGCAGTTGTTCATTTGCTCTGTGTCTGCTTGTATTTCAGTCGTATGTATCTAGAGGTGGATCCACGCCATCCTCCACGCATAAAGGGTCTGGTAGAGGAAAGCATGCTGGGGTTGCAGTATTTGGGATCACACTGTGATTTCACTAACAGGTCAGAATATCTGCAGTAAGCATGTTTGTCCTATTTTAAGCTACTGCTCATGAATAATGCCTTAAGATCTTTTACAAGCTATTTTAATGTGTTGACTTTAATGTTCCCTCAGTGATGAGTGCAGTGTATAATATGAGGCCTCAGTCCTACAATTTATTAACTCCTTAAAGTAGCAGAGTTTCTTACCGAGCTTTCGCTGATGATTTTAACTTTTAGTAGCATCTTAGTGCATGATTCCACTGAACAATTAGGATCATCATTTGTCTACCTTGACCACGTTTGTCATCTATTACAGTGCTGTTAAGTAATACTGAAATTCCTAATGATCTACTTAACAATACTAGATAAAATCCTGTGTTGGCTAAATGGATAGATAGATGGGTTGATCGATCTATATAGCTACACTTCATTGGTCCCAAATAATGTACTTTTGATTATATTCCTACAGCAGCCAAAGCCAGTACGGTGTATAAATAAGCAGCAGTACAAGTAGCAACCAACTAGTAAATAAATCATGGTAATAAATAAAAAGAGTACAGTGTAGCCGGAGAGAATAAACTAAAAAAAATACATGTAATATATAGGAGTTGAAGGTCATTGTTATTGTTAAAATATTTCAGAGAATATATTATATCGCAGCACTGCTGAGTGCTCCATTCGGATTAGTCCGAAGGTGTTGATTAATTTTCTATCATTTTCGTAAAAAGAATAATTGTTGATATAGTGGTCTTCTGTGAGGAGATGTTTATTTAGCATTTGGAAGGAGTCTCCAGTGTCAGTGCTTTGTAACAGTCAGAGGTAAAGCTGTAACTTTGGGTTTAGTGACATGGGAAAATCTTCAGGACGGAGGACTTCTGAGGCAGATTGCGATTTCTCAGTTAGGTGACAAGCTGTGTGTTTTTTTTTTTTTTTTTTTTTTTTTTTATAAAGAGAGAGAAAAAGAGAGGCTGGTTAGGAAACAACTATTTATAGCTGTGCACAAGTGTTAACAGGAACTAACAAACAGGACAGTGCACAACATTAAACGTAACTTTAATTGGATCAAAAGTATGGCATGTCCTTATTTAATAAAAAATTTTAAGTGACAGAAAATTGCTGTGGTATAATGAGGAATAAAACACTTCGTGACATGTTGTTATAGGAAAATAATCAACTTCACTGTGATAACAGTTCATGTCTGACCACATCACACCACCTCATCATTGATTTTCCAATAACAACTGCCCTGTCATGTTTTATTCCTTACATAATCATCAGTAGAATAAGCAAAATACAGATAATGCTTGTCTTAATGAGCACCAGCACTTTTTCCTGTTTTTCTGTTGCTTTTACAGGTTGCGGTTCTGCATCCTACAGAAGAGAGGATGAACTAAAAGAGGTTTGAGAGTGACTTGAGGTAAAAGCCAAGAAAGAGGGACATAGACAGCACATAGCTTGAGAGAAAGTTGATATGGAAGTGATGGCTCAAGCAACACACATGAAGAACCGTATTCAGCACCGTTCTGCCAAAGTGAATTGCTTACACCTCACCTCATATCATAGCCTACTGGGGTTCTGAGGGGTGTTTAAGGTGTGATTTTTAATCCTGAAATGGATTATAATGGAAAGGCAGACCTGCCAAGGTGCTGAGCTTTTGTCTTCTCACCAGTTACTAATCCACACAGTGTTCTAGACGGAAGACCTGACCATAAATGATAGATGAAAGTGTTATAATAATGCTTAAAATAACAAATTGTGAACTGTTTGGCTTTTTTTTTTTTTTTTTTTTTTTACATTTTGAAGTTGTTACCATGCACGTAGGATTATTTGTTTAATAAAACAGTCTTGAATTTGGGGGCGTGTTCATGTCGTGGCTTAAGACTCTATGCCAGGAACTGGAGCTGCTGGTCTAAATTCCAGTCCAATATTAGTATCAGGTGACAGGAGACTCTAGAGTTTCGCCATTACTTCTGACCACTGCAGTTATGCACTTGAGCAAAAATATGGTGTAGTCCAGTGACATGAAAAAAAAAAAAAACCATACTAGCTGTAGCTGCGCTTCCATTTATGTTGGAGCATTATTACCAATATGCTATAAATACTTCATTGTATTTTATTGTATCACTATTAGTATTAGTTCATTTTCATTTCATTAAAGGAAAATGAATTTATTCTTCCTTACGTTGTTATATTTTCAGACATATATTTAAAACCTATTTACTCTCATTTCTCATTTCAGCCAAAATTTCCAGTGTAGACACAATGTAATTTTAGTTTTTATAGCAGAACAGTTGCACTTAGGATAAAATTGCATGTTTTTTTAAATACACGTTTATACATCTATATTTATTCCCTAAAGGAAATGGTGTGGTTTGGTGCACTTCCTGCTCAATGCTCTGATTGAGTAATACCTTGGCTACACGATAGGATTATCAGGCCAGTATTGAGGTCAGGTTGTCCCTCCCTAATGATCTCAAAAGGCCGGTCTTAAACAATTTTCTCCCCCGATTATCTTGTGGTGTGTGAAATGCAATCTTAACCTCTTCAATCTACTCAGAGCACTGATTTCAATTTGTAAATGTAAAAAATGTTCAATAGTATGGCAAAATACTGAATGCTGAAACACAATCTTGACATCATTCACGAAAGATTTATAGTCAGTGACGGTCACACAGAACTCATCTACCGTGGGTGTTTTGATCTGAAGTCACATTTGTTCATGAGAAATTCTGTGAAATCCCATCTTCTGAGAGTCAGGATCATTGATTGGGACCCTGAGTGTGTGATGTTTTATTCTGGACTGATCTTATAGTGTGGAGAGTTTGATGACGGAAAGACAAAAACTCTGTGAACTTTTTAATTATGTTTCTTAGTAATCTTGTAGTGTGACCCCTCATGAAGATGTCTAAACAGTCAGGACCTCTGCAAAACTGAAAGCGTGTGAGTGCTTTTAGAAATCTTCCGTCATGTTGAATACCTGGCAACCCAGATAAACAACTTTGTTTGTTTCCACTGTTGTGTTTTCGTTTTCTCTTCCTTCTAAACCTACTTGTGCACGGCGTCTTACACTTGCATATCTGGCTGAGGGTTCTTGCATGTGGTTATGGTTTATTGTGGTTGAGTCTGTGTTCTGTGAGCTTGTGTATGTGTGTGGAAGGGTGCAGTAGGCTGAAGGTAATTATTGTAGCAGTTTCTGAGAACTCCCCCTCCCGATGCTGCGCTAGCTTTTCCCTAGAAGCACTGCGCGCATTCTGCGAAACAGCTGGCAGCCTGCCGCTCCTGAACAAACACACGCACACACACAGAAAGACATATTCCCTGCAATACTGTTTCAAGTGTACACTATGTTTTGTCTAACTGTCTGACTCACAGACATGCAGGTTAATCGCTTGATTGCCTTGTAGCAGGTTTGAACAAAGCAGTTTAAAACCCAGTGTAGCTGATATTTCTGATGTAAATACACTCATGTTTACATCAGATACTTGTCATATTATGTTGTATCAGTGTCAACAGTTTCGGTTAAATTCCTAAAAAAAAAAAAAAATCGATTAAGAGTAAACAGATGAACACTTTAATCCTTACTTTTTTGAACAATAAGTGTTTCCATTAAGTTAATTCCTTAAATATACAGAATACAATTACAGTATAGGCCAGCTTCAGATCTTTTGGATATATATATATATATATATATATATATATATATATATATATATATATACTTATATATAGATTTTTTTTTTTTTTTTTTTTTTGCCAGCGCAGTAATCTTTTAACCTTTCTGTTTCTCACACACACTCACACACACTGTCTCTCTCTGCCTCTGTCTCAAACGAACTATTGTCCCACTATTCCATGAATTTGATTGCCACATTATTAAAAATAAATAAATAAAAATCTAATGGGCTTCTGAAGAAACAGACATGTTTGGAAATAGAGAAGTGAATAGGATTGCAGCGTGATAATAAAAAATGCCTATGAGTAATTCGTTGAGTGTTTAATCCCATAAGTTCCATTACATTTTAATGGTTTCAGCTTCGTCAAGCTGGTTTTGTTCACGTTGATGAAAGTAATCCTACTGCGTGTGGACAACCAATTTGAACTTCCCCGCAGGCAGATACTGAGAATCTAGTACCCGGAAGACAAGTGATTTGGCTGAGATTCTGTTATTTATTAATGCAGTTCGGCTCATCCTCTTTCCCAGATTTGCCTTGTTTTCCTAGAGCTCTCTGCTGGGTCTAGGAACAAAAACACAGCCTAGTTTGTCACTGGGCAGCTCCTCACACTTCAGTCCTCGAGCTCAGGGCCCGTTCTCTGAACTCAACTATGGCGATAAACTGAACACTACATTAAATATACAGAATCTTAATATCTCCTATTGTTGTTAATGCATCCTTATTAAGCATGAAATGTTACACTAAATATAGATATAAAAAATCATTTCTAGAGTCAGATCAAAGTCAATAAATAAATATATTTATTAACATAAATATATTTAATAAGATCACATGAAAGAGCTTGAACGGTTCAGTATTTTTCTTTTATTACAAAATAAAAAGGATCTTTGTCCATAAATATATACAAACACCCACATTGTGGGGACAGAAAAAATAAATTATTCTGGACTGATTATATAGTAATATGTACCAGAACGAATTTTGCGTAGAAAAAGTAAAAAGGAAAGCAAGAGAGACAACACAGGGCTTTGACTTAATGTTGGTGTGCTCACTGGCAGCCCCTCACCCTTGTTTGTCTCTGTAAGAAATTAAGAATTTAAGAACAGTCCAAAAATGAAATTTACACAAATTTTCCCTAACCATAATTCTTGTTAGTCGGCCAAATTATGTTTGGAGTCTGGTGTTTGCTCCTTGAGTTTTGTAGCTAACAAGTAAGGGAGGCTTCTAGTTGCTAGTTTAGCACTGTGCAAACAGAACTCCAAAATAATCACACGCTTGTCATAAAGGATATCATCTGACTAAGTAATACCATTAACAATTCCTATTCAAAATAGCAATTTGTTTCATAACTTGATGTTTAAAAAAATTAAAAGCTAAAAATGAAAAACGATTAATATTAGTTTTCAAACTTTGTCGGATAGCTATACTCTGAGCATATTGCTAATGTAAACAATAACTAGCTGGGCTAAGTTAACTAGCTACAATAGCTGTGTTTGTGTTCTAGGATGCAAAAAGAAAATAAATCATAGAAAACTGTGAAAAATCAGAAAAAGTATCATTATAAAAACACACCTAAATCTGCTGTACTATCATTTTTCTATAAAATCTACCTCTGAGCAAAGAACCTGAAGTAAACATTGTTTATTTTGGCTATATCCCAGTCTATGGATCGCTCTGTAGCTAGCTAAAGTAGCTAGTCTGAGTTTGCTGATAGTGCAGAGTGATAGTTTCTGAGGAAAGAAAAATGTCATTTTTGACCTTTTTTTAACAAGAAAAATAGCAAATAACAGTGTTATACACTGTCCGAAACCACAATAACAATTCTACTTCAGATAACACCATAGTTTTAGGCAAGTGTGTGATGATTTAAGCATGGAGTTTTAACTATGCTAAAACAGCTCTATATGCGTCTTTAACTTAGCTTCATTAGCCATGTAGCTCAAGCCATGGGGAAAATTGTGTAGCTTTCATTTTTTTTTTAATCAAACAATCACTGAAAATAAGTGATATGACCTTAGGGACAGGCTATGTTTTGGGAGAATCAAACCCACAGTAGTCTCCAAGTCTTTTTTTAAAGGTTCATCCAAAGTTGTGGGGTAATAAAACTAGTTACACCATATCCTACAAACATCATTTGAATGCTGACATCGATTAGCTGCAAACGTCTTTCTATTTGTCATTTGATATTCTTTCAGGTTCCAGTGAATTTCCACTTTAGTCTATATTTGGGAACAGGAAATCTAATTTATCCCACAGGAGAAAAAAAAGGTAGTCCAAAGCATAAATTAGTCATAACAAACAAAAGAGAAAGTGTTCTAGAGCTTTAAATATAGCCACCATTGGTTAGTGAGCCAAAGTCCCATTCCCCTGGAAATGAGCTTTCACCTGCATCATTTTCATTAATGACATCAGCTTCCTCTCTTTTATGTTCAAGTTGGTGTTTCCATGGTGATGTCAGAGCTGGAAAGGGTACTTCTGTAGGTACTGCAGTAATGGCTTTGGTAAGGGCAGCTTTGCTGGGCAGGCTGTGTACTGATTAATAGCCAAGCGTGCAAGATGCTGTAGGGATGGAAAAGCCTGAGGCTGGCGGAGTGGACGTTTCAGCTTAAGCAGCACAGCACACTCCTTAGGTACCGGGGGAGTTACAGGATCACACTCCTCATCCTGAGCCGTGTCGCGTCCCCTCGCTGAGGTAGCATAGTGCTGCACCAGACTCAGCACGTCAGGGAAAGAGAGCAGACGTGCTCGGGCCGGTGAACTCGAGTCAAGCTGGAAGCGCCCGTGACTGTACTCAATGCGCACATTAGTGGGGCCGCGTCCCGTTTTGACTGATAGCGTCAGCATGTAGAGAGGGTGACTGCTGTCCCGAATGAGAAACGTGCCCTCTGGGGCCGCCTCAAGGAGTGAATGGGCCTCACTGGCTGTGATGGTGCCCCAGTACCACCCTAAAAAAAACAAAGGAGTAAAAAAAATTCCATGAGGTTTGAGGATAACTGTCTCAAAACAGCTAACTTGGTGGTTAAGGTGCCAGCGACTGGAACATTTGGGAGTTTAAATTGCAGAACTGCCAGAGAGACTTCTAGGCCCTTGTGCAAGACTCTCAGGTGCTCAGTTTTATGCTTGGATTGTGTTCAGCCTTGCTCGTAAGACACTCTGGATAAAAGCAGCAGCCAAATGAATAAATATAAATAATGTAAATGTAAGTTTTTGCAGGAAAGCCTGAAGACTAAGACACAATTTTCATGACTCAACGGGCCTACGTCATATCCAAGCTGTGTGCTACAACACGTCCTCTGCAGTTGCCTTTTTGTCTACTTCCTATGAGTAACACTCTTTAAGCTGAACGAACACGTAGCGCTCATTCCAAAGCCATGACTAATATAGTCATTAGACTATGGCTCTAAATGTGATCTTGGATACTTGGATATATTTATCGCAACAATGCAATGTACATTTACACCCGATTCTCAGTAAAGAATGCCTGAAACCTTGTTAAAGAGTTTACCTGATGCATCAAGGTAACAGAAGTTGCTGGTGATGGTGCACCAGTCTTTGCTGGGGTCCCAGAACTTGGGGGTGCTGTGAAGACAACGTGCTGATGAGGAAGAGAGGTCTGAAACCCCGAGAGGAACCACCTGAGACTGCGAGTCTCCTAACAGAGCCCTGGGACTGGACAAGAAAAAAAAAAACACACAAAATCATCACCTCATCAAATCATCAGCAGTGATGTAAAGGTTTCTTTAAAGTGACACTGAGGTGCATATGCATTATTCACCACTGCATCTGCTGCTATTTTTATAAATGGAAAGAATCACATGTGGCAGTAGATCATAGAGGCAGAGAAGCTCTTTGTTCTGGAGCTGCCTGTCTGTTGATTTAGTGCGTCGCTGAGCTCAGAGGCTCGAATACAGCACTTACTGATTAGTTAGAGATCTGATTCATTAAAGAAAAAAAATTACTGAATCAAATGAAGTTTTGGTAATACATGCAAGATAAAGGTTTTTTTTTTTTTTTTACATTAATTGTCTGAAAGACCGCGTTTGTTTTTATGAGAGTGAGTTCACTCCCACTGACTCGCTGTAAAACATATATAAAACTCAAAGCCTGCAGTTAATCCATCTGCTGAAGCCACTAATCTCATACAGAATTATTACTGTAATAAAGAGAAGCAGCTGAGAGGTGAGGATGCAGTTGATCAAATGGACACTTTCTGTTTAATTTCCATATATTCAGTTGATCTATCAGGACTCACCCTTGAACGCAGAGGATCATCGTATGAGTGAAGGCTTCAGTCAGGTTCCTCAACCGCCTCTGAAAGTTTCTCAGCCGCTCCTGAGCCTGAGCCTGAGCCTGAGCCTGAGCCTGAGCTTGGGTTTGAGCTTGGGTTTGAGCTTGGGTCTGAGCTTGAGCTGGGGTTTGTTGGGACTCGGTGCGTCGCCGCGATCTAAAAACCTTCTCCCGAGCCTCTCTAACAGTATCGCAGCTCTCTTTGTGAAATCCGCCGACGTTAGAAATGAATAACCCAGGAGCAAAGATGTAGCTGAAACAGCATCCGGTACGATTTGCGCTAATGAATAGTGTTTCAGCCGGTTACCAGCCTAAAAGTGTAGCCGAAACAACTGTGGGCTTTGGTGTGCTGATTCCGCCTGAGTTCCAGGAACGACTTTTCTCCGAATCAGCGCGCGCGTCTCAGCGCCTCTGACGCCATCAGTGACTTTCTCTCAGAGTCGCCCCCAATCATTCCCGGTACAACTCCCATTTTTAGCCAGTTTTAGCAAACACATGGATCACACCAGTTTTACCACGTTTCATAACAGCTTCATTTGCAATGTGGAATGTGTTGAGTCATAAAATAGGTTTATTGCAAAATGTAGTGCGTGTTTCCATTTTCTCCCCCCTCATAAACACTGCATAGCGACAAGCCCTTCCTAGGAGCGTCTCGTAAAACCATTCTAAGAACTTTCCAGGAAAAACCGAGCGTTCTAGGGACTCCGACCAATCCCTGCGCTTGTCGTTTCTCTGAAGCCCCGCCTCCGCTCTGCTGACTTCAGCCAATCAGCGGCGCGCGATCCGCCTCCGCGGCTTAGGCGCTGTTTGCTGCTCACTAGTGACGGGAATTCCGACTTGTTTCAGTGAATCAGAGCAATCGGCTCAGTTCACCAATAAGAGTCGAATCTTTCGACTCCCAGTTGTTATTGTTGTTGTTTTTTGTTCTAAACCGGCCAAACTTTCTGGCCTTAAACTTTACAATGAAATGTCATATTACCATCTCATAAACAAAATACATTCTGATTAACTACAATAGCGTAATACTTAACTTTGTGTATTATATATAAAACACACACACACACATATATGTGTGTGTGTGAGTGAGTGTGTGTGTGTTTACACTCTACACTGTGCTAGAGCACTAAGTGTTGTCATGTGATTAGCAGGATTAGAGAATCATGAAAACAGAACAGAAACTATTTGTCTTTTCTTTTGCTTAATAAATCAATCAATCAATCAATCAATCAATAAAGCAGTGAAATTAGACGACTCCTGTGATGTGCGAGTCGACCCGGACTGTTCAGTGGAGACAGAGACACGGCGATGTGCAGCCCCGGAGCGCCTGCTGCAGAGCTGCACCTGCTACTGCTGCTCCAGGACATGCTGCCAGTTTACGCCCCCTAGCGTCTGAAGTGTAACTGCGCCTACCTAGAACATGAGAAAACGAGCAGCTGCACTTTCAGGACATGCTGAGATGCCTAGCCAGACAGATAGTAACAGCAGTGCTCAAAAAGGAGTTACAGTATTTAATAGGGTTTACATGAAGTCTAGACCTGCAACTAGTGCTCCAGGTTTGTAAATGGAAGATGATGCTGGGGCTGAAAGAGTCAGCTCATTCACAAGTGGCTCATCACTGTTTTGGGAATTGGTAGCACTATGGAAATTTACTAACATCGCTGTGAATGGGTTATCTCTAACAACAGTTTTACTATTCTTTTAAAACATTGGTCTTCAGCACATTATACACTATATGGCCAAAGGTTTGTGGACACCTGACCATCATGTCCATATGTGCTTGTTGAAGTTGGTTCCCCCTTTGGTGTTATAACAGCCTCCACTCTTCTGGGAAGGCTTTCAGTTAGATTTTGGAGCATGGCTGTGGGAATTTCTGCCCGTTCACCCACAGATGCATTAATGAGGTTGGGCAGTGATGTCAAGGAGGAGGCCGGGGGTGCAGTCAGCATTCCCAACTTCATCCCAAAATGGTGTTCAGTGGGGTTGAGGTCAGGTCTCTGTGCAGACCAATCAAATTCTTCCGCACAAACCTTGGCAAACCATGTCCTCATGGAGCTCACTTTGTGCGCAGGGGCATTGTTGTGCTGGAGCAGATTTGGGCTTACTGCTACAGTATATAAAGATATCCTATACAGTTGGTGCTTTTGGTGCTTGAGACTTGGAGCTCAAACTGACTAGCAAGCCAACTAGATATATCTTATTTATAAACATTTATACAATTTTGCTGCAACACCTTTAGTTATAGGGACATCTTCACTAACATTATTTGGGAATGTTGTGTGAGAAATGTTCCAAGAACATTTATTTTTATAACGTTACAGTCTAAAGCTATAAGGGGAATAATACACTTCGGGATGTGCCATCACACCATCTGATCTTTGATTATTTTCGTATAAAAGCGAGCTTTGTTCCTTACATAATGTTCTCTGATATATGATAGCTGGGTTTGAGCTCAGCTCAGCTTTGATTCGGTTCTTTCATCGTAAGTCACTATGCCTAAAAGTAACCACCAAATCCACTAATGAGGGCTGACAGAAGAAAGCATAAAGATGAATCAGGCAGGAATGAATCAGACAGCAGCTTCCCAAATGGATCGCCTGCTTCAATAATGCAGGAGGATGTGATGGAGAAGAGCAGGATAAAAGGATGGAGGAAGAGGAGAGGATGAAATATGGATGAGTGATATGGCTGTGGAAAAGGGGCACTCTAATCTGCCACAAAACCCAGACTCTTCAGAGCTCCTGTCTTTTTTCGAGGGTAGTTTGTATAAAATTAAAATTAGTATCAGTGGTTTTAAATGAGCTCCTTTCAATGTATGGTTTAGGATTGACTTCACACCCTGATTTAGTATCAAAATAAAGTTGTGTTCAGCGTGTACAACAGTACTATTTATATATTACTGAAATATAAACATAAAAATACACTATATTATGTGAATAAATTATACATTAAAAATATATAATATATGAAAAAAAATTGCTAAAATATTCGAGAAAGCCATCATTTTTATTTTCTTAATATAATATAAGATAATATCTATGAGACTGAATGAGTAATTGATTCCTGAAGAAACAGCGCATGCCACTATTAGATGTGACGTCACAAGCCAGGGAACGGCTTCAGAATGTTTGTTTTTAAATGTTTAGAATGTTTATTTTCAAAACGCCAGTGCATTCGAACTTGAGTTCTGAAGATCGCAAGCTCTGGATCATTTCTGCATCGATTTTACTCTACGATCATTACAATCATTTCTGCATCGATTTTACTCTACGATAATTTCTGCACTGATTTTACTTTATGATCATTTCTGCATCGATTTTACATCACAATCATTTCTTCATCGATTTTACTCTGCGATCATTCCTGCTCTGATTTAATCTGCGATCATTTCTGCATCGATTTTACCTTATGATCATTTCTGCATAGATTTAATCTGCGATCATTTATGCATCGAATTTACTCTACGATCTTTTCTGCGTCGTTTTTATGCTACGATCATTTCTGCACTGATTTAATCTGCAATCATTTATGCATTGGTTTTACGGTCATTTTTGAGTCGATTTTACATTACGATCATTTCTGCATCGATTTTACTTTATGATCATTTCTGCATCGATTTTATTCTATAATGTATCTGCAGTGATATGTGATCAATTCCTGCACCGCTTGTGCCTTCTCAGCGATGAGCTTTAGGAGAGACGAAGTGCTGCAGCTCCAGGAGGAAGCGCCTCATATCAGAGTGAGTGGACTCTCTGACAGGAACCGTAAATTACCAAGTTTTTTCGTTTTCAGTTAAGCACTTCCTTAACTGACATCACTTCAAAATACAAACATACCCCATAGTATACTCCCACCCCCAACCCTGAGGCAGGTTTCTGTGCAAGCCATAGGAAATGCAAAGGAAATTGTGATTCCATTTGAATTTTGGCATGCTCCACACATGACACAAAGGAAGTGGGGTAGCAAATGGGGTAATTGATAATTGCTATTTCGATATGACAGGGTCATAACTCATAAGACATGGGAAATGCAATTGTAAAATGGACTTTGCTTTTCCATTTGAAATTTGGCAGACATTGTACGTTCGTGTAAATGAAAATGCAAGCAGTAGTATGTGATTTGCATTTTCAATTGAATTATGTCACAATTTATGCATCCACAAATAGAAAACACAAAACAATACAAATACAATTTGCAATTAGTTTCGAAAATAGTCTGGAAAAAATACTTCCATAGTGTGCAGTGCTGGTTAGTCAAAAGTAGAAAGTTGTTTGGTGTAGTATGGGTCAGCAGTATCATGGTATTGATAGCCACTGTGTGTGATAAAGTAAGGAGTAGTGTGATTTAGGGCGAGTCCAGAGAGAGGAGGTTGCAGGATGTTTGGGGAGGCAGAAATGGACACAAACGGGATGAGACCCACTGGAGTAAAGAACTTGATCAGGTAAAAAAAAAAAAGACAGATAATAGATATAAATGCATTTTAATCTGAATTTTGAAAAAGTCAACAGTGATGTAACTCTCCGATCATAAGCCATGACTAACTGTGAAGCCATGATACCATAACACCCCTATTTATCTATACATGCAGCTATAACGTAACTACTGAGGTAGATTACAGTAATATAACTAGTGTAAATACTGTGTAAAAGTTTGTTTAGAATGAGGAATTCCTGCTGTACAGAACAGATGCTCTGTTATAAAATGAAAGATTTTTTCTGACTCTTTTTTTACGAAATGTGCAGAAGTGTCTTACTTCCTCTTCATCGCCTTTGACACAGGAACAGTGAGGGAGGAAACTCTGTCTGACCTGCTACCTGCCAGTGAGCTCCACTACAACACCATAGAGAATGATGATGATGATGATGATGATGATGATGACGATGAGGACTACAGTCCTGATCAGCTATATAGATATTGTGTCGCTGTGGAAGATGTGCACTCTAGCAGTGAGCATTTCTGGTGGATGAGGAGGAGGAGAAAGAGGGAGCAGATGGCCGATGAAGAGGACAACGATGAAGAGGCCCCTCCTAGAAGAAAGCAAGGATGATGAGTATGAGGTGTGTGAGCTCACTAATTTGGAGAGGTGCGCATCCTCTTTGTGGAGCTTATCCCCTACTTTGGAGTGCATTCCCACTATAGATGCTTCCTCCAGGAGGGAGCGTTTCTGGGGGATGAGGAGAAGGCAGTATGTGGATTCTGATGAAGAAACTCCAATGTATGAGAACATGCCACATCAGAATAGTGTAGCTGGTGTGCCTTATGTCCTTCTTGTCTTCATCAGGATTTCCAGCATAATTCTAGACCTGGCTGGAATTCTTTCCATTACAATCCTTTCCATTTCCATCCTTTTTCTAGCTATTACTAACTACTAATATAGTGCTAGCTATTAGTAGCTATCATGAGGTAAGCTCCAGCCTTAGGATTGTTAAAAATCTATGGTAAATATTTCAACCCTATGCTCCAGCATTAGTGTTTTTTTTTTTTTTTTTTAATTTGTTGTATTTCACTTCTAGGTTCCAGGATATTATGGAACCTAGCAATAGCATGACATATGCAATATTAGATAAATTACATACTGAATTAGAAGTACAGAAATACTTAATATTTTAAAAAATCCCAAAATTGGCGTTTTTAACAGATATTAAAAAAGTATAGTGCTTAGTAATGTAAATAATACTTAGTCTTAGATTAGGCATCTCCCAAGGCACAAGTTCCCAACCTTGGTCTTGGAATACCCCCAGTCCTGTACATTTTAGTGTTTCCCCTGCTCTAACACACCCACTAGTTGAATCAGGCTCTGCATGACACGATAAACCCATGAATGATGGGTTTATATTAATATATTGCACTCGTTACAAATTACATCACTACCACAGGCTCCAAGCAAATCCAACTAGTGCCAATATATTTGTAAGTTTATAAGTTTGAGATGTCGGTCATATTCATTCCCATTTCAGTGATTGGCAATTGTTTATGTGGTTCCGCGGCTTTGGGAGGTCTAACAGACATCATACGGAAAAGCTGCGCATCCAGAGGCAGGATAAGCCAAGAATTTACCGTCCAATAAACACTGAGAATTTTTTTTGTGCACACTGCATTCACTCCCAGTGAAGCATGCCTCCAGGGGTGGCTCAGAATAATGTGTTAAAAATCCTGGTGTCCAATGACTGTTAATCTTTTGTCCCATTAAAACACTGTGCACTTGAATCTGTAATAAACACCAAGCAATGCACAGGCTTCACTGAGTGTCTATTAGCACTGTGTCTGGGGTTTCAGAGGAGATTTTCATGCAGGCTGCGCTGTCCACCGAAAACAGTTTGAGTTAAATGAACGAATTTTTTGATAGCGTGATATTGCAGTGAGATATTTGATCATTAGAGTCGCTAGATTTTGAATTCTTCTACCATGCCTGATGAATAATATAGATACTTTGGTAAACATTTCATTGCTGCATTTTAATGAAATTTTTGGGGAAGCTGGGATTCCTGTGTAGTCTTAAAGCATTGTAGGACCAGGGTTTGAAAACTGCTTCCAAACGTATAGGCATCTGGTGAAAGTTCATCCCATTATCACATCAATAGTGATGACAGATCTTCCTGGAAATGCAATGAATCATTGTTTTGCACTGAAGATATTCATATACTGTGAGTCAAGTAAGTATCTTACAGGTGTTCATTCTCACACTTATACATCCTCTTCACATCTGCTTCTATTATTACAATATAAGCTCTATTAAATTAATTCACAGATCAGCATATGCCCACCCCCATGCTGTTCTCCATTTTGGAAATGACTGTATTCAATATTCATAAAAATAATTTATTCTGAGTTCTTATTTTCATTAAGAACAGCTATTTTCACAACTTGATATGACAGAAAACAGTGAGAAAGATTTACATTAGTGTCACTGAAGTAAATGCTTATGCATAAACAGTTAGGTTTTCAATCTAATGTTGTAAAGCAAATTAGCGCCAATCCAATCAGTTATAAAACACAGATCTAAAATCACAACTGGAACATCAGTGACCTATAAAGTGTTTCTTACTCATACAAAATTCACATTCTACTGAGGCTAGATCTGCTATGTTTGGTAATGGTAATGTATGGTAGTGTTGTGAAATAAAATCAAGAAACAAATTTAAATATGAACTGTCCACTAGTCCACTTCAATTACTGACACTAACTGAATTTGTGCATGAAACATGACTGTCAAGTTATGTCTCGAATTCTGAATGAATAAAAAGTGTGAGCAGACAATTTATAGGTACAGAATGAATTCCTGAGTTTCCTTTTTTTTTCTTTATGAATGTGTACACAAATTTGAATAAAAGAATGAGTTATTTATGACTTATGAAACCCAAGCTAATAAAGTTTAAAAAAAAAAAAAAGCATCACAATTAATAAGAATAAAAACAACTGGACACCACATTTCAACCTCTTTCATCCTGTCATGCCTTAACAGCAAAATCCTCAGATTCTTGGAGGGCAGAACAGGGACCTGTTTCCCATGTTCTTTCCTCTCTAGCTGTTCACACCATTCTCTCCCACTCCTTTAATCAGCCGTTTATTTCCTCTTTTCCCTGCAGGACCGCGAGGTTTGGCGAATGCCTCCTTGTGAGCATGCTGCTTAGGGTGGATTTCCTCATACAAGTACTGCTCCGTCAACTCATCCCCGCTGTCTATCTCCAACTATACACACACACACACACACACACACACACACACACAAGTACGTTACTACATTTCTGGATGTTTTCTGTTATTGGTTAAAAATGAAGTGTATCTGTTCATTATTATAGAAAATGATTTATATGCATAAGCATTAAAAATTCTAGCATTGAAAAAATACTCACAAAGGAAAAAAACGCCTTGTTTCTAATTTCTGATTAGTAGAATAGCTAAGTGTTCCTGTGGGTAAATGTAAACTCTCATATTAAATTTAATAGAAAATGCTTTTTTGCTTTTGTTAAAAGAGTGAAGTTATTTATTAAGCTATAAATAATACTTTGTATTGTACTTTGCTATTTTTGCTCTACCCATGATATAAAAACAGGAAGACTCTGTTCCCTCTGATGCATCTTTCCTTTTAGATACCAGGAAATATCTCCACAACATTTGAATCAACAAATATCAGATCAGATCATACACAAACACATACACAAATGCATGCACACACAGTGCAGGGTCTACTGAAGAACAGTTTGACTCTATTTTATCAGACTCTTCACAGCATTAGCTGTGCTACTGTAATAAAGACTTGTAGTTACTTTATTATCACTCAGGACTGCTAACTAAAAAGTGTCTCCATCTCGGTGAGTTCGACTTTCCAGATTGTCCCAAGTGAATTGAAATTAATTCAGAGTGGCCACAAAAATTCCTGTATCACTGTGCAGCATGTGCATATCTTTACTGACACCTTAAAACAAGAAAACAAGGAATTACATTCCCCAGGTCTGACAGTATGTGCTTTTATTTTATAAGGGACTTTATGAGGGAGTTATAAGGTAGGGTGATACACTATATGGCCGAAAGTTTGTGGACACCTGGCCATCACATCCATATGTGCTTTTTGAACATCCCATTCCAGATGTAGTCCTCCTTTTGCTGTTACAATAACCTCCACTCTTCTGGGAAGGCTTTCCACTAGATTTTGAAGCGTGGCTGTGGGGATTTGTGCTCATTCAGCCACAAGAGCATTAGTGAGGTCAGACACCAGTGTAGGGCGAAGAGGCCTGGGGTGCAGTCAGAGGTGTTCAGTGGAGTTGAGGTCAGGGCTGTGTGCAGGCCACTCGAGTTCTTCCAGTCCAGGCTTGGCAAACCATGTCTTCATGGAGCTCGCTTTGTGCACACTGTCACGATGGAACAGGTTTGGGCTTGACGCCTTAGTTCTAATAAAGGAAATATTAATGCTACAGCATACAGATACAAGACATCCTATATCATTGTCTGCTTCCAACTTTGTGGCAACAGTCTGGGGAAGACCCACATATGGGTGTGATGGTCAGGCGTCCACATGCTTTAGGCCATATAGTGTATTTAGTCCATGTAAAAACTGAATTTAACTGAAATTTAACTGAATTTAATCTAATTTGATGTTTACGATTACTGGTTTTGCATGAACTTGCATGCACTCTTCACATGGCATCAAATGCATGTCCTGTCTGAATGGTTTACCATAATCTTTTAATTTGTGCTGATTCATTCTCTCACAAAAAGGATGGGAGAATGAGAGATGTTTAATGCAGAAAAAATGATGTTTAATGCAGCAGAAATGTTCAAAAATTAAGCAAATGTATTGTCTTTTCCTTGGTATCTGTGGGCCAAATCAGCAACATATCAGTTATTGGTTTCCAATTTAAAAAAATATCAGCATCAACCACTGAAAAAACATCAGCTGACCATCATGATTACTAATCATAATGTATCTATGCTAACTTGAAGTGTCTGTTACGTTAACATCATTGTGTAACTGTTTTTTATCTAGAATTTTTACTTTCAGGTAAAATTTTATGTAATCTGGTTATTGGTGATTCCTGTTATATGAATTATTGACAACATTATCTACATTATCATAATAGTTATTCTTAATAAGTGTGTAGTAGACTTAAAAATATAAATAGCAGGAAAACACTCGGTCAACACTGGCAGGTTGTGGTTTATGATCATTTCTGTCCTAGTGTACATTTACATCACCACTGTTTCCAGTCACTAGACTCAAGTATGCTAAAACTGCTCTGCTAGTATTTCTAGTCCAAAAGCTTCATTGTTAAATTCAGAGTGAGGTCAAATTTTCAGATTTGAGTTTTAGCTGTACAGTTATCCACATTTTAAAAACAAAAGGCTTGGCCTTTATCTTAAAAAAAAAAAAAATGGTGCATTTGATTGTTGCACAGTGGCCTTGTACCTTTTTGACCACCTCTATATGGTAGTCCCTCTCCACCTGTTCCAGCAGCCGACTCTTACAGCTGGAATACAGCATCCTCTCCTTAACGCTGCAGCGGTAGCCCGGCATCGAGTAGATGAACACTGATGTATGTCCAATAGAGAGGGGTGAAATAAAGGAGAAATAATCATCACGCAGGTATTCATTCTTACTCAGTTTACACACAATTAAGCTCTAGCTAATTCCCCCCCACTAGCTGAGTCTTTAGCTGTGAGGATGAAGCACAATACTGCATTCATATCATGTAGCAGACTTTACAAAGATGGGAAAACCTCTAATTATTTTGACTTGAGTGCATCAACACACACCTATTATAAGTTAAGAATGGCAGTTGTAGTTTTTTAACATATTTACAGTAGCATAAAAACCTACCTTTCTATTTACATGGTAAAATTGGCATGGTAAAATAAATCTGTAAAACACCTAGAGTTTCCTTTATTATGTTTAATCACTATTATTGTCATGGACCAAACCAAAAAAAACAAAAAAAAAAAAGATAGCAATTAAATAAGGAAGGCTAACTCTTTGTGGAACTCATTAACTGGTCACTCTCGGATCCTAATGAACTCTAAATGAGTGCTATATTAAAGACCAGTGAACTTGCAGGGTAAACATGTTAAGCCTATTAATAAAAGATGCCTACGGCAGCTGCAAATTCAAATCCAGATGAAGTTGTGCTGCTTGGTAGCATCACACAGGTATTTGAGGGAAAGTGTATAAGGCAGGTAAATAAAACACACTGATACTGACCAACAGACTCTAGGTAGACTCCTTCGTGTGAGTGCTTATAGAGGAAGAAGTGATAGCGTGGTGTGTCTGTTGGGATCCTGCTACGAAGATCATGTGTCTCTGTGGGCCGAGTGTGCACCAGCTCAATGGTCTCTTTCTCAGTGTCCAACCTCTGACATAGTACACATACACATACACAAAACACCATTACATGAAACGGAAATGTGTTACAGCAGTGATGGTGAAATTTCACAAGGGTTGAGCCAGTGTCAGTGCTGGTGTCCGTGTCAGTGCCTAATCTAGAACCAGTCCACACTTTACCACAGAAGATGAATCAGTACTTGATAAAGAAAAATGGTTCTGTTTCAGCACTTAAATGCTGCTGGTCTGGAAACAAGAACAGATCATTTCATTGCCATAATAACTACTTCACCAACTCAGGTTATTTACATGATCTGCATTTTAATAAGAATCTAATTTATTCATGCATTCAAATAGAATGAATTTGTGCCTTCATCATGGGAAGGTGGTGAGATATAGTCACAACTAACAATTTAGGTAGCTAGACCATAATTAATATTGGAATGATCTTGACCCCTTTTGAACAAAAAGCTTACTTGTAAAACACTTCACAATTGTTATTATGTTTCTGCCATGCATTAGGAGACTGATTAAGTAATTGTATTTCAGAGGTATAGGGCTATGCATAAACACTGAGCTTATAACGAGACACTTAACTCCACTGAATTCTCCCAAATCAATGCAACATATCTCAGAACATCTGTGTAGATCAGTGTATTGTTCAGTATGTGACTAGTGCAGCGGTTCCCAAACTAGTGGTCATGAATCCCACTTGGGGTTGCTTGATTTACAAATAGGTTTGTGAGAGACACTCGTAACCTCCTCTTTTGTTTTATTCAATTATTTTACAAATTAATTACTCTAACTGTGAAGAAGGAGTTTATGTGCTACTATTTTGAAATGTTACTAGGGCTACATTCACAGTTGGCAAAAATGGGCCAAATCCAATTTACTGACCAAATCAGATTTTTTTTATTAGGCTGTTCCCACTATGTTTTCAGTGTGGCCTATATCTGACATCAGCCTGAACAGATCATGTTCCTACACTAACCCACATGCAAAAAGGAGCACTGTGTCACGTGATGCTCACTGTTAAAAGGGAATGTTATTCAGCCACGGCCACTTTCACGTCCTTGGTTTCTTAAAATTTTGCTTTTAAACTTTTAACTTCCCTTTGGCCCTGCAGCCACGTTCTCTTCTGGCTGCATATGGCCATTTCTCTTGAAATTTCTTCAAACACGAAGCAGTTGCAATAAGTGCCATCTAATTTTGCTTGTACAGCAACATCACCCCAAATGTTTATGAGGTTCGTTATCTCACTATCCTCCTTCACTGTTATCCTCCAGCATTCCTTCCTAGTAGTGCAAAATTATGACGAATGTCGAGTGGGATTAACTCAAAAGTGGCATGAATTCCGATCTGCCTATTCAGACAGGGGTCTCATTGCCATGTATCGGATACGTGCTGGATTTCAGTACCACAAATGAATGTGGCCCAACTTGGAATTGAAAATGTCAGATTCAGTGTGTTTTTTGTTGTTCACACAGCTATGCAAGTAACAACTCTGTGTCACACTGGAAGAAAAAGATCGGATTTGGGCCACATTTATTTGCTCTGTGAAGGTAGCCTAGGAGTCGCATTCAAACAAACCAGATTTAAAGTAAGAGTGTATGTGCTATTTTAATATATATTTTTTTCGCTATCCTGACACGGTGCACTAGCACAGGAGTTCAGCAATAAAACAGACTGATTTCTCTGTCCATCTACCTCCTCTAGTTCCTCAACAACATCGAGTGAGTCTATTCAGTGGAACAGAATATATGCTGAAACATATATTGAATATAGATTTACAAACATGACTGTAAAGAATGAGGAGAAACCAAAATGGTTCATTTGTGGCAGAGTTTTGATGCACTGCAAAACAGAGTAGCCAGATGTTTCTTTGCGTGCACTGAAAATGATGTGTCCATTTGCAAGCTCCTCTCTGTATGAGGCTGGATTAAGTGTTCTTGCCTGCATAAAGAAAGGAATAACACACAACAGGCCATCATGGTGTAAGAGGAATAACACACTTTGGGCTGTGCTGCTGTAGGAAAATAATCCACAGTAACTCCACCCTGTATCACACCACCCCAGGGTCATATTTTATTTCCTTATGTTTTGTTCAAACATAAGGATGTTTGGATGTGACAGC
This sequence comes from Pangasianodon hypophthalmus, assembly GCF_027358585.1. Lineage (NCBI taxonomy): Eukaryota > Metazoa > Chordata > Actinopteri > Siluriformes > Pangasiidae > Pangasianodon > Pangasianodon hypophthalmus. Next base: position 15,693,725 of record NC_069711.1, read on the forward strand.
AGAAATGATTCAAACACACCTTCTGACTCTTGTTCAGAAAAGCTGTGTGAAGAAATGCAAGCTCACCCTTCATATCCTTTCATATCAAATTCATGTCTATTTGGAGTCATTTGCCCGAATGTTTGGGAACCTCTGGACTAGTGTATGTGAACATAGTTATACAGAAAGTGTGTATTGCTGTGCCTGTGTGTTGCAGTCTCACCAGCTGGATGTAGTTAATGTGTTTCTTAGCGAGTTGCTGTAAAGCGTGTTTAGCCTCTGGCTGTAGCGGAAAGGCCAGACCCTGTAAGGTCTGAGGCTTAGTTTCCACACTCATCTCTGTAATAACCTGCAGAGGAACACACACACACACACACACACACACACAAGCACAAGCACAGCATGGAGGCAGTATGTGAGAATCATTCATCCTCACTGATCTCTAATGACGGCATGACCGCTGAAAGAATGCTGTACTATATGTAGGAACATTCCTGTGTTTATGAATGTATGCATGACTTTTTGCACAGTATTTACACTCAGAGTGCACTTTATTTGCAGGACAGAACAAGGATACCAGACTAATGCATCAGAATTTCAGAAAAGCAAGCATGGCAGCATCAGCAAACCCATGCAAACATTTCACTAGTACAAATGCAGTTGCATCAACAGCTTTGATTAAACCATGGTTTGGTATAAAGTTCCTTTTTGCAAGCTACTAAAATATAATATGTTGTTATTCTTCTTTCGGCTGCTCCCATTAGGGGTCGCCACAGCGGATCATTGGTCCACTTATTTGATTTGGCACAGTTTTTACACTGGATGCCCTTCCTGAAGCCACCCTCCCCAATTTTATCTGGGCTTGGGACCGGCACTGACAGCGCATTGCTGCACGCAGCCTCAGTAGCTTGGGGTTGGTGCCAGGAATCGAACCCAGCGGTGCAGCGGTGAGAGCGCTGTGGCCTAACCACTAGTCTTCCAGGGAAAACTCAAATATAATAATAATGTTTATTTAATTTTAATGTTTATTTAATAATAAATAATATTTTTCTCACTGTGATAATATTAGTCTTTGGCATATCACACATTAAACATATGTAAAAGCTGAAAAGCGATTTCTGCTTATTAATAAGTTGATGGATTGTCCTTCAAATAAAGTGTTTAATGAAAACACATTTAACAGGTGTACATGCCATGCACACACTGCCTTGTCTTTCACACTAGAAAGTGCACAGTGAACTGAACACACACCACTAAAGCCTGGTCAGGACTTTACAGCTACTCACCTGCTTAACTTTGCACTGGAATAATCAAATTAAAAACATTACAATTAAAAATTTCTTATTAGTTAAGTGTAATAAAGTCTAAAGAAATGCCACGAACAAATGCATTGTTATTATTTCAACAAGCTTCAATAATGCTTGGATTAGTTTAAAACTCAAGACTTCTTACCTCCGTGGTTTTGATTCTCTGCAGCTCCTGCTCAGCGAGTGTGAGAGGAGCAGGAGCGGAGATTGATGATACATGACGAAGGTAACCCTGAAGACAAACATCCTCCTAATGGTGATGGAAACACAAACCACACTCATGTCAAAGCCTTATTCAGCTCTGATACTGATGGACCAAATATCATGTTTTTTTCATTTAAACCAGAAAGTTTTAGAATTTTGAAAAATGTAAAAACAAAGCAAAGTAATGTTCAATATCAAGAATAATTAAGATTCTTCACTATTTCTAGGTCACTCTTTAAATGTAAGCAAATTTGTGATATTGACCATGTTCACTCCTTTGTGCTAAGGGTCAGCTTTTCCTTGTCTTATCTCTTCCATTGAAGCACATGTTCAAACAAGACTCAGTGGATATGATCTAACATGGATCATCAGGTTTTACACAAACTTGTGGAGTCTCGAGTGCACGCTGTCATTAAAATAAAAAGGGGACATATCAAATACTAAGAAATTTTAAAATTCAGGAACATATTTCTAAGATTCTACTTTTCACTCAGGTATTTATTGCTGGTAATAATTTGTCATAAAAAAATGTATCAAATTAGCAAAGAATGCAAAAAATGCAAAATTGAAGTATATTCATTAGTGATCTCAGACCCCCACCTCTCTCTGTCTCTCTCTCTTTTTAAAACTTTTTCCACCCTCAATGGTGAAATTACGACATATAAAAATTAAGTGAAAAGCAATCAGAAACATTTTAGGAAATAAATAGGAATACAAAAAAGTTACAGTAACCTGGTTGCATAAGTGTACACACCCTTTTATAATTGGGGATGTGGCTGTGCTCAGAATGAACCAATCAAATTCAGTCTCATGTTCAAAAATAATTATCATACAGCTGTCATCAATGAAATTATTCTGATTAACCCCAAATAAAGTCCAGCTGTTCCTGTACGATTTTCTTCACATCTTCTTAGTTTCATCTGACCGCTGAAGCCATGGTCCACAAAGAGCTTACAAAGCATGTACAGTATCTCACTTGTTGAAAGCTATCGATCAGGAGAGGGGTACAAAAGAATTTCCAAAACATTAGATGTACCATGGAACACTGTAAAGGTCATCATCAATTCCAATTCCAAAAAAGGCGTAATATAAAAAGGTATAATAAAAGAGGCCCAAACCAGTTCCAGCATGACAGTGCCCCTGTGCTCGAAGTGAGCTCCATAAAGACATGGTTTTCCAAGCCTGGAGTGGAAGAACTCGAGTGGCCTGCACAGAGCCCTGACCTCAACCCCACTGAACACCTTTGGGATGAACTGGAACGCTGACTGCACCCCAGGCCTCCTCACCTGACATCAGTGCCTGACATCATTAAATCTCTTGTGGCTGAATGAGCACAAATCCCCACAACCATGTTCCAAAATCTAGTGGAAAGCATTCCCAGAAGAGTGGAGGTTATTATAACATCAAAGGGGGACTAAATCTGGAAGGGGATGTTTAACAAGCACATGTGGACGTGATGGTCAGGTGTCCACATATAGTACCTTTGGCCATAAAAGATCTTGAGAAGCTTAACTTGTGGCCTCAGTATATTAATTTGTGGCCACACCTTATTAAAAATAACCACCCTGTCACCTCAAAGGCTCTGTACACTGTGTGCTCTGTAGAGGTAATAAAATAATGTAGAGGACATACCACCACATTGCCAAAGAGCTCATCTTTTACATGCCCTCCACCAAATTCTTTCTTCACTGTTGCACGAGTGGCAGCATACAGCATCTTCTGTCTGGTCTAAAGTGAGGTACAAACATAATGACAAATACAGTTGAGATCAAAACTGTCTTCACTGAACAGTAGTGTGATATATTCACACATATATCTACATATATGTAAAATATTTTTGGACGTAAATGTATATTACATACTGGAGACTGGTCAGGTGACCAAGAAAGAAAGATCCACTCATATCCCTGTGCATTGTGGGAGTCAAGGCGATACAGGATGTAGCAAGGTTCCTGGGGATCAAGTAGGGGAAGCAGGAAGTGGTCATAATCTTTCTCCCAGGACTGAGATGGCTCACGGTATGCACCCAGAACCAACTGCTCTGAAACAGAAACATAAAAGCTCATATCACACACCTGGTGTAATAAAAACAAATATATATATATATATATATGTATATGTATATGTATATATATATATATATATATATATATATATATATATATATATATATATATATTCCCAGACGTATATATATATATATATATATATATATATATATATATATATATATATATATATATATACTTACAACAGCATTCATACTACCACATTATAGGAAGACATAGGAAAAAACAGCTACATTACAGCCAAAGTAGCATTTAATAAATAGTGTAAAGTGATTTCATAATCTCTCAATTTGTCTCGTTACTGCTTGAATTCAAGATCATTTACGTATGCTTTAGTGGGGCCACATAGTTACAATTATTTTAATATCTCAAATTACTTTTGGTCCCATAAAATAGGGGAATCGTGTATACAATTTACAATCTAAAAGTGTTAGAAGATGCTTTTTGTTTTAAAGCAGCTATACTGTTTTGCCTGAAAGCATCATCAAGCATCAAACTCTGTAAGTTTGCAATATTTTCCATTAGCTAGAATCAGACTTTCTGTCTAGCCAGCGGTATCAATGCTAGTCTAACCTGGCATTAACAAAGAAAACAGGCTAACTTAGTTAAATATAGGTAGTTAATGTTAGCAAATTAGCGAAAATAACCTCAATATGCTTTTTCAAATTAGATGGAGTTCATGCCTTTTAGGGAGGCAAAGAAGAAACCTTGTTTTATATGAGTATTTGCTTACTCCAGCATATTGAAATATGTTACTGATGTAGGGTCGGGGTTCGCATCCTCAAGTTTCACACTAAGGTATGGTGGCTTAGGCAATTTTAAACGCACTCAGATTGCTATAGCTCTAACTACATTGTTTATGAGAAGGTCATGGCCAGTTACCTGCTCATACACAATCGATGACAATATCAATGAACCTGATTGAAATCTAAACTGAAATGATTGGCTCCAAAACTGAGCCCATTCTAATGATGTATAGTGTACAGTCAAGAGACCTTCAAGGAGTAAAGTATGTTTTTCTTCTTGAAAATGTAATTAAGTAAGTGTTCATATATTCAATTTCAGCAATACTCAAATAAATTATAAATATACTATAAATAATACTTAAATACGGTAACAAAGAACAATTACTCATGTATTTTCCATCCTTGGTGTAAAGACCTCATAATGCAAAGCATCTGAAAATTGCGTAGCCTGAATGGGAGAATTTGCACTTGCACTAAAATAACCAGAGATTAAGGACGCTGTCAGAGAGGTGTCATAGCATGTCAATAAGTATTCTTGTCATATGCACACATAGACAGCAGTATGACCTTGGTGGGGGATTTCCTGAATGTCTCTTGCAGCAACTTCTATTCTAAGCCTGCCCACATTCCAATTATCGGTACAGATGCATACTTTCCATCAGTCATTCACTTACCCATGAGCACATGCTGGCACCCACACATTTATAAAGTCATCCACACACCCCTCTCCTACATTAATCATTTAGAATAAGCCTGCTATGTCATAAACACAATGTGCTGAACGATCCTGGCATTCTTTCTGCTTTATGTCACAAGTTAGCAAAGCCCTATACTACGGACGCCAAACAACAGTGTACTCTGTTTCCCATGTCGCAGCCAATCAGACACCAGCTACACATATGACTCAAGAGCTCAGCGAATTGTAAGCGTTGTGACTGTTTTGGTCTAAATCTCCTTCTGAATCACCCTGAAACTATCTGCCACCAAATGGCAGTCCACTAAATGACACACGATGAACGAGTGACAGAAAAACAAGTCCCGGACAACACACACAAAACACAAAAGTCCAACCGTGTACATCTCACACCAACTCTCACACACAGGCACAGTCATGGTGTGTCAAAGGGACATGGAAGAGACGGCGTGTTCCAAATCGTACTTGTCTGAAGGTAGGACAATACAGGCAAGCACATGAGTCTGATAAGACCTCCTGCATTTCAGTGCCTAGTTATCTGATCATTCTGAATAAACTGTCTGACTATCATGGTGTCCAAGCAATATGATAGTGGCCTATGATATATAATCAGTCCAGTAGATGTGCAGGACACAAGCTTGATACCATACAACATATGAGATACACAGAATGACACTCAGTAGAAAAGTCTGACACATGGCATTCAGTTAGAAAGACATTTTATCCTCTTATACTCTACTTGATTGGCACTTCACCTGCATGCAAGCACACACACACACACACACAGAGAGAGAGAGAGAGAGAGAGAGAGTGAGAGAGAGAGAGAGAAAGGTCCTCTGGTGTCAGACATTCGCATTCTTAATTCATGTAATAGGCAATATTACACTCTCTTAAAATTATCCACGTGAATCAGTGGACAAAAATACACAGTTACCACACGTGACTCAAGTAGGATGACCTCAGCCTAATGTAACTATCTCAGAAAGAGGGTCACGTAATTTGATGATAATTTAGGATTTTTTTCTGTATTTCGCATATACACACACACACACACACACACAGGCACAGGCACATCTTGCCATACTCACTCTAATAGGGAATAAATCAGGTTTGGACATGTCAACCTCAGTGTCAACTGTTGTGTCACCTGACCTGACCTTTCACAATCAAAATACACCAATATATGTTTGTCCCTTGCCACATATTACATCATCTCAGGTCCACAAACAATCCAAACAAGTAAACAACAAATGAAAATCATTCAGTCGTGACAGGGAAGAAAATAAAATTCAGTGAGTAAGAAAATACTGCACAAATGCTGTGTTAATTCAACTAATATGGTGTTACTAATTAACTGATTGTATGTCTAATGAACATACATTCAGACAAGTTCTCTACTTTTTCCACATCTCTCACAAGCGTGAAGTTAATAAGGTGGTGGAATTTTTCATTTTGACCTAGTGGAGTTATTTTTAGTGGAGTTATTAAACAAGGTTATATTTGTTCAGGCCTTAATACGAAATAGTGAAACGCTTCTTAACTGCTATCGACTTAGTTAAGTGGTGTGTGTGTGGGAATGTGCCGTGTCATGCTTACTGAAAAGCTGTAACTCAAGAACATGCCACTATAGCATCAGACAGAAACTATATTATACTTGTGTGTAAAATATCTTTAATCTGAAGATACTGTAAAAGAGCATTATACTACACATTTAGCACAGACACACGATGAACAGTTCAATTAAGGACTTCAGGCCTAAATTTGCCATTGTACCAAATTTACCATTTTTAAAAAGTTTCACTTTGTAGATCTCTAAGAGTAAGATTTAGTTTAAATATACATAACATGAAATTGAGTTTTGAAAAAAGAAATTGCTCCAAGGTTTACTTTCAGCTAACTGGTAAGTCTTAGTTAGAGGTTGTAGATGTAAAATTGACTGGTAGCTTAAACCACATTACACCTGGAGATGGTACTTAACTGTTAGGGTTCATGGTAAATATTCTGTCTGAATCCACAGCTCACTCACCGTCTCGGATCAGCACCTGGATGAGACGGCCAGTCCCGTTCCTTGCCCTGGCCAGGAGCTGCCTCAACTCATCTGTTACCACCAGAACCAGAAACATGGCGGGTCAGCACTTCTACCCGCCAAGGAGCTGCGCGTATGGAAGGTGGAAAAAAAAAACTGTCGAATCAGGTGAAGGCCACCTGGAAGATCTTCAGTGGAAGCAAATGTAAGAACAAGAACAAGACTGCTCTCAAGAGACCGGTATGAAGCAAGAGAGTTTCACGTTTGCAGCATGAGAGCAATGTGTGTGACTGAGGGAGAGGGGTCTTGTAACTAGGGCAGGATTGTGTGTACTGGTCAGAAGGAACCTGATCCTGTTGGCCCCAAATTTAGCAGTCACAGGCTCGGTGTGTCTGGCCTTGGGTAACAGATCCAGCAGACTTTACACAGTGAGCAATCAGAGAGGAGGCGCCAAAGAGAGCGCTCACCTGAGATCCACTGAAGGTTCATCTCACACTCTAAACCATGTAACATTCAGCATTACACTGGACTAGAAACATGATAATGCTGCTGAAATGTGACTCATGTATTAAACGGGATTTTAGAATATCTCATCTATTTCAAATACTCATATAGGTTTATCTTCCATCTTTGAGTACAGCAGTTTTTTTTTAATTACTCTGAATTCCCAATGACTTACTGAAATTCTTAACGACAAATCAACCATGAACAACTTGCATGCTATTCTTTATAAATAACATGCGATCGCCAATGGTATCCAAGATTTATTTTATAAGTTGTTTTACTTTCATCAGCATGTTGGTCTGTTTTCATTTTGGTTAACTGTTTACCACCCACAATATCATTTAACTACCTGCTGATAGTAGCGCCAGCGGGATTTAGCCCTTCCATCATCTCAACCTAAAGAGAAATGCAGAGAGAAAGAGAGATGCAGGATCACTTTAATCCTTTAGTCTCTCCAACTCTCTCACATCCTCATCTGTATATGCTAAAGATTTAACCTTCAAGTTAATACCGCTATCAGTGTCATTGTGCTTGTCATCTCGTAGATCACCATTTAGCTGAGTTGAGTAGCTCAGCGCAACTGCGTCATATAGCTGCATTGCGTTCTCGAGTCCAGGGTTTACTCAGTAATATGACATTTAACAACAGTGAAAAATGGTGAGTGAGAAAATAAACTCTTGCGCTTTTGTTTTTAGGAGCTTATCTACTATTAAATGCCTTTGTAACTGCACTGGAATGGTCCACAACCTCTAACTTCTCATAGGAATAACAAAAATACAGCACCAACCAACTTCTTTACACCAGAATCACTAAGCACATAAAAAAATCAGTATAGACATTTAATGTATTTCATGGAAATGTTTTCCTTTAATATATTTTATTAATACAAACAGAAATTCCTGATTTTGTGCATATCCCCCTTCAGAAGGAATCTGAGGTCAGAGCACAGGGTCAGCGTGAAACATCACTGGAGCAGTTCAGATTTAAGGGTCTTGAGATTGTAACTTCTGGTCACCATTTATTGAAAATTTATACTTTGAACAAATTCCCTCACTCCAACAACCATAACTATTTGTGTTCTTGTTCTTAATAGCTAGCTGTAAGGACAGTGCATGAGTGATGATAAAGGAGCCAGCATAGGCAAAACACCAGCTGCCGTATTTTAGTATTTCTACACAGGTATACTAGTAATTCAAAATAACAGCTTACTATAATCTATCAAAAAATGTATAGATGTTTAGCCATTGATTTGTGTCTTAGAACAGGAAGACTGCATACTGAAATTTCCATTAAAAACACATATGGGGCAGTGAACTCTTGGTTTTAAAGGGGTCCCTGGAGGACTAGTGGTTAGGCTCTCACTGCCGCAGGCCGGGTTCAATTCCTGGCCAGGGAACCAACCCCAGCCACTGGGGTTGCACAAGATAAAATTGGGGAGGGTTGTGTCAGGAAAGGAATCCGGTGTAAAAACTGCGCCAAATCAAATATGCGGATGATGATCTGCTGTGGCAAGCCCTAACAGGAGCAGCCAGAAGAACAACAACAATAATAACTCTTGGTTTTGAAGGTCAAGTCAATAAGAGAAGGCCAGCAGGACAGGGACATTATCATCTCCATCATGGGTTCAAACTCACACAACACAATTTTGATTCTTAAGGCAATGATTCGATATTCAACAAACCACCTAATCTACTATGATTCGATTTAGTAGCCTGACTGAACTTTGTTCAGAATCCAGGGTAGGCCCACCGTTAATTCGCAAATTATGATGTAGAGGAGGACTATTTTAACTATCAGTTATGAGCAAATCACTTTGCTGGCCTATTTAAACATTAGAATTTATTTATTTATTTATTTATACATACACATACCAGTTGTCTTTCTTTTTGATAATCAATTTAGACTCGATTATAACTGACTTACGATTTTTGCCTTGCCTAAATTCAATCATTACCTTGATCCAAATCATCTGATGGTTTCACTCCTAGTTAATAATAGTCATTTCTCTTGATCAAGACTTGGTAAAGAAAAGTGACACTAATCCTTATAACTCATTTATTCAATTAATTTTTAGCTGTTGCTGATTCTGGTATAGAATATACTTTTCAAAACCAACATTCTGATCATTTTCACCATTAAACTAGATAAATATTTATTGAGCACATGTCCCACAGACAGTTCTTCAGACTGCATGAACTACATATTCAGGTGGCACTCATTTCTGACATAAATCAAAATGCTAAACTAACTCAAGACCTTTTCTGAGGGCAAACAAGAGCATCATAAATGAACGCACATCACAGAAAAACCACTTTACAAAAGAACATGATTTAATGATACAGGTATAAAATGAAAAAGAAATTAGAACATGGCCTCATGGTCAGCCTATTTACAGTCCACAAAAAGCAGTCCCAGAGATCCAGAGGCAATGTAAACGCTGCCATCTGCTGGATCACAACAACCCGTCAAATTCAAATTCAAATTCTTGTTTAATGCACAGCTTCATCAGTCATCGATTGTTGGTAGCCAGAATGCCTGTGGAGGTGGGGAAGTGGAAGCAAGTCAAACGCTTTGTTCAACACACAACGTATCTATTTTAAGTAGGTAAGTTACTGATCCTGGAGCAAGGTTCCTATATTAAAATAAATGAATTCAAGAAACAAAACACTAAAGTACAACAATGGAAATTGCATCAAATATTGAAATGAGATGTTGAAACACAGTAATTTAAACTGACTGGAGTGGTTAGGGGGAAAATGGCATATTTCAGTTTTCATAGGGCATTAAGCCTAATATTCACTATTAATGCAACATTAATAGCAACAGGAAAGGGTGTCCTTTATATGGCTGAATTCTAAAATAATTTTAAAGCGAATAATGGGTATTTATGACAGATACTGGTAATGAGTAACCCTTAAATGGGAAGAATACTCATCTTTTAGCTCAGGGCAAAATGTCTTTTTCAATGTTACACTGTGAGTGGATTATCCATTTGTTTACAGAACAAACAAGCTATCTGTAGTTCCATAGTCATTAAACTTTTGACTTATTATTATTATTATTATTATTACAACTATAATAATAATAATAATAATAATAATAATAATAATCAAACATTAAGACAACCCATTAAAATTATGTAAACCACTAAATCTGAAGTTCATGAAATCTTTCTTTGGTAAACACTAGTTCTCATACCTGCATGTTCACTTTTTCCTGATGAAGTGAACATTAAGTATAAATTAAGGACATCAGAAAGACACCTAATTCAAGTTGTGATCTAGTACACTAGAGCAGCATCTCACCATGTTAGAACAGGCGCTGGCAAAGGTCATGAATTTTGGGTTAAACTGCAGGCAGGTGACAGGCCCTGTGTGCTTCCCATCCAACACTGCTACTTTCATTCCACTCTCAGCATTCCATACATGGATTTTCCCATCCTCCGAACCTAGACAACAAACCATTTAAACCACAGCCTTCATGTATTTCTCCAAACTGGGTAAGTGCTGAGATGTCCTTGACTTCGTGAATACTACAAACAGTAAAAGTTTGGTTTGGACTTACCTATCATGACAAACTGAGAGTCTGGGGTGAAGGAGGCTTCCAGAACCACACCTTTACTGTTGTTGTAGCCCTGCAGAGCAGAACAGTACAACGCAGTCTGACTAAAATACTTAAAAGGACTAAAAGACTTAAAGGTAATAGAACTCCAAAATGTTTCATAAAAATATGAAAAGGTATTTGTGTATATAACAACAAATATATTTAAAGTAATTTGGATGAGAGATCCAGTCATTTTCCACATTAATTCCAGACTCAAAAATGAGTTATGTATTTCTGATAATCTCCCACGTTTGTGAAAGTGCTAGCTTACATCTTAATTAATTAATCAAGCTTTTTTTTGTTTAAATGTTATGAACTGAAAAATGCACCATAAGCATAGTCTACAGTTTATAGCTTGTGTTTGTGATGGTAAGCATTAACAGAAGCAATGATTCACAATTAAGTGCAATTAAGCCAACTACATAAATAATTTTTATGCATTTGAAGGTATAAATATTTATTTATTTATTTCTTCTGCTGCAAAGATCAGAAACATTTACTTAACTAATCAGCATAAATTTATACGCACTCCAAATTGTGGAGCAACCACTGATTGCTTTTCCTGTTTTCCTCATTGGAAGGGATTGCCTTCAGTGAATCCATAAACATATCATCACTGCAATCTCACCGCAAATGAATGTAGCACAGCCCCTTTGAAAGCGTCGAGCAGCCTGAGTGTTCCACCGTTGCTGGAGATCAGGATGAGTTTGCCATCGTTGCTGAACTTGAGGCCGGTCCACTCACATGAACGCTCATACTGCAGCTTAAATGTAGCAAACGGGCCCTAAAAGAGGACATTGAGACTATGAAACTGTCTTAAAGAGCAGAACGGAACTGCACAGAACTAACTGTTACACAAATTCCTAAAAGCTACAACCAAACATCTGAGAACATGGAGCTGATGGCCCCAGCACTGAGTTTATGTTTAAATAAATGTAAGAGTGGATATTTAATAACTCTTCACATGGCTAAATATATAACTGAACATGCCTGTCCTTGTGTGTAATTACATTTTCCATTGGCAAATAGGTTATCTAAAAAGTTACGCACTATAAACATCTAACATGGCTTGTCAAAATTCCAGAAAGTGGATTTTACGCTAGTCTCTCTTACTTTGTCAAATGAGCGCAAGTCGTAGAGTTTGACCATCTCTGAATTGACTCCTGCAGCAAATATAAGACCCTCAGGATCAAACGAACACACTGGCTTCCCCTGCAGATGCATTAGACCCTGTGACAAGAGAGGATTCAGATCAAGCTCCAGACTGATATGAAGCCTAAACAGAAAATCTGACAACAGCAAAAGCAAACAGCCAGCATATTGCTTACCTGACAATTGGGAGAGCGAAGATCCCATAGCCGGATTGTTTTATCCAAGGAGCCAGAGATGAATGTGTCATCAACAGGAGACATGGACAGAGCAACAACCCTGGTTAATTTGAGACAAAAGCCATAAAATCAGCAAGCATGAAAACAAATATAACGCAGAAAACTAGGATGTCAGTCCAAATGTAGATAGTTCACAATAACTGCTGCATAAGCAACATATGACGAGTCCTTACCTCTTGTTGTGCCCAGGAAAATAACGAATGTACTTATTGTCATGAAGAGACAAGTACCGTATAGTATCTGTAATAACACAGCAAAAGTGAAGAGGGTCAGAACTAGAAAATTTACTCCCGACACAGCTGCCAATCGTGCGAAAGCCCATAAAAGATACAGAGACTTTTATACTGCTATAAATATTTATATATTTTGACAGCATTTATCATTTTATCATTATCAGGTCACACCAAGCAATATTACTAGTTATGGAACTTAATTAAAAACAAATCAAAATAACTACTATGAGCACTTCTGTTGGTGCAGATGTCCAGGTAAGGGTCCGAGACGAGCGAGCACCACCCTGGGCAAGGCAGTAGTCTGTACAGTTAGCTCCTTGAAAGGGCAGAATCACAGACCCTCAAACTGTACAAACAACTACCTCAAGCCAGAGTGGGCACAGCCAGGCATCCCTGAATGAAAAATGAGCATTGTGATAATATAATATCGATAATATAATATCGTTATTGTGATAAATTATATCACACTTTTCAGCATCATTGTTATTCATAGTAATTCTAAAACACTGAATAACACCAGATATTACTCAGAGTAACAATCACCTGATTGAACATTAAACATTTTTCTCATTTTTAATACAAGAAATCAGTGGGTTTATACATATTCATATTCACATTGTGAGGTCTGTGTCTTCCAATTTTAATGCAAGCTAAAAATAAATCTCTCAACACAGATTGTGTAGCATAGAAACCTTTTTTTTTTTTTTTTTTTTTTTTTTAAAGTATAACTGCATTTTTATCACATTGCCCATTATTATAAGTCAGATTATAATACCACAGCTACAAAGTCCACTGGAATGTATTTGGCTTTAATGAAATAAGCTTACCATCAATCTTGTTGGAGCTGTAGACGACTGTATTGGCGGCGTGTGTGTATCTGATGAGGTCCACGCCATACTTTTTACTGTAGAGAGTTCGCTTGGGTCTGTGTTACAACAAAAGAAGGTGGGGAAAGCAAAGAAGGTTTAATTGCACAGACTTGCCTAGTCCATAGTGGCCTTTACACAGATAAAATACATTGTGAATATTATGTTTTTATGATAACTGCAAAATGTTCACTTTCTAGTAGAGTCTGCTTCACTAATAAGAACCTGTAAATTGGTAAATAACTAAGTAAGAAAAGCTTAAGGACTGTTAAAATGTATAATGTTAGTACAATGATGATATTTTGACCTTAGGTAGTTACACACATTTATATTTGCTTATATACTGTATTTCTATCATTCTTTTTCCTGTTTTCAACTTTTTTGTAACTTGGTCTCTGTTGCATTTAAGGGATGACGCTACAGGCAGAAACAACGATTTGTCAATTTTGCAGATTTTCAGATAAACTGCATGTATAACATGTCTACTCTTAAACTGCAGTAATATAACCGCCAAATCTCAGCAGTAATGTATATTTCACTGGTTTTGTCCACTTACAACCACTGCATAAACCTGAATCATAGAAGAAGGTGGAAGTTCTGCCCACTTGGAAAATCACATCATGTCTTATATCACTGAAAAACCTGTTTCCTGCTAAACATCAACTTGCGTGTCATTAAGACAGACACCCCCCACACTAATTTTATTTATATTTTTATATATAAATAATATTTCCTTTAGAAAACACATGTACTAGTACAATATTTTTTTTTATATATACACTAGCATATACTAAAAATTTTCTTCTATATACTAGTATAAAAATTCAGTTTCTCTGTTCATTCTCAGAGATTTTTTTTTACTTAAAAACATAGTATTTAAAAAAAAAATAAACAATTTTTTTTATAACAATACATGTTATTGTCTTGATTAAATGATAAATATGTCAATGTCCAAATTCTGTAAAAGTCTTTCTCTGAAGTGTGTCTTCACAGTAAAATGAACCTTGAATAAATTTAATCATAACATCAGCAAAAGACTTGATTTTTGGATTTATAAAGTATGCAAATGTACACATATTTGACTTAATGAAGCCTCATTTGCTTAAATAAATTGCACAGTCCTGGAAAAAGACTGATTGTGAAATCTACAGATTAAAAAATGACCCTATTCACCTGTAGCTCCTTGTCTTAAATAAATAAATTTTAAAATGTGGTATTTAAATTCACTGAGAAATAACTGCAAGCAAAAAAACAAAACAAACAAACAAACAAAAAAACCCTAATTGTGTTTCTATTACAGGCCATTAACGCATATTCAACCTCGGGAATGAAGTCGATATTAATCGCAGACGCTACTGTAAAGGACCAGTTTTCCAAACGAGGCGCCTTATGAGCCCCTGTCTGCTGACTATTAGCTCTGATTATTAACAATTTAACTGGCAATGTTATTAAAAATAATAAAACCCCTATCAAAGGCGACAGTCTTTTGCACAGAAACCAGATTAAACTGAACCTACAATATATTGTTATCGCTTTTTCTCCCTACCCCTCGCCTGCTAGCTGTAGGTTAGCTATGAGCTAGCGGGGGCGGGTAGTGAGAACTACTCGAGCCCGAGGCTTTTCATACAGCCAGGCCTCAAAGCTGCTCATAATTAATAACAAAACGCTGTTCACTCACTTCCCCTCCTGGCAGTCATATAAGACGATAGAGTCGTCGTCGCTACTCGATATCACCGTCTCGCCATTTGAACTGAAGTCAAAGCAGTTGATTTTGTCCGAATTCTCTCGGAAAACCTTCGCGACCCTGAAACTCCGCAGCACATTGTCTGTTAGCTTCATGATGCCGCGCTCGCTTTATGCCTGGCCAGGCGCAGGCTTTCCTCTCACCACCAACGCCAACAGACCAGCGCCTGTTTGGGATTTATTTACAACTACTGCCCGGTTACGTTCTGGAGAAAATAAAGCGCCCTAACCTATATATTTCATAATCTAAATAAAAGCCCGCCGTACAAGCCTGTGAACTCGGTACCGGAAGTGGTCTGAGCGTGAGGTAGGTGGCAAGGCGCATACTACAGTACTACACAGTGCGTGAGAATGTCTTTAGTATGCAGTCCAGGGCCTGCGCTGTATTAACACATGCATACTGTTTCTCCTGGTAGTGCGCACTATCCACAAGAATCATTTGGTATAGTTACATCAGAATTGCGTGAGACTGCTTTATTTTTGTGCTGAATATTTTCACAGTGACTGTACCCAAAAAACACATTATTCCTTGTTTTTAGATCTTAGGAACAGGATGTAAATACAGGTAGTAAAAAAAATTATTTGTTCCATACTGTTCTGGATTGGCAATAGAAATATAATAATATAGTTTAATTTTATAGTCCATAATTTACTATGTATTATACTTTATAAGATATGAATGTATTATGTAGTATGTATTATATGTATTGTATGTACAGTATATGATGATAGATATGTGGCACAGTGCGTAGCCACAGGCTCCCTGTTCTATGCTTGTGTGTTTCCTCCAGGTTCTCTGGTTTCCTCCCACCTCCCAAAAACATGCCAGATGGTGGATCAGCTATAATAAACTGCCCCAGGTGTGAATGTGTGTGTGGATGTGTGTGTGGACGGTGCCCTGTGATGGACTGGTGTCCCATCCAGGGCGTATTCCCGCCTCACACCCAGTGTTCCCAGGATAGGCTCTGGATCCACTGTGACACTGAGCAGGATAAAGACAATACAAAAGATGAACTAAATAATACCTAGAATATACGCTGTATGGACAAAAGTTTGTGGACACCTGACCATCACACCATTATTTACATTTTCAACAACCTTATCCAGAGCAACTTACATTTATCTCATTTATACAACTGAGCAGTTGAGTTTGCTCAAGCTCCCAGCAGTGGCAGCTTGGCAGTACTGGGATTTGAATGCACAACCTTCCAATCAGTAAGCCAACATCTTAACCACTGACCTACCACTGCCACTATGTGCTTTTTGAACATCCCATTCCAGATTTAGTCCCACTTAGCTCTTATAATAACCTCCACTCTTCTGAGAAGGCTTTCCACTAGATTTTGCAGTGTGGCTGTGGGGATTTGTGCTCATTCAGCCACAAGAGCATTAGTGAGGTCAGTAGGGAGGTCTGGTGTGCAGTCGGTGTTCCAGTTGTGTTCAGTGGAGTTGAGGTCAGGGTTCTGTGCACTCCAGCCTTGGCAAACCACGTATTCATGCAGATCACTTTGTGCACAGGAGCATTGTCATACTGGAACATTTTTGGGACTCTTAGTTCCAGTGAAAAGATATTGTAAATCTACAGCACACAAAGACATTCTAGACAGTTGTGTGCTTCCAACTTTGTGGCAACAGTTTGGGGAAGAACCACATATTGGTGTGATGGTCAGGTGTCAACAAACATTTTTTGGCCATATAGTGTATTATAACAGACTCAATAGACCCAGTGTCAGTGTTAGTGTCAGTGCTGTTCTGGAGGAATTTCCTGTTATCTATATCAATATCATTTGTTAATCAGTATTATATCAGTATCCATGCAACAGTATTGAAAAGTGACCTTTAATCACCTCACGTATTAACTCTCAGAGCTTTATTTATACACTACACTATACCATTTCTGGTGCATTTGGAAGGGTGACTTTGAGCCTGTGATCCTGCAGAGATGTTTCTGTGAGAACGGACTGGTGTGACCTTGTAGGTGGTGTTTTTTTAAGGTGAAGGCTAATGTTGTTTTTGAAAACATAAACTGACTGAACTCTCACCACAGATAAAACTGAGATAAGGGGAAAGTGAAATAATTGGGGCAAGAGGCAGGTGTGTGATTAAGAGAAAGAAGAGAAAACTCCATCCGATGAGATCATTGTTTAAGAATTGTATAAAAGCATGGGCCACGATTATGTAAATCAGATGCTCTGCAGACCATCTCGGCTTTGTTGTTTGATTCAATAAAGTCTATAGATTTTTGGCATCCAGAACTCCTTGTCTTTGTAACTCATTTTTCTTATTCTGATTTGCAGAAGTATTTGCCACGACACTGTCCTAAGTATGCCACCTCCAAAATAATATCTATTCCGTGGTGGTCCTATTGTGGTCCTTTTCCACTGACGGTAGAGGGGTCTGGTAAACGATTCACAGCAACAGATGGGCTACAGTCAGTAATTCATTCATACATCTTCAGTAACCAACTAATTCTGGTTAGGATCAGGTCTTGAGCTTCTCCCAAGAACACTGCCAGTCTATCAGAGAGCACTGTGCACATATACATTCACACCTAGGTGCGATTTAGTGTAACTATTCCACGTACTGGCATGTTTTTGGGAGGTGGGAAGAAACCAGAGAACCTGGAGGAAACCCATGCAAACATGGAGAGAACATGCGAAACTCCACACAGACAGTAATCTGGGCTCAGGATTGAACCAGCAATACTACCACTGTGCCACCATGGCACCATTAGTCAGTAACTGTATACCTAAAATTAAGCATAATTGATAATTGTACCCGATAAACTCACAATTATTATTATTATTAAGTCAGTGTTGGTTTGTGACTTGTAAATCAGCTTTGTTTTCCACTTTTGTTTGCCACACAGCAATATCATGCTTGATGTGAAGATATCAAGGATAAGATATGGAAAATGTGTTTATTGAATCTAACCTGTAAAAACTGTTTTAGATTGTTTCATGCCATTCCGAGATCCATTTGTATGCCTTCACCAATGACTGTATATATAAGTGGAGAACAGAACGCCATTTATTCACATTGTGTGGCTATGAAGCCTTTTGGTCAAATTTAAAGTTGCCATATTGACTCAGTTTGTGCAGTAGATGAAAATTGGAGCCAGAGTCGCAATAGATTTGGCCGGTTGGACAGTGGACAGTCTCGCCCACCCATTCAAATCAAAACAATTCAATTCAGTTTTATTTGTATAGTGCTTTTGTTGTGTTAGAAGGAACTTGAGTATGAGCTAGCTGACCCTGGCTAATCACTTTGTTCATTCAAGTTGCTTGTCTAGTTATAATATCAATACAACAAGATAGCTTAGACATCAAAATGAGCAACATATCAGAAAAACTGCAAAGAACTCCCCACTGAGGGTCTGTTAGAACAGTTTACATCAGTACAAGACATGGCTTTGCTACAGAATGCCAAGAGCTTCAGGTAAGTGCATGTGCGTTAATGAGATTCGACTTTATTTATCATCAAATAACTCCTAGAAGATGCATTTATCATAAACTGAACTTGTAAAAATGACAGAACACTATACCCTAATATAGTTCCTGAAGATGTAACTTAAAATGTAAGTTTGGCTCCTTCTCCGTTCACTAACATGGGAATGGGCGAGGTTAAAAATTGTATTGCAGCCCGCCATTAGAGGACTTCAGAGACATTTTGGCTTCTCTTTTGAATCCCTGTTATGCCATCCACCCTTATATACATTGGTTATCGTGCAAAAAGTTCCACTTCAGATGACATAGACATAAATCACCACAGGACAAAATTCATGTCTGCACGTCCTACTGAGGATAATATGTTTGAAAGTGATGACTGTTTTTCTGGACAAATAAACATTTGTTTAGATGTAAGACATCTATAAGCCTCATAGCCAGTTTAGAATTGATAACTGATAAACACAACAAATAAAAAAGGTAGAAAGCTATTTAGCTGTCACTAACAGTAGTCAGTTAGTGTAAAAAAAAAAAAAAAATCTGAAATTAATTTTTTGGTTACCTATAACATTTTGATGCTGCTGCCGTTGCCTTCGTACTTCTTCCTGGCTTTTATTTTGAAAATGAAGAAACCACATTGCTTTGTAGTGTGCAGTCCAGCACAAAGTAGGACATTCGACCCGAGCAGTACATCATCGGGGTATCTTTGATGTACTGCATACTATATACTTCTTTTATGGTTTCATATTAGTGGTATGCCTAGTATGCCATTTCGTAAACAACCATAGTGACAACATACAAAATGGTTGCAACACTAAAACATACCTTCAGAATAAAAGCTCTTGCATAATCCACTTTAGAAATGACACATCTCTCTAGTACACTGACCATTCCATTCGGTTTACGAAACAAGCCCAGAGTAATGCTTAATTAGAGCTGGTGTGATAAATAACACTTGTGAAAACTTTAGTCATGTCACATCATATTCATTCTCTAGCTATTGCACAATTGTATTTATGCTGTGTTGCTATCCTGAACACATTCAGAAATTAGGCCTATAGCTTAACTCAGTAATTTCAGTAATGCCCTCTTTGTGATTAGTGCACCATGTATCACTCCCAAACTGACTACACAAACTCAAGGGACAGATACAGCTGGAGCAGCTGGATATTATTAGTTACTTAAGTTCATTTTCTCTCCTACATGATAAATACTACACATGGACATGATATGAACCTCAGCCATATAAACCCACAACCAAATCAGCCACAGCCCATAATATAACTCACTCACTCACTCACTCAGGCAGTAAAAGAGTGAAAACACTACTATAGTCTAGAATGTGAGGCAATTGAACTGCTTTTCAGATTTTTTGTGTAAAGTATAAGGCAAAACCTGTACTTTCTATCCAGAAACATCATGTCAAGCAAAGAATCAAAGGTGAGTTCAGGAGACTTTTCTCACTATGATTACATATTGCAGTGTCTAGAGAAAGTATTTCAGTTTTGCTGATCTTAACAGTAAAAACTAAATAACATACATCTTACATTACTAATTCGAAGTGACTGGATTTGTAACACTGATTTTGCCATTCATCCAAAATTTCTAAATCCTCTCAGGCTACTAGAAACCTCAGATGCGTGTAGAGGGTCAGTAATGAATCCAGCCTTATGTCTAGTAAAGTTATTAATGTATTTTACACAGCAGAGCTGCTGAATTCTCTGTTCTGATTGGTTAGAAGGTGGTGATTAATTATTTATAGCAGAAGCTCGGACAGTAGTGCCGGCTGTAATTCAAATCACAGGTTTATATTTCTGCGCTCATTCTAATACGTTATTGTTTCTATAGTAACAGCTAATTCACTTGTGTGGTGGACACCAGGTTTCTGAATGTTGGTTTACTTTTTGGGGAAAAATGACTACATATGTTGTGTTTTTTTTTTTGTTGCCTGAGGTTATTATTATTTTTTTTTTTTTAATAGAAGTTGGTGAGGACCACACAATTGTTATTTGGCCCCTGATAAATAAAAACATAGAATTGAAGGAGGGTGTACTTTCTTTTTCCCATGACTGTACGTAATAACAGGAACTAACTTGTCTGATGGATGTTCCACAACATTAATATAAGTATAAATCCTGCAGTTCAAGAGCATGACGTGTCTGGTAATTAAAATGAATTAATTGCTGTGGTATAAGACGAATAACACACTTCAGAACATGCTGCTATTGAAAAATAATCAACTTTGAGATGTTAATGACATCACATCATCCCAATGCTGATGATTTTCCTTTAATAGCACATCCTGTTATAAGCAGGTTAGCCTATTACAAATCACAGTTTTATTAATTTTCTCTTGAATAGCCAAAGTTTGCTCATATCTTTGTGTTAAAGGGGAAGGTGTGTGCCGTAGGAGACATGTACACATTCACCGTGGATCTAAGTGCGTTCTCACCAGAGCAAGTGATCATTACCTCTTCGAATAACCTCATCCACATTTCTGCTGAGAAGGTAAGTAAATATATCTATAGTACGGCATCTGCACTTCAGTTGTGTATAAACCCCTGATGGAACCGTGTGCTGTGTTTAAGGTCAGTGTTTGGGAGTACTTCCTGACCTGTGCACCATTCACTGTCTTGTGTTCTGTTTTTTCTAAATCACTTGTCTCTGGGAACTAGTTGGAATCAGACGGGACAATCGTGGACACATTTTCACACAAATGGCAGTTTCCAGCAGACGTAGACCCCATGTCAGTGACTTCGTCCTTGGGGAACAGCGGTGCGCTGACAGTTAGAGCTTGGAAACAGAAAGCTAAAGTTTAGACAACAAACAATTCAAATACAGAAGTGAGGACAGCATTGGTCCCTACAGCATCTGCAGATTTTTTTTTTCCTGCATACCACAATTAAGTGTTCTCTTTTTGTGATTAGTGAATACTTTATGCAAATGTATTTCTCGCATTTTTGTTTGTTCTTTTTTCTTTAGCTGATTTAGATCTAGCTTTATATGGTTATCTAGGTAATCTAGACAATTAAATTAATTATGCATTATTATCTCTTGGGTTTTGGCTGTACTAATAAAAGGTTACATATTTAATGTATGTTTATTTATAACATTGTTACTCTTATGTAATATGTAAGCTATAAATGTGTGAAGTTTATATACATTCTTTCGATATTTCAAATGATAAGTAAATATCTTTTGTTCAACATAGACAACTTTATTATTGGAATTGATTGGGAAAATGAACAAAAAAATTAGACCCATTCATCAATACTTGTCTTCATGGTCAGATGTCAGAATTAGTTGAGGTAGCTTTTTTTTTTTTTAAATTCATAATATTGTTTATTGCACTGTCAACTTTTATTATTAACCGTAATTTGAACTGCATCTTTATCAGTTAAGCTTATACTGCGTTCAACTAAATTCGACTCAAAATTTGCAATGTCTGACTTGGGAAAAAAAAAAAACAAAACAAAGAAAACTTGGAATTCCTAGTCGGGGAGGTCTGATAAACCCCGAGTTCAGCTCATGACATCAAATCAACATGGCCGCTCACAGCATCAACAGTAAACAAATAAGCAATACTTTTAAATGAGTTATACAGTATATACTAGTATTTTCTTTAGAACAGTCAACAGAGAGACACATTAGTTTGTTAAATCTATGACACTGACTATACAGTTCGCTGTTTTGAGGAGGTAATACATCACTCATATCACTAACATAAGCTGGCTAGATTATCGCTGTTTCCCACTTTGTAGCTTGAATGCATAGAGAATGACATAATTCTGACTTCCCACTTCCCCCTTAACATGGTCTAGCAGTGATTAAATTGAAAATAATATTACTTAAGGAGGGCACGATAGTGCAGCAGGTAATGCTGCAGGTTCACACTCCAGGCTTCCCGATTTGTTCTTTATTGTTTGTGAAGCTTCGCATATTGTCCCTGTGTCCATGTGGGTTTCCTCCAGGTGCTCCAGTTTCCCCCCACCTCCCAAAACATACCAGAAGGTGGACTGGCTACAGTAAATTGCCCCTAGGTGTGAAGGTGTGTGTGTGTGCACGGTGCCCTGCGATAGACTGGTGTCAGATCCATATTCCCACCTCATGCCCAGGGTTTTCCGGATAGGCTCCAGATCCTTTGTGACCCTGACCAGTAACACCGTTACTGAAGATAAATGCAATGAATACATGATTCTACTAAAGTTGACAGAGTTTTGTTTAATTTTATACAAGTGCAAAGCATGTATGAGTGAGCTATATAATAATATAGTGAAGGTCTTTGTTGAATTTGTTGAGTTGAATTTCTACAAAGTCTATAATGGATTCCGTGTCTAACATGAAGGCGATCAGTGTGCTGTTAAATATGTGAGCTTATACAATAATTTCTGGGCCAATTATGTGTCCTGGGTAAGATGGTACTGAAGTGGAGGCGTGCATACAGTCCTGATGCCACAGGTTTTCTGCCAAGGCGTTTAAAAGCGGTGCGATTTCACCGAAGCCTCCACTCACATCGCCTCCAACCCGAAACACTGGCACACCCCACACCTCCTGAAAGCGTGTGATGTCACTCTCTGTTACATCTGTGTGCATAAACAAGTCAAATCTATACAGTTAAGGTCCATATGTGCAACCCAAAGCATATCAGAACATGCAGAGGTATAAATGAGCACTACACATTCATCAGCACTGTTAGTTACAGAAGTATAAGCGTTTCATTAAGATGACACTAATGGATTGTAGTGAATGCTCAATTTCTCAGCATATACTATAGGAATAAAATTAAAACCCTAGCTATCACAAAATTGATATCAATGTGATTAACACATTTAAGCATGGTTTAAAATTGAATTATAATAAACATTTCTTAACACCACAATGATTCTGAGATACTGGGCTCAGGTTGGTCATTTAACTTTTAAAAAAAATGTCTTTAATCTTCTTTAAAAACAGTTAACAGAAACAAACAAACAAAAAAAGGATACTTGGTCCCAACCACCAATCTGACGAGTCTGTCTGATGGCTCTGTGATCCGAGACATTTGATTGGAAAGATCCTCAAAAGATCCACGGTCAGTGAAGGAGAACAGGAAGAGAATGGCATCCACATGTTCCTTACAGGACTGTTAGAAAATCAGTGATTAAAAGTTAGGTCACAAAAGTAAACACAGTATATGCTGGATGACAGGGATGGAAAAGCTGACTACAGGGATCAGGTACTAAAAGATACTGTCACCGGCAGCATGTGATCAAATCTGCGCATGGCATTCTCGCCGCAGTCCCAGAGCTGGAAGTGGAAGAAAAGCATGCGGCCACTCTCCCTCAGCTTCACAGGCCAAAACGCCACACACGTCTCCATGCCTAAAGAGGTTATCATTTCATTACACTGGTCCAGTAACCACAAGTATGAATTATTTTCAGAATTAATGGTGTATTACAACATAAGAATTCAAGAGTGATGCAAGTCTTCCAATAATAGTATCCTATAATTTATTAAATCATTTCTATGGATACTGTTTCTCAACTGGCGCTCTGCCATATTTCAAATGTATTCACAACTGTGAGGTTTAAACTTATAAAATTTGGCACTAAAGACATGTACCTGTGGTTTCATAGTGTATGTTGGGCATGTCTAGACCAGCAAGGCGAGCAGCTAGAGTCGTTTTCCCCACTCCACTTTTACCTGACAGGAACACTTTATAGCGAACTATGTCTGCTTTCAAATGTGGAGGCATCACTGGAGCTTCCAACAGACCTAAAATGAAATATGAATGTTACCAAACACTCTCCAGTGATCTATTAGTTATTGTGAGATTGTGAGTGGGCAGCACACCGCTGCATTGTGTAACGCTGCGGTCACACAGCTCCAGGGTTCAATCCTGAGCCTGGCTGCTGGAATTTCTGTGCATGTTTACATGGCTTTCCTCGGGTTACTGAAGATGAATGAATAAATAAAAATTTCTAATAAACTTCACACAGTTTATCTGTAGGTTACCACATACAAGAAAACTGAGTAAATGCCATTGCTTAATTAATATCCAGAAGATTAGCCGTGACCCTGGCCAGGTTAAAATGATTAAGAAATGTGGGAGCTAGATGGGAATATACCCTGGATTAGAGGGCAGTCCATTGCAGGGCACCACACACATAATTTGGTGTAGCCAAACCAGCATGCTTTTGGGAGGTGAGAGGAAACTAGAGAACCCGGAGGAAGAACCATGCAGACATAGGAACGGTATTAACACAGAGACAACAACATGACCCACTGTGCCACCATATCACACCTTTGTAAACCAGTGCAATAATGGAGTGACATGAAACTGACATCAACATCAAAATCACCATTACCTATCTATTCTCATTCAGGAGGTGGTGACATACTGTAAAAAAGAAAAGGTGAAAATTCATCCTTTAGTTGGATGAATCTGAAGCTGGGATAATGTGCTTCATTAGCTAGCTAGCTAGCTAGCTAGATAGATAGATAGATAGACAGACAGACAGACTATATGGCCAAAAGTTTGTGGACACCTGACCATCACACCCACACCTATGTGACTTGAAATCACACAATAGAATGTCTTTGTACGTTGTAAATTTAAGATTCCCTTTACTGGAACTAAGAGGCCCAAACCAGTTCCAGCATGACAATGCCCCTGTGCACAAAGCGAGCTCCATGAAGACAGGGTTTGCCAAGGTTGGAGTCTAAAAACTTGAGTGTCCTGCACAGAACCCTGACCTCAACCTCACTGAACACCTTTGGGATGAATTGAAACGTCGACTGCACACCAGGCCTCCTACCCATGATATCCAAAGTCTAGTGGAAAGCCTTCCCAGAAGAGTGGAGGTTATTATAACGGCAAAGGGGAACTGAATCTGGAATGATATGTTTAACAAGCACATGTGGGTGTGATGGTCAGGTGTTCACAAACTTTTGGCCATATAGTGTATAGACAGAGAGACAGACCAATAGATAGACAGATAGATAGATAGATAGATAGATAAAATAAAATAAAATAAAACACACACACATACACACACAAAAAAACGAGGTTCTCTCCAGTTCTTTTTAGTCAAATGCCTCAGACACAGATGTATTACAACTAGATGCATTCAAACTAAAAACGAGAAGCCTGAAGCCTGAAAAATCACGTGACATACGTACAGACCAATAATCGAGCCGTCTTCGTGGTATCCATGGAGATAACACGAAGATAACGTACCGAATTTTCTCCGCTTTTTCTTGTGCAGTATCCTGCTGAAAAATTCTCGGCTTTCAGGGTTTCGGTGCCAGTCTGACACCATTATCGACCCTGCAGCTACACACGCCATTTCAGTCCTAAAACAGCTAAGAAATCACCCTACAAACTCAACCAGGACGCCCGAGGAAGCGCTCTACGTTGGAAAGGAAGCCACTTTAAGCACTCTTATATTATATATCAAAATAAAAGTCCTAATATGCATTAAAAATGTTCATCATTGAAGGAATGCGCATTACTACTCACTACTATGGCAGCGTAATTTTATACTTCAACATATATATATATATATATATATATATATATATATATATATATATATATATATATATATATATATACTCACCAGTACTTCCACTTTTTCCCCTGATGAAATGCTTCGTTCTTGCAGCATGATGAAGTTGCTCCCAATTAGATTGGATGTATTTCTCTGTAAAGTGGCAGACTGAATATTTCTGCAGACTTGTGAATTCATTCTGCTGCTACCATCATGAGTTACATCATCAATAAAGATAATAAAAATAAAGTGAGTCTGTTCCAGAAGCAGTCATGCAAGCCCAAGCCATGACACTACCTCCACCGTGCTTGACCGATGAGCTTGTATGTTTTGGATCATGAGCAGATCCTTTCGTTCTCCACACTTTGGCCTTTCCATCACTTTGGTAGAGGATAATCTTGGTTCTACAGTTTTTGTGGCTCATCTCTGTATTTCTTTGTGAATTCTGAAACCGGTCTTTTGATTTTTACTGCTGATGAGTGGTTTGCATCTTGTGGTATGGCCTCTTTATTTCTGCTTTCCAAGTCTTCTTCGAATAGTGGATTGTGATCCCTTCACCCCTGCCCTGTGGAGGTTGTTGGTGATGTCACTGTCTGTTTGATCACCTGAAAAATGGGTGGGTTCAAACAAAAGGTGCCATGTTCTAAGTTGTTTAACACATCTAGATGTAAATATCAAGGAATGAAAGCTGAAATTCTGATCTATCATCTCATATTCATCTTCTGATCTCAAACCAAAATGTCTTCAGTGTGTAGCAAAAACAAAAGAATTGGTTTTGCTGTTCCAATACTTTTGGAGGGGACTGTATACACACGGTGCATAAACCTGCCTGCAATGCTATTTGCCTTTCATGTTGGAGCTTGTGTATGTTATCATCAGACTGAATGGCGTGACAATAAAATGTAAAACTGTTTTAAATCATGCAAACAGAGGCACTGAGCATATTTGTACAGTTATATTTATTGAGAGGCCACAGCTCTTGCATATAACAACTGTTGGCTTTGATAAGGCAAACGCAAGAATGAATCCACCAGCTAACTGACACAGAAAAGAAAAACATAGAGCTTTTGGAGAAGGTGGAACCCACAAGCATGCAGTGATGGCTCAGAGTGCAATGTACAGCTGTGTATATACAAATCAATAGTGAGACCTCCCAGAATGGCACATATCTCTGGCTATGTAAGTAATAACCTGAAAGATTGCTTTGAATAGAACATAAAAACCAAAAAAGGCAAGAATCACTTTACTTTGTAAAAGTTAAACTGAACAAAAATATATTATTTGGTAGTCATTTCTGACATCTAAATAAAAGACGTCTCCAATGAGATATCAAAATGGAGCTAAGAGAATATTGCCTTTCTAGAATACCAATTCATATTAGTTTTAAGATGAAGTTGAGACAATGTCTTGGTGGTGAAATGCAACACAAGATTCTCGTAAGAGTCACAGAGGCTCAGCACAAGTAAAGAAAAAAATCGTTACATTTTTTTAATGAGAATGTGCAGACACAGAGGACATTTACAGTTAACAACTTTTAACTTAAGTACAGAGGTTCATTTTCAGTTTTGAAGCAGTTGGCATCCACTTTAGAAACAGACAAGACAAAGAAAAGGATCCATACACTCATCTTTTACGACAATGTACCATTAATGTATGTAAGAGTACGTCAAAGAAGCGCCATATATGTTATCGCATTGGACAGGGACACACCTAATAATCTCACTCGACATTGTCAAACAAATGGTACTCCATATTGCTTAGGAACACATAGAAATAAATCCCCAAATAAATTAGTCCAAAAAAATCTTTGTTTTTTTTTTTTCCCATTCTTTATTATATATCATAACACAGCTAAAACTGTCAGTCATATTCTTTGTAACTCTTTTTAACATTTCTTTTTACTCATTATATTTACTAGCTTTTTCTTGACTTTAGCTCTGTTTGTGGGCATATCGAGCAGATGACGGGAGGTCCTAGGATGGCTAACTGGAGTAATCAGAGTGGGTACATGCATCTTCTGTTACCAGGCTATGGGGAAAGGGTAGGGTGGTGTAGGGGTCAGAGAGACTCAGGTTTAGAGCACACCACGTGGCTTGGTGCTCTAATCATCCTCCTCGTCCTCTTCATCGCTGTCCTTCATGGAAATGCCCTGCATGCCACCCTCTCGGACCGAGGCAGTGGCCTCTTCCAGCGTGAGCCGGTTCCGTACCGTCTCGTACATCTTGCTGTTCAGCGTTGAGTCAAGAACGCCTTGCAGCCTAAAATCTCGATATTTTTTCTACAAAGCACAAAAAAGTCAAATACTACTGAACATGCTGAACAAGACAGATGTTTAATGCTAATATACTAATACAAATATTTCATATATATATTTATTTATTTACAGTGCCTTTAATGAAAATATATGAAAAGAATAGCAGTGTGTGAGTGATATTTTGAGCTTAAGTATACTGTATGAGGACACACACACACAGAGCTATCGTGATCCTTTAACAATTTGTGTGTTGATTTATGTGTTTGGGATGAACATGCTTATCACCTAACATCCTGGCAGAGGCAACCAGGTTTAGACTGAAATATACAATGCAGAATTTATGATGCTTTCATAACTACTAATGTTTTTTTTATTTTTTTTATCCAATATCCATTACCCAGCTTCCACCAACCATATGTCTTTATAGTGTTGGCTGTACCGATGATGATGGATGATAAAGGGATTTCACATTTATGCCCCAGGAAATGGTCAGAGGCAGAAATAGAGTTTCTGGTGCCTGAGAGCAATTTGAAAATAATCAAAAAAAAAATTTTTTTTTTAAGGATGACAATTTGTTTGAATTTATTTTTAAATAAAGGGGTGTCTTATTGCCACTTTTTTTTTTTTTTTTTTTAGAGTTAATACGATTATTTAAAATTGAAGTTCTCATAAGACTGATGTTAGAGAAGAGAGAAGATAAGTTTTTTTGCTATTATTTGAGTAATAATTTGGAATTAATATATTTATTCTCTATGACCATTTTGCTAATCTTTTGCCAAGATGCCAGTAATTCCAGGCATTATGAATATGTAATAAGTAAAATTAATATTAAATAAAGCAGAGGAGGATTCTTAGCTTCCACACTTGGTGTATGAGCAGTTTTATTTTATTCATTCCCATGTACACAGTACCTTTACAATCCTGATGAGGATTTTGAGCTGGTACACATGGAGCTGTTGGTCCATTCGGTCAGTGAGCCAAGTCCCCAGCAGATTCATGGTGGCTGTATACCATTGCTGTAATGCACACAAACACAGCATTCTCCAGCAACACACACACTCACACACACAAACGAACCCATGCGAGAGACTAGACTGTCTAGACATATATATCCATTAACGTTGCATACATACGCATAGATGTAGTCACACTACAGTACTCATGACTGTACATGTATGCTCCCTCTCAGATACATACACATATACACACACCTACACACACGCACCTCACACACAGACAACACATGCAGAGACAAATATACAGGCACACACACAAAATACACAGAATGCATACCAACATAGACACAGTCACACCCTCACTTAGCACTAGGTTAGTCAGGCAATTTAAAATTAATTTACAGAGGCAGCAATATGACCATCTGCAAAAAAGTACATAAATCATGCATTAATTAGTTGCATAATTAATAACAAAACAAAATGCTAACTCGTATTATTCTTAGTATATATACAGCATAGTCTGAGATCTAAAAAGTTTAGATCAGAATTCTTAAGATGATTAAAATAAGGCCTAAATTATTCAGATTCTGATCTGAGGGAATTGTTAAAATGTGAAAATCTGTTTGTTTTCTGATCATTTTTGGCCTGTGCTAACAGAACTATGCTGAATGTGTGAAACAAAACCTTGAAATGAAATTATTTGCCCATGCTATCAACTTTCAACTCAAATATTCTACAAACACCCCCAAATTCAACAAAACATTCTTCAAGTCAAAGCAGCAAACTTCAGTATGATCATAACCAGAAAACTTGGAAATCAATATATAAAAGTGGGAATGAAACGAATCTGCAGGCAAGGCGATTTGTACTGTTATCTTAAACCATTTCTATGCTTTTAAAATATCAAAATATGTATACTGCAAATCTGAAAACCCAGGTGTATTCGAAATCGCATAGCAAACATCTTACGTATAGTTCAAAGAGAACAGCACAGGTTTTGTGTAATGGATGAAGTGATAATCTCTTACAGTGAAAGAAAGAGTCAATAGCAGGATCCTGTGGAGTGACTTGGTATATTTGGGAATTGTGATGTTTTTTTCCTTGTAGGATTTAAGTCTAGTCAAGTTACTGTCTCTTGCCAATCAACATATAATACCTACGTGACCTAGTTTAAATCGCATTAACTCTCATCACTAAGTCCAGGTAGCTTTCCATATTAATGCTGCATTCAGCTGCCTCTTGGAAACTCCTATTTTTTTTTACAGCTGCTGTTTTGAAATGATGAATTCAAAGTTCAGATCAGATAGACTGAAATGCAAACATGATTGTTCTGTTTTTGCTGGTGTCTGATGCAGTGGGTTTCGAAAGATTTGAAATTGAAATATTTCTTCATAACTAGAGATGGCACCGATCTGATACCCAGGATTGGTATCGGGCGAATACCGGCAAAAAAAATGATGGCCAGTAGAAAGAATTAATTTGGTCTGATCCTGTAACATATAGAAAATGTGTTTACATATAAAGAGACCTGATTTTTTTCACTAGGATTGATTTTTAGTATTTTTAGAATTTATAGTTTATTATATTTATTATATTTGCAGTGTAAGTGATTTTTGTCTGGTATCTATGGTTTTGAATAAGTTGTGTTTTTAGCTATGTATTTTACTTAAAAAAATCAGTTTTGTTACAGTTTTTAAAATCATTTTAAAGTAGTTTTTAAAGAAAAGAATATCAGATGGGTATCGGTATCAGCTGATACTCCAGACTTCAATATCTGTGTCGGAAAAGAAAGAGGGTATTGTGCCATCTCTTTTCATAATATATATTGTATATTGCCTGGATATTGCTTACAGAAGCACATCTGTAAGGGCTCTACTCTTTACAACCTCGAAATGTGGCTAAATAATTTTTAACTGTTCAGATTTTTTTAATTCTACTGAAAAGTCAGTCTTATTTCCAGCAATTCCAAAACACATGAACTCAGCAATGGTAGGCTATTTCAATGAGTGGATCGTTTGAGTGATCAATGACTGCTTTGACCAGTAAAAAGAAAACCTATGCTGGCATTTGCTGATTTGAATAATGATTAAATACGTGATTAGTTGAGTTAATTAGGGTTAGGTGTTTTGGTTGGTCCGCTTCAAGCAGTCAGTTGGTCCGAGCGTGCAGTGCATGCAGAAGGAGCAGGTGAGTCAGTGGGCCAGTGTGTGTGTGTGTGTGTGTGTGTGTGTGTGTGTGTGTATGATGTGAGAATTTTAGGAGGTGGTCATGCTAGTAGATGTACACAGGAAGATTATTTGATTAGAAATCATGCCACTCAACAGAATGTGATCAAACAGTAGGACATCTAGAGATAAGTTTCACTTTGTTATAAAAAGAGAGCGTGGTGGTGGTGTCCTTAGGGTACAAAGAAGAGTGTAGAACAGAAAAGGATGGAGTTAAAAAGTGAAGAAAGAAGAGACAGAGAAAGACTGGGAAGTCCAGATGAGTAAGACCGGACTTGTCTTTAAGACGCTAGTTTATCACAAATGCGTTCTTGCTTCCTGCATCCTTTTGAGCACAGACTTTTAAGCTTATGCTAAATATATTTTAACACTTATGTGTGGGTTTAAATGCGTTAAATATTCTTGGCAATAGCGTTGCTTTAAGTAGCAGTAGTGATGACCCACAATTCTGGCATAAGCAAGACTTTTATAGCACTTATTTAATTATCTGATATAGCTTAATATATTATATATTAAAGGGGTTGGGATGTAAATTAAAGTGCATCTAAAAATAATCCATCTGTGTTTTGAGGAGCAAGCAAGTACGCAGATTATGAAACAACTTGTACAAACAAACAAACAAACAAACAAACAAAATCCATGGTGATACTTAAACTGGAACATGGAAGGCTGTATGTCCCTCTGATAGAACCCATAAAGAACCCTGGAAGAACACTTTTCTCTAGGAGTATAGCCATAAATCATTTGTGTAAGTTCTGTATCCTTTAAGAAAACTTATTTGTCAGTATATCTGTGATTGGTTCAACATGCAACTTTATAACAAATTAATATGAAAAGGTACTTTTCTTCTTTTTCTTCATTTTTTTCATATTAAATAACATGGAATAAAATCCGCCCACATCATTCTTGTTTATTTGAATGTTGTTCATGAGATCAGGTTCGTTTGGTTAGAGAATTCACCTAGGACATACAGCCTCTCATCTGAATGCCCCCAGACTAATGAAATTGTAAAACAAAATAACAAAATGACAATGGCTTGTAAATGATTGAGAAACTACAAGCCAACAGTCAGGCATTAGCAAAGAGTGCTTATTAAATATACAGAAAACACAGCAGAAGAAGCAGCAGAGGAAGCACACTGAACCTCTTTAAGACACACCAAACTCAGACACACAAACAAAGTCAGACACACTGCTCTCCACCACAGACACATGCTGTGTGTGCCTAAAAGCACTGTGCTGCACTGTGTCAAAAACGCAACCACGAACTCAATACAACCCTAAACACACTTACACACACGCACATGTGCACACACTCAGCAGCAAGTTCCGCACATATAAATAGCACAAATCTACTGGACACACAAGAAGTCACCTCCCACTACACACATAGAACACTGTGCAACACTGGAAGTCAGAAAATGATTCACAAAGGATTATTTCTAAATTTAACAGTGCTCTACAGTTGGCATCATCATGTACATAACGTTTATCATCTAATATCTAGTACTGCATTACATTATATGTACATATTGCACCACAAATATGATTCAATAGTAACATAATTGGAAATATGGAAAAGAATTATTCAAAGATCCCATTGACTGTTTGAGAGCACTGTCGTAAATAATCCACTTGGTGGTGGTAGTGACACTTTGCCTTGTGAGTTCTAAGCACAAAGGTCCAACAAACAGCTAATGCAACACTAGAGCACAAAGGTGCAACTGGTTGTGTTTAATGCAACGCCGGAGCACAGAGTGCCGAACAGGAATTCACAGTAATGAGACACTGAGAAGTGAGAGACTGAGAGCTTCGCGATAAGGCTGGCCTTTTTTTTTTGTCATGATGAAAGAATTCAGAGCTCAGCACTCAAAATGTGACTTATCCCTCATATGCCCCATTGTTTTGCCACATTTTGGATGGAACCTCCCTTGTCAGGCATGGAGGAGACGGCATCTTACTTACATCAAATAACCTCTCTATATACACCTCCTCATTGACCTTATCTCGCAGTATGTCCTGAGAGTGACGAACAAAGGTCACATAGCCATCAGCAACATCCATTCCTGGCTTCTGTAGAAGACAGATTGCAGAGAAAGTTAGTTAGACACTCCTCTGACAAAAAAGAGACAGTTAGTAAATAATTTACACCAAAACTGTTTAATACTTACAGGGACATCCACATATTTTGATGCTGCTTTCACCTGAAAAATAAAACAGGTCAGTAGCAGACCTACTGGGATAATAATAATAGTAATAATAATAATAATAATAATAATAACAGAAGATAGATAGATAGATAGATAGATAGATAGATAGACAGATAATCATGTTAATAAATAGTCATTTAGTAACATGTTATTAATTCTCACCGTGAAGGAAAGGAAGGAGGAGAAGAGAGTTCCTTCATCATACCTAGAGATCTTGGCTAGAACACTTTCCAGAATCGCCACAAACTGCACACGTGACACAAAAACACCATATAACCCAAAAACAGGTCAGTGACCACACACCAACACAATTTGCATTATAAAACATTTACCATATAACACTCTTGTTGGCAACTGAAACATTTACCTTAGCCACCAAAAGTGAAATCATATCCTTCACACTCTCTTCAATGAGGTCGTCGATTTTAGAGTGATACTGTTTCTGAAAAAGCAACAACACATTTGCAAGCTTAAAATAAATCACTGCATAGTGAACTTTTGATAACAGATGATCTAATATCAGTGGTTTAGCCTTTATCTCAGGGATAGATCCATCTGTTAAAGTATTGACCCAAACCTTAATTTTGCTAAAAATATATGCAGTCAAATGCAACTTTGAGCAACTTAGAACTATTTTTAAATTTATCTGCAATTCATTTTGAATGCTACTGTATGCATAATCTCAATCTCACTGTTACTTCATTGGCTTCCTGTCCATTTTAGAACTTGGTATATACTGTATTAGTCTATCTCTCAATATTAGATGCACATCTCTCTTTTTTTTTTTTAACAAATTCAAAACATATTTTTATTCATTAGCAGTTGGAGACCACTGATACTGTGTGTATGAATGGAATGGTTGTGGATGTATGTTATAATGTTGTAAATCACTGTTGTGAATGACACTGTAAATGGTTCAACACCAGCTTTTTCTTTTACATACTTTAGAAATAAAATCTACTTACTTACTATAGTACTGTAAATTTAATCTTGGTCCATTGCATTTTTCTGCCAGACAGATCAATCAGATAGATCTATTTTATTAGATTAGACCTTTTTATTACCTCCTGGCCCATCTCCATGGCACACAGTTTAGCTGACTGGTCCTTGGCATCCACCATCACGTTGAACATGGTGCATAAGGAGAGTGGGATGCGGAAATCTGTAGAGCGGCTACTCTTGGACAGCTTGGACTCAAATGCTGCCCTGGTGCTAAAGACATGCAAAGAGTTGGCCAGAAGGGTATTAGTAATTTTTACACCACAGAATGAAGGCAAGTGTGCATCCATGATTGGTTGGAGGAGACTTAACGCTTTGTGGTAAGTGTAGTGTGTGGCAGTTGTGATAGACTTATGTCACTTATAGACTTATTTAATTAACTGTTCAGATAATGACATAGTGGATATCACGTCTTTGCATCATTCATTTTCATACTCAGCATGCATGTACCGTTTAACACAGGACTCAATCATGTCGCTGGACATGAGCTTCATCCGGTTTTCTAGGTGCTTGGCAAACTCCTCCTCAGGCCAGTGCAGATCTCTGATGAATGTCTGCAAGGCGTCCAGCTTCCAGAACAGATCCTCTGATGTCCCCGAGCCATTACTGCCAGGCACATTGACACATCAGAGGTCAAGGGTCAGAGCCTTTGTTAATAGGCAAAAGGATGGCACTATATCTATGACTCTACTCAGTACATCATAGGTTTTTTTGATTATTTTACGCATACACTGACTGGTAGTATACATCTGGTTAATACCCAGGGACAGCTTTCACATGTTCAGTCAGTGTATGGTAAAATAGAGACACATCAATAACCTCGCACAGTTGCGTGGTTATTCCACCCTCGAGAGGGTCTGAAATCATGCACACGTTAATCAGTCACACTTCTCTAAAAGGGCAAGAGGGCTTGGGAATGTCATGGTGAGAGAAGGCGTGTAAGAGAGCTATACCACTGATTTTAAATATTACTGGGTCACTAAAACCTGGCACTATTGCTTTTCAGGAACTCTTCAGGTGCTTTCAAATATACATCAGTCAGCTGCATACCTACACAAGCTGAGCAAAATTGTATTTTAATACTCTAAAACCCTACCATTATCTTGTTAGTGCTACACATATTACTTGTTAGTAATGGACACCTTTCTGAGAGCCCAAACAATATGATTTGCATAGACTGCAATTTCGAGTTAAAGAAGAAGCTACGGGAGCTAGAGGACAAGTCCAGATGAGAGACAGAAACACAAATATCAGGCTCTCTCTCACCACCCATGCCCGACGAGGCTGACGGAGTTCCAGAGGTCAACACACACCATGCAGTCAACTCTGAAGACGTTGCCATCCTGAGTGGAGATAGATGGGGCAGGAGGAGGAGGAGGAGGAGGAGGAGGAGTGTTGTAAGGGTCAGGGAGGGGGTGGTAGCCTACCATAGAGTTGAAACATAAGAGTGACTGGAGTTTCTGAGAGTATTGAACTGCAGCCATCTTGGTAGGGTGAAAGCCTTGAAACAGAATATGTCCTATATCACATTGTAGTGTTAGAAATGTTTGGATGGAATTTACTGGTCTAGGATCGTCAATGATCTTACTGCCTTGATCACTGAATTGAGTATGCTTTTAGGCATACAGGTATGACGATCTGAAGCCCACTCTGATGTTTAAACTCCACAAGAGCTAATTAGTGCTTCAGAGTGATTTTTTCTAAAGCAAAGACCAGGCAGGGAGGTCCACCAACCCACACCCACTAAAACCTTTCAGGCAGACCTGAAATCAGTGTTGGCCCATTAGAAAACCCCTCCACTTCAAAGTAATGGATTTCTTACCTCAGACGTCAAAGCCAACTATTTAACTCTTTAAAAAAAACTTTAGGGCCATTATAGGTCATTAAGATTCGTCATCATCATCACCTCAAAGAGCTCCCTGAACACAGGCAGGCAACTAAAACTGCATTCCTACCCTCAGACGCAATTTTAAATGGGGAAATTTTCCTTCGTTGGGAGACTTAAGACTGACTGATCGTAGGTTTGGGTTGCAATCCAGATCTCACCACCTCAGTCCTACCTCAATGGCATGCACATTGAGGAAAATGAAAAGCTTTTCAGTTCTCATTTCAAGTAAACAAACAACTTGGGATTGTCCCAAATCCCTTGCAATCTACTTGGCATGAAAATGACTTGAAAGCCAATAACTGCTTTGCTTGTGGTCATTTTTATACAATTCAAATCTGCTTAATTAGTTGACATACCAACATTTTTTAAAATCCTTCGTTGAGAGGCCAATACATACTTTATGTCTTTGTATGAATATTGTATAGCACACTGGAGCCTAATTATGCCATCTTGACAAACATTTTTAAATCTTTTTTTAATATTCTTGACAAATCATTTTGACTTTCACATCAAAGCTTAATGAACATCAAACACCCAGCTTCAACCAATCCCAAGTGAGGTTACACATGGGAGAGTTTGAAGTTAGATGTTTGAAGATAGATTAAGCTTTATCATTGTAAGCCAAAGGGCAGTTCATATAATAGTTCTTTTATATTTTGTATCTTATTTTTGAAAATGAGTAGAATCATATTTAGCAGACTCAGTTGTGTATCGGTATAGAATTAAAATGCCCGTCTGCCCAAATGACTCCTTTCACTAATGTCTACTACATGTGCCATCTGTCTTTAGGGTATGAAATTCCAATGTGTTTTTAATAATGTTTGTCAAGACACTACTGTTTTTGCCTTCAAACATTCTTGTGTCTACGTTTTGCTCCAGAGATAACAAGCAGCTTCAAGAGAACATCTTCATGCCAAGGATATGTTTGAATTAATTAGATCTGAGGTAAACTCATTGAATACACACTCAGAGTCATAAATAGCAGTCATCCAGGATGGAGTGGAAAAGCTAGGCATTTGTGGAAGGTTAACAGATAGTCCTGCTACTGGCACAGGAAGATTTGGTACTTTGGGAATTTGGAGGTTCACATTTGGTAGATTCACATTGGGTAGATTACTTGTTAAACTCCTGCAGAAACAGACAAAAAGAAACAAAAAAATCCATAACAGTGGCAATGTGGAATGCTGCAAAAAAGCAATGTAAGACATACAGTAAAAAAGTAACAAGTAAGAAAAGTTGTAAAGGAAATGTCTTAGACATTCGAAAACAGCAGACATAAAGAATCAGTTGTTAAATGTAGGGAAGGTCTCTAAAACACTTAAACAGAGGACCTACAGTAAAACTGAAACATGGTTGATAATAGAGACAAGAGCACACATATACAGATAAACAAAGGAACAGAAGCGGCATATTTCAGCAGCAGGAACAAACAGCAGATTGGAAGGTAAAACATGAAGTGGTGGGAAATTGAAAACACAAGACAGACGACAAACGAACAAAAGAAGCCATTTTCTATTGTACTAGTTGAAGGGGACTCGGTAAGAGCTCCATCAAGGGGATCAAAACCCTTTTTATACAAGCTTACAAAGCTCTAAGCTGATAATCTCTATGGTACATCTGTATAGTTGAAAAATATTGATAAAATAAGATTATTAAGGAGAAAGCTTGACAGCCCTTCATCTAAATAAGATTATCCCTATCTGGGAAATGGTAAAATCAATATGCAAAGAAAAATCAGAGGCAGGAAAGACAGAACTGATTAGCACATAAAAGGCATCCTATTTCCTTCAAGCGTGCAACATGAGGGTTAGTTTACAAAACAAAAAGATGAAAACATGAAAGGCATTGACTGGTGTCTGAAAGAGCGAGTTTTCTTTTGGCCTGAAGCTATCTATTGTAAACCACCACTTATGATGAACAGATCAATGAAAAAGCTTAAAGTTCTTGGAATTCATTCTGTAATTCTACTGTCAGATATAAAACATTGTTTAAATATTCTAAAACTGTGATCATAAGGCAAAACTGAGGTGGCTGAATTTTTTTCTTTAGTGAAAACTTAAGTAAAGTTGCTTAATGCTTAATTGCATTATCTCTGATGCCTCCAGACAGTGGACATCTACCAGCCTAAATGTGTCCTCACTGCTTGCTGCAGCAATAGTGGCTCTAAATGATTATTTATGTCACACAATGCCCTGTGTTACAATCGCTCCCAGCCCTGTGGACTCAGCAGGAAGTGGTGTCTTACTTCACAGGTTCCCAGGACTCGCGCTCAAAGCCCCTGTGAATGGACTGAGCGATGGAGGACTCCATTAGATCGACGTATCGCACCACCAGCGGCGCGTACAGGTCCTGCAAGTGCTTGTGAAACTTCCCATTGCACAGATGGTCTAAAACAGGAAGAGAAAACATGAAATCAAGGCTATTCCCATCAAAGACCCGTAGCTGTTTTCCATGCTCACTCACTGCAACTGCTATGTTGCCTTTAATTGTTTAATTGTTACTTATAAAAACAGTGCTTACAGTCAGTCCGTAAGAAGTCATTGAGGAGCTGGAAGAGAGGGAAACTGTCCCAGCTTTCAGGAGACTGGATCTCAAGAGCCGCATCCATATCGACGCCGTAAAGGGACAGGAAGTGCTCGGCATGCTCCACCATCAGATCTGACCACCAGGCAAAGGCCTTGATTACCAGGAAAGGAGGTAGTGAAAAGGAAAAAAGGACAGATTGAGAGACTTTTGGAGCAAAATTAAGTGATCTAACTGAGAGAAAGGAAGCAAGCTGGTTCCTGCCATGTGGTGTTGCAGCTTCACAAAATTGGCTGGTGGTGCTATATCACCTATGTTAAATGACTTTTTTTCACCTAAAGACTAAAGCATTAAATAAACTCAATTACACTGTACAAGCATTCCATATCGATTTTGCAGCATTTACCATTTTGGATGAAAAAAAAAACTATTCATTAGTAAGAAAATACTGCACTCGTTTACCCAGTGAAGTGATAATGGATAATATGTTTAGTCTGGGTGACAAAACCAACAAAACCAAATTTAGCAGCAGAGGCCCTGATTTACTAAAGATGTACAAACTTGATAACACCTGCAAAAAAAGCTGATTTACTAACAGGGTCTAGAGAACTGTACATAATAGCACATCTTGCTACTTTTGCATGTTGCTTAAATGAATATTTCTGCCTAAAATGCATAATACAGATTGGTGTCTGTGTAAACAGAATAATTTAGCACTTGCAGTGTGCTTTCACTAAGCCTGAAAGTTGGAGTTGTTTCATATTTATTATTCACCGCACATGCATTCCTCCTATATTAATAACATTCATATTAAGCCTGTGAAAATGTTTTCTTTACACCTGGCATACCAAATGCACCAAGCTCTTGTCTCACTGCCTTTTACTGGTGTAATACTTGACATGTTATTATGTATCTTGCAAGTTTCTGTATTATGTATCTGTGGCAAGTTTCTGTTTACTCACAGGAGTCTATCTGAAATCTGCTGCAGCTGTTGAGAACAATAAGAACATGCAAATCCATTTTAAATATTGTCTTCTCCCCCTACTTTGCATTGGGAGAAGACAATATCAGGCAATTAACCTGTAAATAACCTGCAATATGCTAACTAACTGTACTCACAATATATCTGATTGCACATCCAAAGTAGCTCTTTGGTGCTTTGGTGCTTTCTTTGGGATATTAGTAAATCAGGGCCTGAAAGTCTCTTTATTACCCTTCTACAAACTGTTTTTGTACTGTGCAAAATACTTCACATATGCTTAAAGTCTTAAATTAGGTTGTATTCATCTTACATTAGATACATTATGTACCTCAAAATAGCCTTCAGACCCACTGAATTAACAATATCTATCATAAATATGCTGAAGTTACAATTATCTGGATTGTTTTGATGTCCCTTTAAAGACTATTATTATTATTATTATTATTATTATTATTATTATTATTATTATTATTAATCAGCCTACATATGACATATGTGTCAAAATAGCAGATATAAATCAATATTTAATATTGTGTTGCAAACATCCTTGCACAGGGGGAGATTACTCCATTTTATTACAACCTTTCCTTCATTTAAATCTATAGCCAGTGGAGTCAAGATGCCAGAAGAGGTGCAGTTCTCATGCAGGTGGAAGTAAATCGCTGCATGCTTTTGCTCTCCAAATGGAAGATGTATTTGTTCAACCATTCACATCACTGCATCCCTGCCATCAGGATGGGGATGTGACTCATTATCATGCAACCTTGCAATCCCTGGCATGCCTAAGGCTGCAAGCATGCAACAAGCTTCTTAAAAAGGCAATTATTTTTCTATGATGTTTAGTTATTTCTATTTTTTTTTATCTTTTCTCCAAGAGTGCTGCTCAGTTTCAGACATATGGTGGGATGGTAGAAAATGCAAAAAGAGGTTCTGATTTGCTTTCCTAGATGAACCACCTTGTGTGTATCATTTACATTTCACCTATATACATAAACAAAACTGGATAGTGTCAAAATCGTTCAGGGAACTGATCAGCATTGGAGATGGTTTATCCTTCTCTTCAGCAGTATGCTGTTCTGATGTCATACCCTGTCAACCCACTTTTTCTGACATAATGTAGCTGATGGTGAACTTACCGTTTGGCTACGCTCTGAGTACACTACACAGAGCATAATGTCTCAGGTTAGGGACAGAAAACAAAGCATGTGTATGGCCGAGCTTAACCAGACACACAGATAGAAAGAGGAAGAGATAGATAGTAGGGTAGCAATGTCAAATCCAAACAACTCCAAGATCCTTCCCCAAGTCCTTTCTTGCAGAGCTATACTGGTTGATCCAAGAAATATGGGAAGATGTTAAACAGTTTGGTCTTTGAAAAATGACCATCATATTTAAAATTGGCAAGACAAAGCCGAGGGGAGGGAGCTAGGCTATGACTTTGGATTATGATGTATAGAGAGAAAGAAGACTTCAACTTTGGAAACATTAGCAGGAAGGGGCAAACTGACATGGCAAACTCTGACACGCTTAGGATGACAAAACTAAGGGGTGGGGTGGCGCGAGTACATACACATTCGCTTTGGAAAAAAACATAAACTTTCCATTAGACCAACCCCTGAAAGTGGGAATGCAAGCCTTACAATCACTTCCTTCAAGAGAGACTGGACAGAGACAGTGCTAACGAACTGAGACGCACCATAGGCAGACATAATGCTTAAATTCCCCATACTGAGAGGAAGAGGGAATTACAGGAGGCCCCACACAACTCATGCACAAACCATTACTGGGGAAGAAAGGGGCTGCTTGATTGCATTCAGATTGCTCACGTACCTCTTTTCCCTGCCCAAGAACATTGGATGGATTGAGTGGTAAGAAAAACATGGAAATATTGCTTAGCAGGTAAGATATAGGGATGAACTCAGATTTATTTGGATCATTCAAAGGGATATTGTGGAGTCATAATTTGTGAGGTGAAGTTCACATTGGTTGCACACCCTCCTGAATAAGTTAAATGCTAGATTTCACCTCATCAGTTCCAGCCCATGTCTAGGTACTTTACTGAACCGCCCCATCTGCCCACCCCAAAATGACAGTAAAGCCTCTTGCGTGACTTGGCATGCTTGAGGGGAAAGGTACAATATGTGATGAGGACTTGAGAAGAAAGGAAACATGGATACTGTACCGACTGGTCTCCTGTACTTGTGACCGCAGCCTGTTAAGCATATTCAAAAAAATAGAATAAATCTATAGAACTCAGGAAGACCACGGATTATCTAAATATAAACTCCATGTAGCGTAGGCATGCCAAGCATGGATATCTCTCACCAGCTGGTGGATGTAAATAGCTAATGAATCATGCAAAATATTATAAGTGACTGATTTGTTTTCCTGAATTGGCCACTTTTCATTTTACATGTGGTATGTTTTTCCAGAGAAAAAAAAAATAAAACTGGGGTGTTTTTAAAGAGCGGATGCAGACAGAGGGTAAAAGAGACTGGAAAATAAGTGAGTGTCAAATCTGTCAAATACTATTTAACAAAGTTAAAAAGAAATGCGCATCTTGAAAAGCAAGACACTATTCACAGCATAACGTGTGACAAATTAGCTGGATAAAAGACAGTAATGATGGCTTTGCTCACCTCAGCATGATGGTCCTGATTCTGCTGTAGAACCTCAATGACTAACTCTGCCAGGCGGATGACATGCTCCAGTTTTTTGGCAGGAGTAGCTAGGTTTGCTACATTCTCTGGAGCAGAATAGTCAGACAGGACACAGATCAACAGCAGTGCAGTGTAACCTTTTGGCCACATTAAGTAGGGATATAACATCAAACTGCCTCATTCTGCATGCAAGAACAGTAATATGGTTGATGATGTACAATATTTTGAGCAAAGATTTCTGTATAAAGTCTGTAATGCTTATATTCCAACTAACATGCCTTTTCTGAGTCAACAAATTAGTTCAACTAAGGGGCTCAACTAATTGGTGTTGTACAGCATGGCTGGAGTTAAATATTAAAATAATTCCTAATGTAAGAACAGCTAAAGCCTCGTTTACAAATTACACTGGATTTTTGTTTTAGGAATCTAAACTAATAAGAGACTAGCAATCCTGAACATGTTATTCTGAGTTGTAATGCCACAACCGAGACAAACAAACTGTCAGAC
This sequence comes from Pangasianodon hypophthalmus, assembly GCF_027358585.1. Taxonomy (NCBI): domain Eukaryota; kingdom Metazoa; phylum Chordata; class Actinopteri; order Siluriformes; family Pangasiidae; genus Pangasianodon; species Pangasianodon hypophthalmus. Next base: position 15,737,268 of record NC_069711.1, read on the forward strand.
ATTTGATTCAATGAAATGAATGCAGGACAAACAATGCTTCAGGTTTTCACATATAGTAAAACATTGTCTGAACACAACAACTTTAAAAAGACAGGATAACAGAATACAAAGTAATGATAAGCAGCAAAGTCTTTGTTTCCATGGAAACGTTGACCGGTTGTTAATTATTCACTGCTGTCACTGCATTTACATCGCCTGGCCTGGTGGTGTGGGGCGGGAGGATTAGAAGGGTGTGGTGGGGGCTGAATTGGGAAATTGTCCAAATGTTTTAAATTAATTTCATAAGGAGTTACTTCAGAATAAATCTATGCATGTTAACACTACTATAATACTACTGATCAGTGATTTCTGATCAATTAAAGCTAATAGTATTCTAAAGTCACGATGCAATCAACACAAGATGATGAAGTAATGATAGTGGCTATAATGATAATCAAGGATTATCATAATCCAGGTTCATACTTCATCCATATTCAGTGTGTTAAATTGTTTTTACTTCTCAAAAGTTTGTCTGTGGAGTTACCTAGGGTATAGTGTATTGTGCAGGTAGGGTCAAATAATAAACTCACTTATTGAAGAAACATTTTATCACACTTTAACACACTGAAAAAGCAGTCATTGTTATATTTGTGATAGATAGTATTGCACAACTGATCAGTCACAAAGAATCATTAGGATCCTTTGTTCATACCTTTAAAATAACAATACAGCAACACAAATGTTGTGCAAGCTTTGAAAAGTATACTATCTTCACATACAGTTTTCAGCATTCAGTACGGTGCAAGGAGAAAGACAGACCATGCCATAACTGCACAAGGGAAATATTTGTGTCGAGGGAAGTGGTTGGGGTTTAAACAGTATGCTTGTATCTACGTGTTATATACAATGTGTGTTAAGATAAATGTTAGAGGGGAAAGGTCACAGGTCAGTGTCAAATATAGCGTCACCTGGATCCCTTTGATCCTTTAGAGTTTTCTCAACTTGAAAGAGAGAGAGGGAGAGAGAGAGAGATAAAAAAAAACGAAAATAAAAAGAAAGAAAACAAAGAGGGGTCATTAAGAATTATTTGGCATAGTGCAGCGTTTAAGTCAGTGATAGGCATCATCTTTTGTAAGCTGAATCTTCTGTGCACTCCAAAGGATTTTCACGTATTATTATGCAGACAAATCTCTTTCAAATAATTAAAACACACAGTGACAAACAAGGACAGACATCAAACAGTGAAAAAAAGCACCCAAGTTGATACTGCTGATGCTAACAAGACGAATATAAAATATGCAGACAAATATAAAATAATTCCAACACACAGTGACACACATTTACTTGGCAGAAAAAAACTTGCAGTGAAAAAAGACACACTTGACAAACAGAACACAGAATTGTTGACCCGCACAAAACATTGACAACAGCTCGCATAGTCATGAACAGAACAAACGTATGACACCGGTTTAAACACACATGACTCATTGCTCCATTGCTCTAGTCCAGTTCTCCTGGAATCTGAGTCAGCTGCTGAAGTGATCTGGAATCCCCAGTGAAACCAGCTAGTACACTACAGCACAGACACACGAGCAGACGACTGAGGGAGATAACAAGTGAGAAAAGCAAAAATGCATTCAAGTCATGAGCATGAGCTTCAAACCAAAGAAAAGGACAAGAAGAAGCTGAACAGATGTGTAATTGTGTTATGTCACAAACAGATGTGGCCATAACCAGCGCAACTTCCTGTCCACTCCATGGAATTACAATGGATTGCCTAGTAAATCATAGATGGTAATGATAAAAACCTATTGGTTGATTCTATTGTACTAGTTTATTCCAACTTGAGCCTAATATATGCATGTGTGCAGCAAGCTGATTGTTTATATAAGGAAAATATTTCAGAAACCAACTTATTAGAATTTGTTATTGGTGCTTTTCTCCACTAAAAAAGATTCCATGCCAGCGCAAAAAGCAATCACACCGGTTCAACAATCGCTGCAGAAAGAATGAAGTAACAATGAGCCAATAAGGAATTATAACGTGTGTTTTGTTATACTGCAACATCTCACCTTCTCTAATTATAACCATGCTCCGAATATGCCATAGCGCTGTGGTAGGACTGATTGCATTTCAGTGCATCATGACTGCAACACACTGATGAAAGTGAAATGCAATGCAACAGGGAATTATGTGCAATTCTGACACAGCGATTAATTCCTGATAAAACCAAGACCTGCTGATTGTTTTTCACTGAAGATATCAAGTAACATAAGAGCAATGCAAGCTTTTGCTTTTCAGGGTGTGACATTTTCTGCATGTCACCAATGAAAGCAATACCGTTTGTGAATTGCATTTCCTACTTTTCAGCAGTGTGGTTACTTTTTGCACTGGAACTTCTCCAAGAATAATTACTAAATAAAGTCACATAGATAATGTATAGATGGACATCTTGCTAGTTTGATAGGTACCTCACCTGGTCTGCCTACATGACTACCACTACTGACCTAGACTGCAAATTATTCATCTGTTTACAATGGATGCTTCCTACAGTACTAGACAATGTACATGGTACACATTCATAAATGTTCATTCTTGTTTCTTGTTTGTACTTTTACCTTCTATCTCTAAAAAGAATAAAAGGACTGAAAATATCATGAAAGATGGGGTGTGCAGGAGTGAAGAAAGAGCGATGAATAGGATGAGAAGAAATTACTCACGGATGGTTAAATCCATCACTTGTGTTGCCAAGGAGTAGACAGGGTGATCATACATTTCCCTCTTTTTTCCTGAAGAAAAAGAGGATTTGGGCATGCAAGAGTTTGGGGTCAGAAATCCGGGGGTTAAGGGCTAAAGATGGTGAAGGGCATGTCTGGTGGTCTTTATGCAAACTCATTTTTAATATAATGGCACCAAAATCATTTTGAAAAGGGAACGAGCAGACAATGCTCCTGTTTGCATACTTTTAGTTCACCATTTGTAACCCTCAAATATCACAAATTATAAGGGACAAAAATATTAACAGGAAAGAGTCAATGATATATGGAATAAGACGACCAGTAGAGGGGTAGGGGGGTGAGGTGTGAGGTGGGATCAAAAGACAGGGGTATACTCAGTTGTACAGGACCCCATGTCTTTTTGAAGGGAAAAAAGCCCAATTCCAAATAGACCATCATCATCTTCCTGTCATCTTCTTACAGCTGGTTTACCTGAAAAAACAATCCTTCATCCCTGTCCTTCCTGTCCTAGGACATTTAATTACCTGCCATCACGCGCTATTCTTTCATCTTGTCCTATTTCTTGATTTGTATTAATTTATGTCTATTGCTTAAAGTAACGCCATCATTTCCCCCCAAATTCTGTACCAACTTTTTCCCTTTTAACACTTTCCCTAGCCTAGATCTTTTTTTTTTGTATCTTCCTTGCTTACCTTAAGCCCCTTCCTCAAGTCTCTTCCCAATTCCCTAGTCTCTGACATGGCCTGAAGACCTGAATGGAAGGAAACTCCATAAGGCCAATCAGAGATCTTGGAAGATTTACTTTAATCCAGCCATTGCAAGAATGGTCGAAAGGATAGATCTTGGCTTTAGAATTGGGCAGAACTGTACACAAAGAAACAGAAAGGTGCAGGGTAATGGAGGATATTTTGCGTCTTTATATCAAGTCCCTATGCTTCATTTTCCATGTCACCTCAAGTGAATGGAAGGGATCAGAAGCTCTTTACTCTACGAATTTGAATGCATTTTTACTCACAAGGTAATGTGCACAAAACCATCTAAGCTATGACTAAATAGCTTGATATTTGTTCTGAAGTCAACCATGATGGTCTCTGAAAATAAAAAAAATACAGTACAGTAGGTAATAATTTCTGATTAAAGGGATGTTACATCATTTGTGCAAAACCTTTTTTTCCACAGCGTCTTGACATGGACTGGTATCTATAGAAATCTTTTGGAAAATTATTTTAAGTAGAAAAATAAATTTCCCACAGGCTTCCAGCAGGCACCGACCTACAGACATTTTAAATAAACTTTACTCCAATTCAGTAATTTGTGAATATATGATTCATTTAAGATGTGTCTAAACGAAAACGTATATTTATGGCTAACATGCTTACAGTTTAATTAGGTACACACAGCATTTATAGCTAAATATCAGCAGGAATTGAGACGGACCTTAATAAACATTCCTTCACAGTTCATCTGATTATCTTGACATACAGGTGGACTATAAAACAATGTGCTTTATTATGCATATATACTATATATGCTGTGTGTGAATATATTATATACAGTACATTTAAACAGACCATGAACTGTGAACATATCTTTGAGGTTCAGAGTGATTTAGAGAGAGAGAGACAGAGAAAGAGACACAGAGAGAGAGAGAGAGGTCACAGTACAGGGCAATCAGCTGCTCTTTTTTACTGCATAGATTAATCTGGAGGATAAGGAGGTTAAAGACATAATGGTGGGAAATATAAGGGCGTTGGTAGTCACCTTCCACTCTGGCGTAGTCAGTAATGCGCTGGTAGTTGATTTGAGCTGCCTGCTCCAGGCATTTACGGATGACAGCCTTCACGTCTTCCTGTGGCACTGGGGTCACAATGTCCTTCATCAGAACCTGGGGATAAATAGTAGCCACAAAAACAGGTCATATATTTACTATTGCTGTGCGCTTTAACAGGAAATGCTTTAATAAGAAACCATTTCCCCTTTTCTCTTTCTCTGCTCACATATACAGAGACACAGAGCAATGTGTCAGCTGAAAACAATGGTATCATTACCCTCTCCAGCAGAGACAGAGTGGCTTTCAGTGCTCCCTCAGGACGCCCGAACGGAAAACAATACCTATGGCAGGAAGAAAACTACAGTGAGTAATAGTGTGGGTGGTATATTTGTGTGATACAAAACTAATAAAACATTAAAGACAGCTGAATAAACTGCCCTTATAAGCATGCCATGTATCCTAAAAGCATCTACTCACCTAAAGTTTGTGATCTGGTTCTCCAGCAGAACACGTAACCGTTCTTTGATGTCCTCAAAGCGATCTTTTTCTTCCACTATCACGGTTCCGAGACCATCAGGTCTATTTCAGAAAAAAAATTCTGCTCTGTAGACATCAGTCAACTTTCACAGGATTAGGTTATCAGATCATATATGTGTGGCAGCCTGGGAAAACCCATCGGATGTCGCAGCGGCTGAATTTTGTGACGAAAAATTTGATTTTGGACAAAATTTGTTTTCTAACCCTATAACATATTTTGATACCTCTACTTTAAGACACACTTATATATACTGTTTATGCTTACATATATACATAAAAACATAAATATATGTCAATGACATTTTTATTTACTTTATAATCTTGGTGTATTTGTGATGCCCTGCACCATCACATCATCAAAACAGATTTGTTTGAGTACCAATGTAAGGGAGAACAGTGAATAATTGAAATACTCCCCAGTGTGCTGATTGGGTTTCTTCTCAAATACTTCAGGTTTCCTTATACAACATATGCCCTCCTGCTTTTCCAAGACAGCATCAGGGAGGGTGCATTCATGTGTGAGAGTGTCAGCGTGATACAGTTCTAGCTGACAGTTGTAGAGGCACTTAAAAATAGCAGTTTCCCTGTGTGATGTACTTGGTGTCCTTGATCACCTGTTCAGTGAAGATATCTTTTTTCTCCATTTCTAAGTCAAACCATTTTCCATTCATCTCACTTAATTCATACCTAATTGATCTGCTCTATAATTTGCCCCCAGAGCTTAGCCTTTTTAGGCGCTGTTGTGCTGATAAATAATATTTTTTTTATTGGTGTAGTCATGACTCAAAATACCTTCCAATTCTGGCGCTGAGATATTTCTTTTCTCTGGCTGTTTTGTCCTCATTTTGTGCTTTCAGCTCTCTGTGAGCTTAGCCTTTTATGGAGTTTTGTGCATGTCACTAAATACTTTGCATTTTTACAGGTGATTGGCATTTAATAACATTACATGATTACAAAGAAACAAAGAAACTTGTATAGCTGGCCATAAAATGGTGACAAATGAGGCCAAATGTGTGCAAAAGGAAAATTTCAGTTTAAGAAAACTTGTAGTTTTCCGCACGTAGTAGAACATGTCAAAATTTGTCCACGCGAAGGGTTTTCCCAGGCTGTCACACAAATTCACAGTACAATGACTTTTTCAGGACTTATTATCTGATCTCCATGAGATTTTGAAAATTTACAGGAAATAAAAAAAATGGAGTAGTTGGGAATGAATAAAGGGACAAAACTCCCTCAATATGAAGAATGTGCCCTTAATTATTAAACAAATCCTGCAAGATATTAACATTACATGAGATGATAATCAGAGACCTTATTTTGCATAATATGAGGAGCAGGTCTACTTTAAATGAAGGAATTATACAGAATTCAACTGAGTTCCTTCAAGTAATGGGATACTGAAACAAGCGCCTTTAACAATCAGGCATCACTCATGCCGGGAAATAGGATGCCTCCTTCACATACCTGGGGCATGTTGTGTACAGGTATCAATGTGATTATTTCAGCGTGTGGATCATGTACCAGTGGTGCACCCTTCACCTGCATACTCTAGGCTGTGATTTAATTCATCCTTTGGCTCAGTTTAGATTTTTTTTGTGAACCAATTTCATGAATGTGTCTCTGTTTCTAATGTTCAAGGGATTGTGTTTTGTATCCTGAATCACCTTTACCGTGTTTAATTACAAATGTATTGGAATAAAACTACTTTCATTTGAATATAGGTTAAGGCAAACCTATCCTGGAGGTGGCAGCAGAGACACGTCCTTATCTGAGACTGACTCTGGACGTAGAGGAATGTTCAATTAATTAATAATTCTTTGGTGAACCGCAGCATTAAATTAAGTTTGACATGAAGAAGTGCATCAGTTTCATTTGCCTGTACAGACTCTTTAGCAAAACTGTCCATTTAACCTTTAACTGAGCTTCATCATAACCAAACACATGCTATACCCTCTAATCACTAAAGACCAACAAAAAAATATTCATTTTTAAAAACCATGAAATTTCAACCAGAATAAATATATAATTTCATATCAGTCCTAAAAGTAATACAGTCATTTTAATTTCAATCATTTTTGAAAGCCAAGGGGAGCCTTAAACCTACATTATTTTCTTTTAATAACTCAAAATCAGTCCTATTTTTTTTTTAAAAAAAGGTCATTTTTTTATTGTTCCAAATGTATAATTCCATGTAGGACTGAAATTGCTCTTGACATGATGTCACTTTTACATCACTGATGTAATTCTGTATTTAATTGATTTTTCTATTTTCTGGGTATGTTCTGCATATTTACTGATTGAATAAAGGTTTAAAATGTAATGTAATGGTTATTTCCTTGCATTAAAAGCCCTCTTACCTTTGGAACACTGGGACTTGCTGAGATTTAAAGCTCCTCTTTTTTTTAGACTCCGTTTTCCCTTCCGGCTTAGAGCCAGCCCCTTGTAACTCAGACCCCCTCTGACTATCCGGAACATATGATGAGGTGAGCAGCAGTGAAGCAATAATATTCAGGAATAAAAACAATGAATGAAAAGATATGGTGTCTTTATGAGTTAATGAAAACGATTAAGATGGGGAAATAAATGTATTAATGTGAGAAACAAAGCAGAAATAATCACTTGAAAATCAACAAAAGAAAACATACATGGCATACGAAAGCAAAAAAACTTAAAAATATTAATTAAAAGGACAAACACTAAATCAAAAAGTGATGGAAAAAAGCTTTGATGACCCTCGAGTCCTTCATTCTTTTCCAGATTTTTCTTTAACCACCCCAGTACTATCATCATGGACCATTCTGATACCTGTTGCCATGGACATGGGAGGCACAGAAAGCGAAGCTGTAGTGCAGCAGTGTTGGGTCAATCATGTGACCTGTGTCTGCTCGCTCCAGCAGGTCCCTAAGGTAGCACAAGTGCCTGTGGCATCCTCTCACACCATTTCGAGCACAGTACTCATCCAGAACAAAGACCTGACCTGGGCTAAACCAACCCTGCAAGCAGAACGGAGTAGAAAAGAGGCTGAGGGTCTGGTAATGCTGCAAAAGGAAAAGGGTGTCACATGCCATGTGGAGTAATGATTGGTCATTCAGTCATTCAGCATTCACACAGAAACACTGTAAGTCAGGCAGAGACACTCTGCAACGCTGTGAAAGAGCCCACATGCTGTCTTCTGAGTAGGGTGTCCTCTATCAAGTGGACTGTTTCAGTTTGAAATTTTTCTAATGATAATGCAGTTATTATAAGTTAATTGGTTGAAGTTTTTTTTTTTTACTATATTTAAAAATCCATCCACCCACCCACTCATTCATTCATTTATTCATTCATTCACTCAGCTACAGGTTCCGAGGAAGGTGAAGGCTAACACATTTCCACCGACACACACGTGAAGCCAGCCAAAAACTTTTTTTCCCCACTCAGAGGAAAGCACTATCTGCTCTTTTCCACATACATGAGCTAACAGACACCCATGACTGTCATTGTCACTGTAATTGACAAGGGAGAGCGAATATGTCATCCATCCCAACCAGAGAGCATGGCCAATTTTGCTCCCTGAGCTCCCTGAGCTATGAATGGCTAATAAAAAAAACAGCTCTTGATAGTGGACCCAGATGTTTGGACCCTTCTGTACGTCTGTCTCACTTACCAGGCATGCAAAGTTGTCATTGAGCCTGTGGTCCAGCGTGAGCCTCTGCACCATCTCGAACAGCGAGGCGTGGTCAAAATTACACGGGTTAGCCGAGATAAACTCATCCATGCCGTGTTTCTGTGCCCTATCAGCGTCTGTCCAGCCAGTCACACAAGCCGCAAGGAGGGAGGGTGGGGGTGTCGTAAGGAAGAGGAAGTTAGCAAAACAGTCTACACAAAGGCCCGTATTCCTTCAAAATAAAACTGCATCTTATTCATCTACTCTACAGCAAACCAAAGACTTTCAGCTTTCACATTGTCAACTTGCAGCAGAAGTCAAGGAGAGTTCAATCAGACCTAGCAATGTGGAACTAGGCAATGCTCAAGTTCAACTCATCAACCCACATTCAGACTGGATGGGCATGCATGGACAGATCTGGGTGCAGTTTCTCCAAACTCTCGCTAGGTTTTCGTCTTGCAAAGACCCCTAATTAAAACTCAAGGGAAAGTGGATAGTGGAGGAATTCTTAATGATGAATTGTAATGCTTTTTCATTCACATGAATATAATAGATTCTGCCATTCGCAACTGGTTAATGTCATTCATTTAGAGAGAAATGATGGATTGTGTGCTTGTAAAAATGGAGATGTCAGAAAAACCGGGGGATTTTGATAAGCTTGTTTAATAGTTTTATATTTTTCCTGTTGTGGATACACACTTTATGGGGTTAAAAATTCCAACGTTTTTGGGGGCAAAAAAACCATTTGATGTCATATGACACAGTCCTTCCCAACAGATCTTTAAAAACATTGTTCTATGAAAAGTGGCAATGCGATATTCCTTAACATGTCTGTCTCTTACCTTAGCATAACATTATTGTCTGATAATGCTTTTGAAGTATAATTATGTACAATTATTCCTGCATAGTTAAACTTCTGTTAAAATTGAAGTCTATCAGTATTATAATGATCTATTATTAGCTATTAGTTTCTATTTAGAAAAAAGCCTTAATAATATATACATGACAAAATTATTCAAAGAGCTACAGAAAGGGATGATAGAATCCAAACTAGTGCTGTGATGGTTGTGTGAACAATGTGTGCAGTGTCTTTGAGCTGAAGTCTCTAAGTGGCAGCTCACCATGTCTTTTTTTAAACACATAAACAGGTGAAAATGGTTATGAATGTGGTGACGGGACAGGATAATGACTTTTTACATAGAGAAAGGACAGATCTGTAAAAGGTTATCTTCCTTTTTCATTTAGTCTTGCTGGATTTATGGGGTTTTGTGGGGTATTGCAGCCTGTCAATAATCATTTGTGTGTAAAATAAACCATTATCTCAATCAGCAGAATTATTCAGAAGTGGCAAAAAAAAAGGAATAGGAAGGGAGCATTCCTTAATGGATAAAATGATGCAGAAAGAGAAAGAGAACTTGTGGGGTAGAAAAGTAATGAGGAAGAGAGTCATGACAGAAAAGAAAGTGTGAACATAAAATACATTAAACTGGTAACTATGATGAAACTGTGGAAAGTATAATATAGCATGGGTCAGTAAAGTACATAATATGTGAGAAGTTTACAAAAAGTGTTAAAAAAACAACAACAGTAAAGCATCTATGGGGAAGAGAACGAAGGATTTGGACAACAGAATAATAAGAAATGAGGAAGAAAGGATCCAGGGCTTGAGAGAGGGGCTTAATATCGGGCAAAGATGTATAACAGCACTTTAACCATGTTATTTTGCTGTAAATGTGTATCTACTAACAGCTGTGCTTTAAAATAAAGTGTTAATCTGGTTATCTCAATATGTATTATACCAGCATATGCCAGTATATTTTAATATCTCTGTTAAAGCCTACTTAGTAGGAGAAGCAGATTACATTATTGGTTACATTAATTGATATTAATTTCCTTTGAACATGAGTGTATGTAAATGCTCCATGATGATCTAGAATCACATGCGGGAAGACAATGAGTCAAACCACTATGCTTTTCAGTGACATGCAAGAAAAGAACTGTTGATACATTTTCCACTAAAGGCTGACTAGTTGCACTCTGTCTTTTTTTTTTAAATCAGCATTTGCAAGTTGACAATACTTGAGGATATTTCAGTGTGTTCGCAACAATTGCTGAGCACACTAGCAAGCAAGCCACCATGGTGGCACGCTAACAGGCTAGCATTACAGTTCTGTTGCAAGTATATAGGTTTAGCATGAAGCCAACAGAGGCTAAAAGTGGGTCATTCATTCTCTGGGAAAATGGGCAATAACAAAACAAAAAGAAACAAAAAATCTTGCCCTTTTGCCACCATCTAAATGAACTACATCACATCTGAGTGCTCACCTACTCAAGCAATAAATGGGCAATCAGAACACAAATTCAAAATGTCTCTCACTGCTAAAGAAGTTAAGCTGGGCCTAGCAGCTATCTATAACAGACCCAGAAAATCTGATAAATATGACAAAATTGGGAGTATTTCATGGAAAGGAAAGATGGCAATACCTAGTCCTTGGCATTGACATTCAGAATACTCCACTTACATATTTGCCAACTCTTGTGAACCAAAACCAAAATGAAATAAATCAGCCTAAACATAAATGAACCCTCAAGAGTAAAGTGCTACAGATTCTGCTGGCATCAGCTGATGATTTAATTAGTCAAACGTTGATTTGAAATTGAGCTAAATACATTTAATAATAGATAACTGTAGCTCCAGAGTTCTGTTTATAGACATGTTATCTGATTTTTACAGTTCAGAGACATGATAAGTATGATAACTACTGTATATGTTCTCCAGTTAGGCTTCTTTCCCCAGTATCTAATATAATTGAAAATTAACATCTAGAATGAAAGCCTCTTGACATGTCTTATTTATCCATCTTTCATCTTTACTCTGAGGGGTCTTCTCACACCAGCGACACTACATACGGTAGAGAAGGCAATTATGCAAACAAATCAGTCATAATATCTGTGCTTTGAAATAACAAGAGACGAATTAGAAATTCATGCATCCTAATCTGGCAAAAATAATAAAAGTGTATATTAATAGACCTACATCCATTAAATAAAATAATCTACTTTGGTCTAAAGCATGAAAAGATTTGAGAGAAAAAGGGAAAAGAAAAGAGGAAGGAAAATGAAGAGTAAAAAAAGCACATTGTATTGGTCAGATAATGGTTTTAGGATTATCTGACTGGTGCTAGCTAACAGGGAAGCACTTACCCTTAAGTCCAGCTAGAAGACAGCAGGGTAAGAAGGGACAAATCAGAATAACATAAAGACTAGCAACAAGGCTGAAGGAAAAAATGCAGACACGAAAACCCTGACCCCACTACAGCTGCACGACTAAAGAAGGGTACAAGCAAAGCATGAAGGAAGAAAAACACAATGTAAAAACGACGACCTGTACCAACATGATAGTGCAGTCTGAGCTGGTGTAGGACAATGTCAGAGAAAGACAGATAGACAAGGAGGGGGAGGGGGAGATGGGGAGAAAGATAAAGATTGGTGTGTCTTGTGTTTTTTTTTAATTTTTTTTATTCATTGCTATGATGCAGTTGGTTTTAACAGGATTCTTCAATGTATAATCTATATACGTGTTCTGTAATACTGTACTGGCAAATAATCTTACCTTTTAGAGGTCCGCATTGAAATAGTTGTAAAATGTATATGTTATGCCAGTAGCAGCAACTATAAGGATTCTATGAAGGCACTGCATTAGTTAAAAACGGATATGCCTGGTTATAAATTTTCCCTTGACTTTCTTATTCAACCAATAACAGAAAAACTATTGAGAATACTGCAATTCAAAAATCGACAAAATCACATTTTTTTTTTTTAATCGTCTCATATGTTTAGGTTTAATCGCAATTTTAATGTTGTATAAAGGAAAATACCACCCTAAAACACTATATATATATATATATATATATATATATATATATATATATATATATACACATATATATATATATATATATATATATACTCATTATACTCAAATTATATATATATATATATATATATATATATATACTCATATACTCAAATTATATATGTGATTCTGGTGCTAATTCTTTGGTTGGTATTTTTGTTATTCCCATGAGAAATTTCAATCTCAATCTCAAACATAAGGTATAATGGTCAGGTTTCGCTGTTAGCTCCTAAAAACAAAACAGCAACAGCTTCTTTTCTCACTCATCATTATTCAGTGATATCTAATGTTATAATAATGAGAAATCCAAACTTATTGGAGTCAGCAACCGCTAGACATGAAGTTCCAGATTGCACTGCAGCTATACTCAGTTGCGCCGAGTTATGGCACAAATTCAGCTTGGCTAGTGAGCGATCTACAAGACGATGAGCGCAATGGCACTGACGGTGGTATTATTTTATCACACAGGAGGCTGAAATTTGAAGCTTTGGAACCTGATCTCTTTGAGCAAAGTGTACAGATGAGGAGGTGAGAGAGCTGGACAGATTAAATGATTAAAGCTCTGCTGCACTGCTCTCTTTAAGTAGAGATGAAGTGAGAGTTAATTCCTACTGCTGCCAGTATTAGCTGGTAGTCGAACGGCATTGAGGATAATATAGGAAATCGTTGGCTAAAGTGAACATAGACCAACATGTTGATGAAAGAAATTTTTTTTTAAATTAAAAAAGTCAACTCAGAACTTTATTACAAAATACACCACTGAAGATATGCAAGTGCTTCAGGGTGAGTTTTTCCTTTAATTTTACAACATGTTTTATATTAATCATCAGAAAAAGTCAGAACCTTCATAGCATTCTAGAATCTGTTCGAATCAACTGCAACCGAAATTGAGGTGTTTTCTCCGTGCGAGGGCAGTGTGAGGGCTGTAAGTGGTGCATGTTAGTTCTCTGTGCATTTCAAACCCACCACGTGTAGAAGGTGAGAGTGTGAAACATCTACAGCATGTGACTGCATTTCAAAGGGAAGAGCTACGATCTGTTTTATAGTGAAGAATCTGAATGACATCAGCTAAATTTCATAAGAACTGACCATAAGAAACATTTACATACTGAATAATAATAACTGATAGAGAAACAGCAAAAACCTGCTGGATTGTTTAATAACCTTAATATTTCCATAGCTGTATGAGTTCACTTAAAGAAGAATAAAAAACATGACTTTTACATGATTTACTTTTACATAATTCCTCAAAAACAACCTTTTAAAAAGAGCCGTTTGCTTACATGAAAAGTGCAAAGATGGTAATATCTCAGTACTCAGTACATTTTAAAAGAAGTTTTAGGACTTAAAAACCTCAATCTGAATAGAGGCTGAGGTTGTAAGGTGCACACCAAAAACATGGATTCGGTTCTGAATAGCAGGATCTATTTTGTTTTGTTTAGACACTCTATTGTCTCTTTGAAAATATTTCATTTGCATATCATCTCAGAGTTACTTATTAATAACATATTCTATTGCAGAGTAGCTAAACTGTAATTCTGTTAAACTGCTAAACTGTTATTTAAAGCTAAAAACAATTGCTTATATATATATGATGCTTATATAAAGTTTCATGTTAAAAGATAGAGCACTTTCAGATTATTGCAGTCAGGTCAGCTTGAGGCTTTGATCATTTAGAGGCTGTGTTTCTTGAATGTTTTGATTCACTGTCCACATTTAGTTCACCAGAGAGCTCTCTAAATGTGCATAATGTACAATTAAAAAATGTAAAAACTAACAAAAACAAAGGTCAGGTACTACTCTTTGGCAGAAATTTGATTGTCATATTCATAACAAAGTCAGACTTCTCTCAAAATAGCTTAACATTTATGTCAAGAATGGATGTCAAGAACTAAGGAATTGTTTATAATCATTCAAAGCATGCAGTATAGTGTATATATTCTGAAAGTGGCTCCATCTTTTTGTTTTTGGCACGCAGGCTAAAACCTAACACAGAAAAGGATACCTTAGAATCAACACACACTCCACACTACACACTCTTTTCTTACCTTTTGCTACTGCTGCAATCTGTTAAGAATGCAAGCTATTTTACAGGTGAGACATTAGATTCTCAGTGTTGACCAGAGTTTCTCAAATTATTCATAACGGATCACTGGGGTGAATATTGGGATAGATTTAGAATACGTAAAGTATGTGTGTGTGTGTGTGTGTGTGTGTGTGTGTGTGTGTGTGTGTGTGGCTGTATGTGTCACAGTGTCAATGATGTTGCCGCTTTCAAATGAACAGTAAACTAGCTGGTCACTGCTGAGGATTAAGTTAGTTTACACTAGGTTATATTTCTGTCTTTGCCATCAGTATCAGAATGTGTACTATTTTTTCCTTAAAAGCTTGAAATGAAATATACTTTACATTTTTACTAAATAGTGTGTGAGAATGTACGTTTGTGTAACAGAACTTACAGAACTGAGAAATGGGTGCATCCATCTGTGCCGATGCCCCGCCCTTGGAGTTGAGTTTCTGGACCTGGGTGGGCGGGACTGGCTTGTGTGATTGGCCGGTAGCCCGGTACATGGCCTGCACCCATAGGATGCGGTCCTGCTCATCATCGCTGGCGAAGATCACAGTGTCGCCCTCCTTGACGGCGTTAAAAAAAGCACGGCCTCCGTCCAAACCTACACATGACAACGGATAACATACCATTTAAACTGTGACTCAAATGCTCAGTGATTCTACAAAACTCCTACATGTTTTATAAAATAAAATTCAATAAAGTGGTTACTTAAGATGAGTGAATTAATGAACGACACAGCTACACAGCTGCTTAAGTCAGTTTTCTGGGTGCCCCGTTCAGATTATGCAAGATATCTGCATGTACTTTACACCTCTAAGATTGCCAGATTTCTTGATTAGAGGTGTCAGAGAAGAAAACGTGGCTATGGTTTAAAGGACAAGCTGACCAAGCACTAATTTGCTGCGCTTACAGCTCACTTTAAATAAACGTAGTTCATACTTTTATCTATAAAAATCCAGTCCTCGAGATAAGCAATGTCTCGAGGATACCTTTAAATGTCAGATGTTGATGCTGCTCCTTGCTCAAGCTAATACTGTGCAAGAAAAAACAGGCTTCAGTTCAAGGTCAGAATTGTAACTGAGACTCACCTCTATTTTAGGCATACTCTGTCCTAAGCAAATCTCACACAACTCTGTTAATCGTGCTTACGTCTGTAGTTATGTTTGAGGTCTGAATACTGATATGCACAATTTTGATATTTGTGTGTGTGTGTGTGTGTGTGTGTGTGTGTGTTTTTATGTATACCTGGCTGTGGGTCAGTATAATCCACAGTATACCCATCCAGCTGTAGCAGCTCCTGTGGCTCTGACTTCTTCTCCCGATAGCTGCACATGGCAAAAGTGTACTGGCTCACCTGCAACACAGATTTAACACACACATACACACAGACACACACACACACACACACATATATGCATACATTCTCAATTCAAGGATTTGAGTCTTTGGAACAGATTGACACCAACGTTTGTTATTCCTGTAAAGGAACATCCTATTCTGAGTCATATGTCATATCTTCATTCATCATCCATTTCTCTAGACATTTTTTCCACTGCATGACTCACACAGCAGACAACTCAGATGACTGACCTGGACCAGAACAAAGAAGCGCTTCTTCCAGCGCTTCCAAACATTCTTCCCAAAAGCCCATAAGTACCTATGCAGTAAAACAGATAAAATGTGAATGAGCCTGAAGGACAATTCATGCTATTGCAAAGGAGAGCATACACAATACAGAAAGCACAATCTGTGTTATGGTACACTACAGAGCAATGAAGAGCTGTAGTTGACCTCTTGGTGCACTATAAAAACTCTGTTATTGTTTGTTCTGCTATTTAGAGGAAATTTAAAAAGAGCAACAACAAAGCAGTACTCTGGTTTGGATCATCAGTTCTATCCATACCCGCAAGCCTTCATGTTCTGGGGCTTGTCCATGCGAACAGCCAGTTTGATCTTCAGGTCTTGGTCTGGGCAGGCCTTGGTCACGGTCATCTTATGCAGCTCAGACTGCTTTGGACTGTTAGGGGTCGGGTGAAGGACAACCTAATCAACAATCAGAGAGGAAATTGCTATTGGTTATGATTGCATGAAATTTTGCCCACTCAAACAAGACTAGAGGATTTACATCTATGGCATTTTGCAGACACCCAGAGCAACTTACATTTATCTCATTTCTACAACTGAGGTTTAAGGGCCTTGCTCAAGGGCCCAACAGTGGCAGCTTGGCAGTCCAGGGATTTGAACTCGCAGCTTTTTGATCAGTAGTCCAACCTCTTAACCACTGAGCGACCACCATAAGGACCATCATGTTGCCAATATTTTCCGTTCAATGTGTTTTCACATATGCATCATTAACAGGATAAACACTTTGAAGGACACAGATTATCATCAGGTCTCTGTATAAGATGAAATTTCCAGTCAGCACTTTTTTTTTTGGAAAAACTCTTAACATTCAATTAATTTTCACTCATCCTCCTGAACAGGAGGGAGTTGAATGTTGAATGTGTTGCTGCTCCTATGGCACCTTATCAGAAGGGAGCAAGCTTCTTTCTTATCATATCTTGTGTCGTCTTTCTCAATCCTGTCTGACTCCCAACTCACCCCACCTTCTGCCTCTCACTGATGAGTTAGCGTAATCTTCGACTTTGCAAAGTTTAAAGAGCTTTGAGCTGGCTTGCTCCTTGGAGGAAACACATCACACAGCCCTGTTAACAGGCAAGGCCAAACTGCACAAGCTAACATCTAGACCAACTTCAACCTACACACAGTCTAATATTAATTTGAGCTGAGGCTGAACTACACATCTAACCAAAAATCGGTGAAATCGGTGTTTGATACTTGCTTTATCTTAAACATCGTAACAGTATCAGGTTGTTTACATATCCAGATGTATTTTTTAATTAAAAAATGGTCACTGATAAATATTGATATCTAATACAAACAACCAGCCAAAACAAATAGTGTTTGATAGCAGTTTTGTGATTTTATCATACAGGGGGTTTGGGCATAAAGTATGAACTGGACATGTCTCTCCACAGGGAGGTTAACTGAGTCTGAAATAGACCTTTCTACTGTGTGGGTGTTTGTGTGTATGTCAGCAGGGAGCATAAAAAAGACAAAGTGAAATGAGAAAATGGACAGGATGGCTAGGCTTTCTGTTCGAACTAAACAGTTTCATTTTTCCTACAGATGCTTTCAGATCAAAGGGAGCTAGAAGAAGCTAACCATCACTGCTGAAATGATCCTAAAACTGCAGTGTGCATTAGCCTTATAAGACCAACATTTTCCCACAGAAATCTCTTAAAATCAATACAAATCTGTAAATCTAAAATGGCTAAGGATTTATTGTCCTAATTCATTATCACATTTATTCATATTGCACACACCCATTTTTCTGCACATAATCTTTTTTCCACATATACCTTTATACACTTTTAAAATATCGCTCGTGTTTATATTGTACAAATTCTTTACTCTGTATATACCCATTTATCTCACTGTACATTTCTAACTTTCCATTTTCTATTGCACTGGTTTCATACTGTTCATATTTATGCTGTACATATTGCTTGTATCTGTATATATCCATCTCACGGCTTACTCTGCACTTTACTACTATTTGGTTAAATTCTAAGCTGCTAACCTTGCACTAGAACCTGTACTCTGTATAATGACAAACCAAATCTAATTTAATCTAATCTAATCTGCAGGCATCTAATCTAATCTAAAAGCATTCTTAAAGGCTATCTGAAAAAATATATATATATAAATATACATACAGTTAGGTCCGGAAGTATTTGGACAATGACAGTTTGTGATTTTGCCTTTATACACCACCACAATGGATAAAACAATCAAGATGTGATCAAAGTGTAGACTTTCAGCTTTATTTTAAGAGGTTCCACAAAAATATGGCATCTACCATTTAGGAATTACAGCCATTTTAAGCAAATTACTTCCATTTTCAGGGGCTCAAAGGTATTTGGACAAAGTGACATAATTGTAAATATAACCATAATTTTAATACTTGGATGAAAATCCTTTGCAGTCAATGACTGCCTGAAGTCTGGAGCCCATGGACATCACCAAGTTTCCACTGAGTTTCCTCCCTGGAGATGCTTTGCCAGGCCTTCACTTGTGGGTCTTTCTGCCTTCAGTCTTGTCTTCAGTAAGTGAAAAGCATGCTCTATTGGGTTGAGATCAGGCGACTGACTTGGCCATTGAAGAATATTCCATTTCTTTGCCTTCAAAAAGTCTTGAGTTGCTTTCGCAGTATGTTTAGGGTCATTATCCACCTGCACTGTGAAGCAGCGTCCTATCAGTTTTGTAGCATTTGGCTGAATGTGAACAGAGAGTATAGCCCTATACACCTCAGAATTCATCTTGCTTCTTCTGTCAGCAGTCACATCATCAATAAACACCAGTGAGCCCGTTCCATTGGCAGCCATACATGCCCATGCCATAACACTGTCTCCACCATGTTTGACACATGATGTGGTATACTTTGGATCATGAGCTGTTCCTTCCTTTCGCCATACTTTTCTCTTCCCATCATTCTGGTACAAGTCAATCTTGGTTTCATCAGTCCAAAGAATCTTATTCCAGAACATGGGAGGCTTTTTTAGATGTTTTCTGGCAAAGTCTAATCTGGCTTTCCTGTTCTTGAATGTTCCCAGTGGTTTGCACCTTGTTGTAAACCCTCTGTATTTACATTCATGAAGGTGTCTCTTGATTGTAGATTTTGACAATGATACGCGTACCTTCTCCAGAGTATTCTTGATGTCTTTTGATGTTGTGAAGGGGTTTTTCTTCACCAAGGAAAGGATTCTGCGATCATCCACTTTAGTTGTCTTCCGTGGTCTTCCAGGCCTTTTGGTGTTGCTGAGCTCGCCAGTGCATTCCTTCTTTTTAAGAATGTACCAAATTGTTGATTTGGCCACTCTTAAAGTTTTTTTCTATCTCTCTGATAGGTCTCTTTTGTTTTTTCAGCCTAATGATGGCCTCCTTCATTTGCATTGAGATCTCCTTGGACTTCATATTGGTAGCTCTAGTCGAACAGCTGCCAAATGCCAACTCAACACCTGATATCAACTCCAGACCTTTTACCTGCTTCATTTGTCTTGAAGTAACGAGGGAATGGACCGCACCTGGTCAATTAACTTCTTGTCAGTCAATTGTCCAAATACCTTTGAGCCCCTAAAAATGGAGGTACTTTGTTGAAAATGGCTGTAATTCCTAAATGGTAAATGCCATATTTTTGTGGAACCTCTTAAAATAAAGCCTAGATGTAGCCTAAAGTCTACACTTCGATCACATCTTGATTGTATTATTTCAAATCCATTGTGGTGGTGTATAAAGGCAAAATCACAAAAACTCTGTCATTGTCCAAATACTTCCGGACCTTTTTTCCAGATAGTCTTTAAGAATGCCTTTGACAAAAGAAGAACATATTAAATTCCTTCTCAAGGCTGGATCGTGACGCTGTTGCAAGGTTGCGATGGACATGCAATTATATGCATAACAGCAGATGTGTTAACATCAGTTCCTTATGAGTGGGAGAAACGACTCCGTGTTTGTTTACAAAGAAATGTAGAGGCTGTTTTGTAAATAAAGTTACATTTTGCTAAAAAGTGCTATTTTCCCCTATGTATGGAGACCTTTGGGACTCCTGTATTAAAAGTCTTAAGGGAGAAAGAAATTGTCTTAGAACTGAAGAATAGGTGACACTACACGTCTCCGCTACATTCACCTGTTTATATTAGGGGTGCAAAGCAATGCCACTTTTTTTTTTTTTTTAATTTAATATGAACCCTACCACTATACCCATGGAAACACTGGAACACACTCAATTGTTCAGTTACTACAGTGATACTAATACCAAAGTTATGTAGGTTCAAGAATGAAAAATGTGTGCATGCACTGAGGGATCCTTGGAATAGTTAACAAGATAATTCTGTCTCTAGAGAAACTGACAGTAATAAAGTTAATATTACACCACTACACAGTTACCTACTCAAGCTTCTTTTGTAATTAGGCGCTGTCAGGGGTAAGCTAGAAATGTTTGCACACCTAATGTTGTAAGGTTTTCAAATTGCTCAGGAGCATGGTTTTCTCACAGGAATGCTTTAATTACATAATTACTTGTATATGCTGCAATGTCAGATTACATAAATGTCAGATACGTAATCAAATTACATGATCGTCTGCAGCATTTTACAATATTTTGCACACAATGAATAAGGCTGGTGTTTTTGTCTGTTATCATGGGCCAAGACCAAGAATGACCTGACTGACCCATTTCTGTAAGCCGGAACTGGTAGAATCAGCAGCAGAAGCTGAGGAGCTAATAAAAGAAGGAGATTCGTACCCTGCCCAGCTCCTTGTCCTCCAGGGCCAACACCCCTGTACTCTCAGTGAACAGTTTGACCTTCACTGCTGGCAGAGGGTGTGTAGTGGTGAAGTCTCCTTGAGTCCCCCATCTGTAACACACATACACACACAATAGTCACAACTGTCCACCTTGCTTGAGTTATCATAGAACCAAAAAAAAAAAAAAAAACCTAGCTGGTGAACTTTTCATATTTGGACTGCAGGATTTATGAAATATTTTTGCAACAAACTCACTGAACATAATCTATTGATAAGTGATTAGTAACATGGTTTAGAGAATAAGTAATAAATTAAACATAATGGGCCATGCTGTTTTAGAAAAATAATCAACACCAGGGTGGCCTGATGCCGCCCTATGCAAAGCGAATAGCTGTTGCCACGAAGTTGGTTATTTTTGTATAACAGCATGTCTGGAAGTGTTTTATTCCAGTCCTGCGTCCTGAAGACTCTCCTGTGGCGGAAAGCTTGTTGACACCCAAGACTCCTTCCGTAAATGTTGAATAAATGACTCCTTACAGAAAACTTTATGATAACAATTATTAGTTTCTTCGTTTTTTGTTAAATAACAACGCTTTTTAAAAATCATTTATTATTATGCCTTTCAAGTTCCTATGAATGAGCTGTTACTATAGGAACAACTAGTAGAAGAAGCACATTAATATAAACGTGTCATTTGAATTACTGTTGTCAGAGCTGCTGTTTTTCTTAAATATTTTAAACCCTTCCAAGATTTTATAAAGTACTTCATAACACTACAGACATGATAATCCATTTTTTCACTCCCCTCCCCCTTTCCCGTTTTCTTCCTTCTGATATCTAACTCCTGTTGCAGTTCTGTCTTTCTTTCTGCTCTCTTCCTAGCTCACATTCTCTTCTCTCCCTTAGCAGATTCACCCTGAGTCTGAGCAAAGCCATCACAAGAGGAGGAGCACAATAAAAGGTAGACAGGCACTACGTCTCCGCTCTGCTGCAAGCTCGACTTGCATCATTTCTAACACTTATATGAATGTGAGATACTGCAACGGCACAGCTAGTGTGAGAAGAGAGAAGGTGAGAGGGAGAGAAAGAAACATGTATAGACCTTGCTGTTACTGATAAACTATGCAGCACTGATTTTGTTATAAATACAATAATATCAGGCTGAATGTAGACAGAAAATCCACTAAACTATCACATGCTATCATACATGCACACAGAATGGAGTGAGACAAACCAACAATACAGTGCTTTTTTTTAATGTGAAGCACCAAATTCATGTGAATGAATTTAAGTTACAGCATTGAAAAAGATTTAATAAATATACGCATAAAATCACATGCTTAGTATGTTCCCCTGAGCAATCATCCATCTCCCAATGCATACACTTCCACAGCCTTGATGAGGAGCTGAACTGGCCCAGTAAAGAAATGAACACGTGACCTCATCTGCTGCCGTGGAAACAGGCTGCACGTGTCAGAGGCAGCAGTCAAATGAGACTGAGTAAGTGTGTGAAAGACAGAAAATATGAAGAAACGCCATTGTGAGAATCAGGAGAGTAGTATATTGACAAATTTAGAGTCTGCGTGGAGAGAGGGCAGTCAGTAAAGACAACATCCCCGGTCGACCTTCAAATCACAAAGAACTCTATTGGAAGGAGTCCATAAAGACAATGAAGGTAAAACTATAAAAAGCTTTAATGGGCAGGTGGACACTACAACAACATTAACATAACTGTGTCTAAATAATAGAAATCTATGCTAAATCATTGAAGCCTGTGTGTATGAATAGAGCTCCAGGTGTGTGTGTGTGTATGTGTGTGTGTGTGTGTATGGGCATGTTTTTATATCTATATGGGACAGTTTTGACATTGTGGGGACATTTGGCAGTTCCCCACCAGTAAAACTGCTTTTTATACAAAAAAATGCAGCACTTACTAAAAAAAAGGAACTAAAAAAGCTCAAATTTTGTTTAATGAGGTTAAGGTAATGGTTAGGTTTAGGTGTAGACACAGAATTGGTTAGCTGCATTAATAATTATGTCAATGGAAGGTCCTCAAAAGGATAGAAACGTACGCGAGTGTGTGTGTGTGTGTGTGTGTGTGTGTGCCTCTCATTATCACCCAGTTTTTTTGGCTTTCTCTCTGCTGCTGGTCAGGTGGTGTTCATTCCTGGTCCAGTTTGTTTGGTTTCTCTTGTGATGGGGTGGTTAACATTCTGGCAGCGAGGGTGCTGACACTGCAATACACTGTGCATCACACTACTCTGTGTGTGTGTGTGTGTGTGTGTGTGTGTGTGTGTGGGTGCACCTTATTGAATAACACTGTGGTTTCTTTCTTTCTTTCTTTTGCTAGCTTATTCGGATAGATTACAGTTATGTTTAAATATAAACTGCAGGCATATATAGCCTAAATCACTGTCTGGACCCCCACCTCAGCCTTCTCTCTTTCTGTCTCTCTCCTTTTCTCTCTGTTTCTCTGAGCAGAGAGAGAGAAAATGGGAGGAATAGAGGAGAGAGTGTCCTTGGTGCTACTTCATGCTGAGTTTTGTCATCAATGCTGCAGACCATGAAGGTGACCTTGTGCATCAAAGAAAAAGTGTAGGGAAAAAATACATATATTTTATAAGATACAACATCCTCAAATTTGTGTGTCTTTTGTATGAGGCAGTTAGTTATATATATATATATATGTGAAACTATGCGCTGCATGTGATGATGGATCAAACTAATTCTCCTGTGATGTCATTATACTTCAGTCCTGGAGGATTGCTCATTTTCACTCTCAATCTATTTTCCATTCCCTCAACTCTCTCTCTCTTTTCACACTCCCTCTGTCTGTCTTTCCCACTCTCTCTCTTTCCTTGTTTTTAATCAGTTTCTCCACAGCTGACTGCACTTGTGAGGGGTAAAAGAGGCTGCACTCTCTCTTTCCTCCTTCCGTTTTCTTTCTCAGTTCTCTTTTTCTTTCTCTTTCCTTCTCTTCCTCCTCACCCCCTTTTCAGTTCATTATAAATTGGCACCTGATCCAGTGACAGAATAGGGAGCCCCAAAATAGCTCAAAATCATGTGCTCCTCCCCAGAGCATCTGAGTGTCCAAACGAGTGCAGGCTGGAACACACAGCACCTGAAGCAGCACTGCCGTGACGTACACACACCTCCAGGCTGGGATAAGCAGCACTCCGGAGAATTCTAATACCACAACCTGGTACACTAATTGCAGCTTTGAAAGACACATTATAGTGTTGATTTTTAATATTTTGCAGTAATCTAGATTAGACTTTATGAGTGTCTGCACCACAAACATTTAGGGAAAATGGTCATATTATATTACAATTAAAAATGAACAAACATTTCATATTTTATATTCTCATCATATTTTTAAAGTGATGTGAACATTACTATCAGAAAGTCATAATAGCACAACAGCATCAGTTATAATAGCATAATAGCAAATTTTTCTGGCAGTAAAAAAATAACTGATTCCTGATTGAAACATTGTCAGATTGTTCAAGCCTAGTGATGCAGATTTTATTTCTCAGAGATAATGAGCCTATAATTTGTCAGTAAGGAGTTGTCTGCGTCAGAGTTTACACTAGATTGTTTGTTTCTGAATCCAGTCTGCACAACATGGTCTGTGAATTCCACTCTACAGTTCAGCTACTTCACAGGACACACTACAAAATACTACTGGTACCCTGAAGAGGTGGCAATATCTATACTTCACCTGGAGCATTTACAGTATGACTTTTGACTTCTTGCTACAGCAACACAAGGGACACCAGAAAGCTATACCCTTCTCCCTTTTCAGCTAAAACAGTGGTCAGAACAAACACAAATAAAACTGGCTCAGCAGAAAAGGCAATTCACTGAAGGGGAAAGGACGCAGGACTTTGTGGAATTTGACCTGTGAATTCATGAATTTCAATCCTGTGAGTCAACACAAACCAAGAAGATGGGACTGTGGGTTCTTTGGTCTGTAAAAAATGGAAAGCTGTTTATTAAGTAGCGGTCACATCAGACATTGGTGTACATCTGGGAAAAATTATCCTTCTTTTCCACCAACATACGCTGAGATTTTGTGCTAAAATTCTGCTTTTTCTCTCTGCCTACTAGAAGCTTTTTTGTTCGAACGGTGGGCACCACTGGATCACTGTTATATAATGTATTGAAAATGCGATAAAAGCATTCATGCTAAAGAATGTATTTTAAATGCATTGTTAAGAACTATGATGATATATGTAGTTGGTTTATGTAGTCTGTAGCACTTCTTAATCAGAGGATGTAACTTAATTCATTGCTCAACATTTTTGTTAAGAAATTGGAATTTAAATGAAATATTCTCAGCTGGTACAGAGTGAGGGTGTAAATAGCAATAAGAGAATCTTACGTTGGTTTGGAAGCCTCAGCCTGGTCAGTCTGTAGCTTCTCTCCTCCCTCCACCTCCATAGTACAGTACACGATGCGGTTTGGGGCCAGAGATTTCAGCCCCTGCACCTCCATGATCACTACCTACACAGGACAGCCACATTTAACACTTAATAGCAATTCTGACTGATGAGTAGGTAAAAGCCCTTACTGAGGTGCATGCCTCAGTACCCCACTCATACCTCATGATGAAATGGGGCCACACAGCAATTGTGAATTCTTGGTCAGAATAATCATCCTTAACCAGCTTCCTGAGCATCTCTATATATGCCACAGAAGAACAGTTGGTCCCTTTTTGGTGTACATCTTCCGTAATCTCAAAACACTTAGTAAAAAATGTCATTTATCATTGATTTTATCACATCTTGTGGATTTGAACCTGCTGAAAGTAAAGTACGGGGGTTATCAATTGTTATTGCAAATGATATTTAAATTCTTTAACCAACATTTAAAATGATATAAACAAATATTTTAAAGTATAGTAAAATATAGTAAAATATTGTATTTATTTTATTTAAATATAGTAAAATATTTTTTAAAATGGTTTCTCAAGTAATACTGCACTGTAATTATCGCATTTCCATGTCAATATGAGTTGCCGTTATTGTGTTTTATTGCTCCACTGAGGCAGAAAAACAATTTCATGAGAAGATAAGCATATTGAGCAGGATAATTCATATGAGCACTAAAATGACTTACTAAAAAGCTCTCTACTAATAACTTTAGCATTATATTTTAGAATTACAAGTTAAAGTAATAAAATGTGTATAAAAATCCCAAATGCGCATTACCATTTCTTTAAGTTTAAAATAATTACATATATTTCAAATTCAACAAACACGCTGTCTCCCTTATGTCCCAAACACACACCTGTTACAATATACAAAATGTAATATATTTCTGACAAGCTTTCTGAAACCCTTTCAACATCCCCTTTCAGAACAGAATTCAATATAGTAAGGCCTTGTTCTTGAAATCCAACACATTTTTTCATGTCAGAGTAGCACTCATAGGCAACAGAAGTATGAATTATAGTCCTATACAAGCTTTTGTTTGATTGAAGTGACAGTTTGTGAAAATTGATTCTGATTATAAAATAACGCAGCAACAGCACTAAAGGAAAAATCCACCCTTGACCACTTTTAACACATGATCACTTTTGTTAATGGTTTCCTACACTATCCACAACGTTATTGATAGTGGTGCCAGTAGGACATAGCTCTTACATCATCTCTACCAAAAATATAGCGGTGCAGTAGTGCTTTAGTCCTTTAGTCTATCCAGCTCACTCACCTCCTCCTCTGTACACTCTGTTCAAACAGATCAGGTTCCAAGGCTCCAGCTTTATTGCTAATACCGCCATCACCGTCATTGTACTCATTATCTTGTAGATCGCTAACTGGCCGAATCTCTGCTGTAAACCTGCATAACTGTCGTTTAGCCACATTGCATCGTGGAACTCTGAGTTCAACTTTTGCTGTCTCCACTTCTGCTTCTACATTTGATTTTTCATTAAGATGTACTGGACATTGCTGGAAAATTGTGAATGTGAAAAGCAGCTCTTGCACTTTTGTTTTTTAGGAGCTAACCACGAAACTTGAATGTTATCACTTATGTTTAAGATCACTGATTTTGTTTTCCTATTAAACACTATTGTAACTGTGCTGCAGCAATGTCCGCCTGTGACATCAGAGCAGCACACAACCGCTAACATCTCACAGGAATAATGAAAATACAGCATTAACAAACAAACTAGCACCAGAATCGCCAAGCACATGGCAAATATTTCAATATAAACATATTTAATGTGTTTCAAGGTGGAGTTTTCCTTTAAGAAATGAGCAGATTATAGGAATCATCATTTTTCACCTTGGGTTAAAAAGGGTTATACTGTGGTATTTAAGCTTGTTTCTTTTTACTCAGAAACCTGAACATGCAGCGTGTGACAATTTTCTATCCAGCCTCCTTTTTATCAGATCCTCATGCTGTTTCAGCATATCCCTGAATAAGTGCTGCTCACTTCACTGCTGAAATCAGCTTGACAAAAATCAATTCCTCCACTCTTAGAACCCACAAAATCAGAGCACCGACACAAAACAGACATCTCATGTCTCAACCCTGTTGCCAAGAACTATAATGACTGCAGTCCTGCTGTATTATAATAAGCAACCAAAAGGACAATCCAGCAGAAGATGCTTTAAATTTAGCACAAATTTTGGGGGAAGATGCTTCTGGGTATTCAATATTCTCCAAGATCATTCATCAAAAAAAGTATTACTCTTTTTAATACACTGCAGTCCTGTCTCTTGTCTCCTTAGAGTGTGCCTGTAAATCTACAACACTCAAGTGTGGAAATCTTCTGAAAATCAAAGCCTTAAACTAACACTGTCGCTGCCAATGCTGCTAAATCTATAACGGTCTCAGATTCTCTATCACAACTAGGCTCTTCATGAATTCCTAATGAGCAGAGTCCAACCTTAAAAGCTGGCAGAGGACATTTTATGTAAATGAAGCAAAGACTGGATATTTAAAAATAGCACAATACTGTATATAGTATGGAAAGAAAATCTCATCAGATGCACCCATCACAGCAAATATTGATTTGCATTCTACTTATAAATCAGATTTTGAAGCAAATCACTAAATCTCATTCCCTTATGTATCTGGAAGACACACTGTATAATAGGAACAACATTAAAAGCACATTTAGCTGATCTTTCCCAGTGACATTAAAAGCACATTTCTGCTTGCCAGAAAAGCAGCATTGTGGGCTGTGAGTAATGGAATATTTATATAAAGTGGTCACTGACAGTGACACAGGGAGACAACGCTATTAGGCTCTGTACCAAGAACACTCTATGTGGTAAATAGTGTTGTTCATATGCCATCCATTGGGCAACGACTGCAATGTGACTCTGTATACACCGATCAGCCATAACATTAAAACCACTGACAGGTGACGTGAATAACATTGATTATCTCGTTACAATGGCACCTGTGAAGGGGTCGGATATATCAGGCAGCAAGTGAGCAGTCAGTTCTCAAAGTTAATGTGTTGGAAGAAGGAAAAATGGACAAGCGTAAGGATCTGAGTGACTTTGACAAGGGTCAAATTGTGATGGCTAGATGACTTGGTCAGAGCATCTCCAAAACAGCAGGTCTCGTGGGGTGTTCCCGGTATGCAGTGGTTAGTACCTACCAAAAGTGGTCCAAGAAAGGACAACTGGTGAACTGGCAACAGGGTTATGGGCAGCCAAGAGTCACTGATGAGCGTGGAGAGCGAAGGGTAGCCCATCTGGTCCAATCCCATAGAAGAGCTACTGTAGCACAAATTGCTGCAAAAGTTTATGCTGGCTATGATAGCAAGGTGTCAGAACACACAGTGCATCGCAGCTTGCTGCAAATGGGCTTGTGTAGCCGCAGACCAGTCAGAGTGCCCATGCTGACCCCTGTTCTGATGCTCATGTGCCCATTGTAGGCACTTTCAGCGGTGAAAGTGCCTACAATGGGCACATGAGCATCAGAACTGGACCATGGAGCAATGGAAAAAGGTTTCCCAGACCTCAGTCCGACTGAGCATCTGTGGGATGTGCTGGACAAACAAGTCCAATCCATGGAGGCAACACCTCGCAACTTACAGGACTTAAAGGATCTGCTGCTAACGTCTTGGTGCCAGATACCACAGCACAGCTTCAGAGGTCTTGTGGAGTCCATGCCTCAACGGGTCAGAGCTGTTTTGGCATCACAAGGGGGATGAACACAATATTAAGCAGGTGGTTTTAATGTTATGGCTGATCGGTGTATGTTAACGATTTATTTTTTCAGAACAGGCCGATTTTATTTTAGAATGAATTACTGCTGATACATAAATGATAATCTAATCCATCATTGTTGCAGGGCTTCTTAGAAACATCCCCATTTACAGTTAATCCACAAGCAATGCAATATCCTTCCAAATTGAACCTGCATCAAAAATACGCTCAGAAAAGATTATAATTGATTACGTGCAGCAACCACACAATAAATGAAGAGGATATGTTGAGGTAAGGTGTCTTCACTTCATAAAAAATAAACAATATGTTCAGTAAGTCCTAACAAAACAGCAGTGTTGGTTAAGTAAGGAATAAAACACAGTACTGTAGGTGCTGTTATAGGAAAATATAATATATAATATATTTTCCAATAACAGTATGTCCCAAAGTATTTTATTCCTCTTACACCACAGCAGTTTGCCAATGACTTTATCAGTGACTACTTTTAATGTATTAATCAATGGCAGCTACTGTTTAACTGTTACTTTTATGTTGTAGAATGGCCACGAGAAAGCTAGGTACTCTTATCACTTATGTTATAGCAGATATAAACCATTATTATCTCACCAGCCTTTAATTTTTCTGTCGAAGTTATTAAGAATAAAAACCCCAGCTTCTGTCTTGAACACTCTTCCTTGCCAGAAAACTTACTGACTATTACAAAGCTCAAAGTCCCTAGATTCCTTCCATAAATGTTAAATAACCATTTCCTTAGAGAAACTTCACCACATCAATGATTCTATATTTTCTTTGTTAAATAACAACCTTTTATTATTAGACTTAGATTATTTGGAGCAACCACCATACATGTCCATGTGAATAGGTTGTTACTATAGAAAGAATAACGCATTAGAATGAGCGCATTAATATAAACCTGTGATCTTTCTTGCAGCCGGAAACATGGTCAGAGCTGTGCTCTTACAGAAAATTAATCAACACCTTCTGACCAATCAGATGCAAGAATTCAGCAGTGCTGCGGTAAACAGAGAAAAGATTTCAATCCCACCTTCCTTCCATTTTCTTTGCCTCCTTAACATACCCTAATCCTTTTTCCCCTAGGAAGAGGCATGAAGTTATCAATTCTTGTAAATGTCTATAACATTCATGTCTAAACAAGAGCTATGTTTTTAGTATATATCTCTAGTATCTTTTACCTAGAAAGGTGCATGTAGTATACATTTAAAACTGTATTCTATATAGCCATTTATAATCTGATTATGTACATTAAAACATTTTAAAATTCCACTATATCCACATTTCCAGTTGAAAGATGTATATTAAAGGGCACCACCCCAGTGACAAGGGCAGGTGCTGTTTAGTATCATTTTTTCTGGGAGTGTAGCCACATATGTAATATATGGCCAGAGAATGCAGTATCTAGTCTCAGTATCTGATTTGAAACGTAACCCAGTACTTTTGATGAACAAAGGAAACGCATAACTAAACTACAGAATGAATATCAGCAAGAGTGGACATCTGGGACCAAAAATACTTCTGCTAAGAACAAAAATTTAAAACTAATATCTCCTGTCTTACTAAGCTGATCATGTAACTGTACACTTAACATTCGCCTTTGTGCAAGGAGATATTTTAAAATAAACTAGAAAACTCATACTCTGCTATGTTCTCTGAGGATTTGATATCTCTGAAACCTAAATAGAGACAGAAGTATTGGGTTAAGCAGAAGAACTCTTTGTAAAAAACCTGGGAGATTTCAAAATCTCAACATTCTGTACCTCTAGTGTAAAGGAGAGAACCACATCTGACTTGGAGAGCTGGTTCTCATCCTCCTGGCCCATGTCAATGATAGATGTATTGTGTCCTCTTTTCAGTTTCTGAAGTTTGAACTCTCCTCCCTTGGACACAGGCATGCTCTCAAGGTTAGCCATCAGCTGATTTACAGATGACTTCAGCTCCTCAATGTACATGGCCTCCATCTCCTTTGACACAAACTTGGGAAACTTGCCTGCCTGTTGTTTAAAAAAAGAGGCAGTTTCAGTTAAAGATCTCTGGATACAAAGCCCTGTAAAATCCTTAAAATTTGAAAGAACAAATGTAAATATCATTCAGATATTAAGATTTACAATGCATGGTGTTTCTGTAGCTAGCATAACATACAGACGAAATACAGATGAAACAGATGGTGTCTAACATAAACAAGTACCGAGAAATAGAAGTGATGTATTAAAATTTCAAGGCAATATTATACACAGGCCATTGTAAATGATAAGCTCTCATCAGATAATGTGATATAACATAAAAATTAACTACCTCAGTACTCCCCACATCATAAATTAAAGTGTAAGCATTAGTAATTATCATATTTAGAGTGCAGGTAGATAAACATGTGTCAAAGTTGTGTGGCTATGGTCTGATCCATAAATGAAACTCACCCTGGCAATCTGATCAGCCATCTGCAGACGCCCATCCAACTCCCTCCTGATCTGAGCAGCCTGTTCATCCAGATTATCCAACTATAAATCACACACACACACACACACACACACACACACACACATTGAATAATTCTTGTTCTTTCAGCGTGAATCAATCTGTTCTAATTCTAAGTTTTCACATCCATTTATAACACAATTGGGGTCAGTAAAGGTCACCCTTCATTCTTAAACAAGAGACAGCAGGTCTGCTGTTTTCAGAAAGAGATAAAAGGGTCAAAGGGCAATTACAGAGCTTAATTTCTAATTAGGTCAGTTTAAACTGGAGTGTTATGAATTAAAAGATGGCAGCAGGTCTGATGAAGATACATTGAGAGCACATGGTTATATGTCCCCGACCCAGCCACCCTCCCCCCAACCCCCCACCCCACGGCTTTTTTTTATTTTTTTTTATTTCAAAAACTCAAAAGATCAGTTTCCTGTAAACCACACCGTTCTCAAAGTCAAAACATAATTGTATAGCTCTGTTCTAAAAAACAGAGCCTTTTCAACTAAAAGATTTTGATACCCAATTTCAAACAGAATTACAATTCCTGCAATTATTACGCTCACTGCAGATGTTCTTTAAGCAATCAGATGTGATATAAGGCTTTGGAAATTCAGCATCAGTATATTATGTCAGCACAATTTCTGCATACAAGCAACTAGAAAGAACGGAGGCAAGAATGAGATAATCAAAAACGCTGCTGTAGCCAAGTAAGTTTCATCTTATTATTGAACTTTAATCATTTAGTGTAATGAAACATTCAACAATATCATTTAACACCATCTGTGCTTAGTGCACTGTACACATGTTCCAGCACCCCACGGTCTGGAATTTGAATCCTATTAACATTCCTGAAGTTGATAAATCTTGCTAATTCCTGCTTGGATGCTTTTATTTTCTTCTGACCTAAATGCAAAGTTTCCAAATTGTTACCTCACTAGCTCATGGAATAGTGTTTAAAATAGTGATAATTATAGTAATAGTGTCATCCTCTCCTTTTCATTGTTGACTCTTTCAACAATGAAAAGGAGAGTGTGTGTGTCCATATGCATAGTATGCAAGGAAAACAGGAGTATGTGTGGATATGTGTGCATCATCATGTACCTACTTCGAACTGAATTTACAGTATGTGCACATTGTATTATCTAGCACATCCCTCTTGCCCAGTCAGCCATCACTTCCTGTGCATGTCACTGTCTTGCTCTCACCCACGCAGCATCTAGGGGCTACAGCACTGCAGCAACCCCGTGCTGTGGCAACTGTCACTGTGGAGCGGGATACCCCATCACCGGCAGCAGAACATAATCGTGTCCCCAGAGCCCGCCCTCTGTGGCCTGCTCTCCTGGGGCTCTGCTCTAATTAAACATGGCACGGCATCTACGGGAACCTTGTGAGTATGTGTGTGTGTGTGTGGCTAATGCTCCAGTGAAGGAAAGGACAGTGCTGTCAGTGAGTGGGTGGCTGAGCTCTGTTAAACAGGAACATCACTTGTGGCAAACACTTCTGAAGTCTTTGCCTTAATGTGAAATCTATTTCTGTAATCTTGTAACATGAGTAAAGCAATAGT
The DNA here is from genome assembly GCF_027358585.1 of Pangasianodon hypophthalmus. Taxonomy (NCBI): domain Eukaryota; kingdom Metazoa; phylum Chordata; class Actinopteri; order Siluriformes; family Pangasiidae; genus Pangasianodon; species Pangasianodon hypophthalmus. Next base: position 15,770,535 of record NC_069711.1, read on the forward strand.
GTGTAACAAACACTGCCTGTAACCTTGAGTGCCCTTAATTTTTTAGGTCATATAATGCACATCAGCCAGGGCCTGCGGATGGAGTTAGAACATGTTAAAAGACAAAACGTCAACGATATCATCAAAATCACAAACAGCTTTACGAGTTTGCCTAGCAGAGAACATCAAACATGTGACATTTAGATTTTAACAGAGAGCACCAGATGATGATGTAAATCTCTTATTGGCATATAGACATATCTCTTATTGGCACATAGACATTTTGCAGATGTTTATATGCCAATAAGAGCTATGTCTATATGCCAATAAGAGATTTACATGAGATGGAAGCCACAACAAATTTAAAACTACTGTGTGACTTAATTACGCTGCAGATGAAAAAAAATGTTCCACTTTCTCTCTGCTCTTGGCATGACTCCATTTTGTTTGCTGCATGACTGGCATGATTTTTCCACTTGGCCATGGTTCTGACAGGTGGCCTGCAGTGCAGCGGTATGGCAAGCTGAAGTTTTGCAGCACTGCTCCTGTAGTGTACCTGAAGGAGCCATCACTTGGCTTGCTCAATTCATAGACCCAGCTGCTGTTTCTATGGAGATAATCCATGAACGGTGAAGCCGGGCCGTGTTCTAGACCTATATGCATTAACATAAAAGCAGAATTCATTATAATGTTCTCTCTGCCTTCTTAGTCTCTGTGTAATGGTTTATAAAAAAGTTTATAAAAGCTTGTACTACACAGTTTGATGTTTGAGCTCCCAGTCCTGGAATGTTTTATAAAATCAGGGAATATCTGAAAGGCCTAAGGGAACCTAGGTTGCAGTGGGCATCAGTACAGTGGCATCCCTATGCTGAGTTTGACTGTACGGCTCACTACTTTATTAGAAGTGAGCTGGTACAGTAGCTGACTGTCACCAGAGGGAGCTCCTGGCAGCTGTTAGCCTAGTTTCATCCACATGGTAATGGAGAGCGGCAAGGCCCCTATGCATTAATAATGGATGCACAGATTTAGATTTGCTGACAGCAGTCGTAAACGTGAGGAAAGAGACAACAGATCACAAAAACTGCTGTCTCGCTCTATCTCTGTGACTCTCACTAGGAGAAAATCCGTTTTTTCCACCTACTTGTCTGACTCGCCAGAAGAAATGTCTGGGTGTATGAGAGGAAGAGAGGGAAGCTGTCACAGGTGGTTGCATCTGGTGATATCTGGCAATTCCTATAACTTAATATGGTGTCAAACTGGAAACACACAGTATGAGCCACAGTATAGCTGATCAGGCATCTATTATTTTGCTTACACCCTCCCAAACAATGATTTGTAGCTTAGAAATATAGCATGTCACATATGTAGCAGTAAGCTACTTGCAAACCAGATGCATGATGTCTCAAAGGTTTTAAGCAGTGACTTAAATTTTCCTCATTTCCAGAATCTGAGATACAGGTGGACAGGTAATGCTATATTTTTGTGAAGTACTGTCACCAGCGAGGGCTCTAGAGAAAACCAGTGTCCCAGTAGTTACAAGATTAAAAACACCGCCTCCCACTTGAACCCCCCAGAAATCTAAAATAGCCTAACTGCTTTATGTAATTGCACAACATAACAGAACACAAAAGTTGCGGTTAGGCAGACCCTTTAACACGGGGGCGTTTACTTCCAGTGTGAAAAAGAAACCCAGAAGCTGCGACCGTCTTGCAGCACTAAAAGGAAATAAAGGACTTTCCTTAGAAAATTAAATCCCAGCTCACTGTTTAGGTTGCATTTTGGAAATGATTAAGCTAGCTGATGGTTTTTAAATATGGTACTTACACTTATACTTAAGTGGGCAACATTAAACTGCTACCTAGCTAGCTGATCAGAGACCTGTTTTTGTACTAGAAAGCCAACATATGGATGAAATGGTCCCTTTAACAGAGCATTTGGTTCCCAACCTGTCCCTAAACATTTTGGCTGTCACTGTGTGAAGTGGTGACAGGCTGAAAATCTGTTTGATATCTCTTTCATAATTATTATCTGACATATTGGGAGAGGTGGGAGAGGTAGACAGAGAGAGATCAGTGCAAGGAGAAATGGATAAGGACAAAGAGAAAGATAGGCAGAGGGCTAGAGACAGAGATAGACAGCTCCCAGAAGTCACTAATGGCTTCCACATTAATAATTAAGTGAGTAGTAGCTACCATAGTATCCAAACTACAGTGAATCATTGACAGATTCACAGAGATGCTACACTATAGAGAAGAATCCTAACAATGAGTGTGTGTGTGTGTGTGTGTGTGTGTGTGTGTGTGTGTATGTGTGTGCGTGTGTGTATGCTGTAACCCTGTGGTCCTCTCTGAGCTGTTGGTTAGTGGAGCACGTAATTAGCTCCAGCCACCAGCTGCACAAAGCCACTCTCCTTTTTTCTATCTTCTATCAAGACTACATTGATTCTTCCCAGCATTTCTCACTTGCACAAACACACACACAAACATTTCTCCTGTCCATCACGTTGAGCCTCTTTCTGGGGAATCAGAAGGATCCCACACACACACTCGTACCATCCTGACTTTCTTGAGTTATTAATCCTCTGCAACATTAATGTGTAAACACATTCTTAAGCAGCTCAGCAGTTCCCTCATACTCCTAAAGGGATAGTGAGTGTTTTTAATAACATGGGTGGTGACCCAGCAACCTGAATGATTTATTGACCTGTGATGAAGGAGCTGTGATGAGAGAGAGAGAGAGAGAGAGAGAGAGAGAGAGAGCCTTGTGCATCCTGGATTCAGTGCTGGCACACATTATCCTAATGCCTCTTCACGTACAGTAAGAGACTGACGTGTTCATTGCTCTCGTGCTCCGTTGATGGTCGTTAACTAATGCAATCAGCACAAGAGCACTGCAGAGAGAAGTGAGTTGCAAAGCAGATCTTGGGGGAAAATATTCATGACAGCAGGGATATTAACGTGAATCGATCATTTACACACTATTCCACCAAGATATAAAAAAAATAACTGCACATACTCAGTGTATAATAATACATATGGTGTTCGAAAATGTTTTGGATTTTCTATCTCAAAAACTATACTATATAACTGTCAGGTTTTTTTTTACAAGTTTATTCAAAAACAGAAGAACCAAAAGAACAAGGTTAAAGTTTTATGAAGGATATGATGCCTGATAGGAAGGCATTGGTTTATGATACCTGAAAGAGTTTTAACAGATATATCAATAACAACCGGACTTAGAAGAGATATAGTACTGTGCAAAAGTCTTACACATTCTAGTTTTATTTAAATAGACACACTCATTGTCCACTTTATTAGGAACCCTGTACACCTGCACATATATGCAATTATCCAGCCAATTATATCAGGCAATCATGTCACAGCAGTGCAATGCATAAATCATGCAGATACACGTCAAGAGCTTCATCTAATGTTCAAATCAAACATCAGGATGGGGGAGAAAATGTGATCTCAATGACGTTGACCCTGGTATGTTTATTGGTGCCAGATGGGCTTACATTTTTTCCCCCATTTTGATGTTTGATGAACATTAACTGAAGTTCTTGACCTGTATTTGCATGATTTTATGCATTGCACTGCTGCCACATGATTGGCTGATTGGATAATTGCATTAATGAGCAGGTGTATGGGTGTTCCTAATAAAGTGGTTGCTGAGTATATACGTTAGATGTTTATTTTGTATTAGAGAATCAGTAGAAAAGATGTTGAAGGAGGTTGAGGATGTAATAGGATGTACATTGTTAAAGAAAATAGCATACATTCCTTTCTAGATAAAAACTGGATAGCTTTGTAGGTATATGACCCAGTGCATGATTAAAAAGATAACAGGTCTGCAGAAGAAGTTCTTATAGATGTGTGTAACAACCTACCTGCTGGTTTCCTTATAAAACTGTTTAACAGTGTTCCTAAGAAAACTGATGAAGTTTTAATGATGTGTTTATACAATGAAATTATTGATTTAATTCATTTTTTACTGTTCACTACTCTTTATAGTATTGTTAAATTTAAAACTTTTTATTTCCTTGATTTCCTTTTATTGTCTTCTGAAGGCATCTTTGCTTTACAGATTTTTTTTTTTTTACCTGTGCCTCAGACATTTGCACAATACCATATATCTTATCAGCTGCTGTATGGTGGATCAATTGTAACAGTGCTGTATAATATCAGACTGTGTACAGAAGTCTTTGAGATAATGCAGCACCTTATGGCAGGTTTCAAGATGCAAGCAGGATCAACAGACAGGAATCACTCATATGTAAAACTACAGTGATGGGAAGTGGGAGTGGTGGGAAAAACTCAAACCCCCCCCCCAAAAAATAAAAACCCATAATCCAGTGGGACTACCAGTTCTGGACAAATAAACAAGTAATAGTGAGCCAACCAGGTACAGTGATGGCTTATAAGATGCAGAAAACAGCATTGTTTATAGAAATGATAATCGCAAGTGATATTAACATTAGAAGGAATAAAAGGGATCTAGAAAGGACATGGGAAAAAAGCCCAGGTTGTGACAGAGGCTTGCTCCAGGGTGTGCAAACCAAGCAGGGAATGGCTCTAACAGGTTCCAAAAATGCAGACCGCATTGATCTCATTCCTGAAGTGTGCAAACCAAGAAAGAGCAAAAATCTCCCTCTAGTAGAAAGCCCAAGTGTGAAGTGAAAGTGCCAGGGACAGGATAAAGCAGTGAGACAGATTTATGTAGTTATCAATAAATGGTTAAATGCACAAGACTATTGGTGAGTCCAGACTTACACTCTCTCCTACAACTACACACCTGTTTTATTCATTCCTCTTCAGTAATGCCACTTGCCATCCTGGTCAGGGTTGTGGTAGGAACAGAGACTATTTCAGGAACACTGGGCATGAAGTGGGAAATCACCATCGCAGGGCACCATGCACACACACACACACACACACACACATTTACACCTAGGGGCAATTTAGAGTAGCCACTCCATCTACCAGCAGGTTTATGGGAGGAAACCAGACTAGCCGGATGAACCCCACATGAAGACGTGAAGAACTTGCAAAACTCTGCACAGACAGTAACCTGAGCACAGGATTGACCCGGTGACCCTATACACTGAACCACTGTTCCACCTAACTACATACCTTTACTATTAATTTCGCTGTAGTGACTGAATAATTCATAATTGTTAATGAATAATATGATTTAGGATGAGTACTTGAATAATATGCTGAAACATTAAGGGGCTAAATAACTGAATTACATGGATATATTCAGTGCCGTACTTATATAAAAAGCCTCGACTCAGGAACTTCAGAATGTCAATTAACCATTGACAACCAATTCATTAATAAAGCTCAGGTAAAAGGCATTCTGCTTGGTCAGTAGTTGCGTATTATGTCTCGGTAATAAATGCCATACAGATCTGCAGGATCATCAAGATCTGTTTGTGTCTTGGTGGTCTAATTAGCTGCGTATGTAGGTCATCATTGTTATACAATACTGTTTCCCCGATGCAGTGGCTCACTAAGGGTGCGTCTTGCAATATTCAATACCAAAATATGCAGAGTCAACAATAATACAAAACTTGGCTCCAGCATCTCTCTCTCTCTCTCTCTCTCTCTCTCTCTTTATCACTATCTCTCTTTCGCACTCGGAAACTGAAATTCCTGTTGGATGAAGAGCTTGTTAATGTAAGATGATGGACCACTTGTTTTATTTGTGATGATGTGAATGTGTGTGTTAGCTTGTGAGGGGGCAGGCATCAGCGCAGTCGCTCTGGCTGTGTGTGCGTAGTGCCAGACAATTTCTGCCAATTACATGTGATTGTGCTTTCATTAAATACACTCCAGGTGGTGTATGAGTCGTCTATTGGCTGGCAGAGAGAAAAATCCTCCTACGCATGGCCTTCAGACCAACATAGGAGCGAGAAAAAAAAAGAGAGTGAGTGAGCTGTTTTCCACTCACAAAAAGTAAACAAGCTTGGTTTGATGTGTAGCGCACAGTTTGATGTATAAGGTTCACAGACATGTTTGATGTGTTTTAATTAATTTTTGAGTGATATGAGTACAATGTATGACAGTGGCAAGCTGTTGACTAAACAAAGGTGCTCAGGTTAAACTGTGTTTAGTTTAACAGTGGGGTCATGTACATAGATTGATTTTTACCCACCATTCTAGTGAATAGCTGATATTATAGATACGTCTTAAAGCACAGGACATCGCACCGAGTTTCAGCAAGAAAGCATTTTAAGGCAGACTTCCTTAAAATCTCAAACCAAGACTGATGGTTCCCTAACTATAATAAAATAGTGCTGAACTAAAACCTACAGTGTTAAATTTAATCTTACTGTGTTCTGTTGTTTGCATCACTCAAGTGAACACTTTTAGACTTAATTCAACACTGAGGATTTTTCTCTATAGTGTAGTCATTATAGTTTTATGATGCAAAATGCTTCTGCTGTCACTAACTGGCAGAGTGATGGTGACAGCTAAGCCTCTGACTCATCCCTGATGTCTGCCTGCTTTGTCCGATGGAAGACAAAAATAGACATCTGGATTGTTTCATGCTTCAAGGGTCTAAGGATGAAAACATATCCAGTGTGGATACCTTTTAGACTGCAAAAGATTCCACCTGATCTTTTAGCTGACTCAACAAATTTTTAGACGGCTGAGCGTATCAGTGGCACTTGACTGGTATTTCAAGAAAAGTGTGCTCAAATGCATTACACTGTTAATGAAATGTAAATTTGTCTTGGCTTCTTGTTTCATCACCATTTGGCACGGCTTCTAATCAAAGCCACAGTAGAATATATTAATACTTTTTATTAACAGACCTCATTTTAAATGCTGTAAATTGTGGTATAAGCAGAATCAATTAATTATGAACTCTGTGACACTAAAACTATGTGTGTTACTGTTGTATATCACTATATATTCACCAAGCATCCCTGTGCATCTACAAGGGTGGACAAATCACAAGCACAGCACTCAGGACAAGAAGATTACGTATTCAGGCTACTCATTTTTCATTCACAGTTGCCTGGCAGACAAGCGGTTTCAGTAGGCTGGTGATATATCAGTAACCAATGTTCACTCATCCAACAACCAGAGAACGAAAAACTCTATTTCCTATTGACTTTTGCAAAAGAAACTTTTCATTTGATATTCTTGAACATAACACATCCCAAAGGGTTCATACTTTTTCTCAGCAGTGCTGTGGCAAGCACTACATTTTCCAAATTCCTCCACTTGCTGCATGAGAACCAAGAACCAAGAACCAAGGTCTGGCTGTAAGCACTATTTTTAGTATGAATATTGCAAGGCAATATTTTCAGAAACAATCACTAAATTCAGTTCAGATTCTGAACAGATTCTGAACAGATTCCAGTACAGTGCAGAGGACAAAGACTAAGGCTACATAAAGTTTCCCCTCCCAGGGAATCAAGTACTCTTTTTTCTACAATCTGTGTTATTGTCAAACTTTTGAGGTAAATTACGTTAGTTACCACTTTTTGGCCTAAATAATTGGACTTCCCGGCATCAGAAACATGGGAATGGGCAAGCACATTGACTTACCAGTTGGGCTAGTTAATGAATTTATGATTTGTCCACCCCTGTACTACATACTTCAGAATGTGTCCCTATCCAACTGTATATATTCATGTGGTGTCCCTGTCCTGAGAATACCCAGCATGTTTTCCTTGCATGTATGGAGGACTTTATTCTTTATACAATAAAAAGAAATCAAATATCAGTGTCAAAAGCCTGAAATCTCTTTATGCAAGTTTGCATAATATATAGTATAACTGACCTAACACTTCTCTGCCCCTCTACTGTGGCTCTAACCGTACACTCACCTGACAGGCCTGGTACAGCAGCTGGTGCTCAAATTTCTTGATGCCAAGGATCTGCTGGAACATCTCATAGAGCTGGTCTTTGCTGAGGATGAGCTCGGATGCGGCACTGGCCGTCATGCGCTGCTGAGCCTTGCGTGGGTCCTCGTCCCCGCGGTAGATGGTATCAAACTTGGCCATCCAGGAGCTCAGGACCGTCTCTTTACTCAAGCCGTCAATCTCAGGCAGACTGCGGACGCGCTTCTCAATGTGGCGCTTGAACACTTCACGGCAGTCCACAGCAGAAAAACCTCCAGTCTGGACCATCTTAGCCACGCGATCGCTCTTCAGAAACACCTAGGAGTCACACGTTCCAAGAGAACTTTTTAATGCATTCTTTAGGTATCTCACTATAAATGTAAATGTAACTTAATATAACTTATAAAGTATTAAAATACTTTCATGTACTGTATTTTTATATTTTCAAAATGTACAGTGACACCACAAAAACTGAAATATGTAGTGTCTCATGTGATTCTAGTAGATTGCAGAGCAGGTGAAATAGCAAGAGAGCTGCTTTACAGCAAGAATTTTTTTGCTTGAGGTAATTATTTTTGAAAGCCATCACCTTCTGTTTGTGAAAATGAACAGCGCAACAGTGCTTCCAAATGCCTAGACTCATCAGAGCGGTCTGAAAAGGCTGATTACATGGATAAACATTAACTATAAACCTTTGGGTGCCCTAAGCAACATCCTACTTGGACCACCCCGCCCCTGAAAAATCCTGTATCTAATGGGGCCCCCTGGTGAATGCGTACACCACTCATAGCATATAGAAACAGCCCAGATAACATATTCTGTATTATTTAACAGTGGCACCATAATAGTACTAGTAATAGTATTACATAACACTAATAGTAGCACCATCAGTGGCTCCTGACCATAGATTTTGGTGGGGCAGGACAACATTAATAACGAAATCAAACAAAATTAAGTCAAGAGGCTATCACTATGCTATAAGCTACTGTCTCGTGAATTATTAGAGGAATTCCACAACAGGCAATTGAGATTTGACAACATACAGTCATCCAGCACACAGTCTAACAGCTTGTTTTGAGTGGTTTTAGATGTACCTTTGGTCAGCTGTGTTTGATACAGAAGGTGTGTTCCTGTCTCTGTGTGTGAGGCACACAGAAGAGCTAATAACATTAACCATGGTTGCCAGGTTTCAGCAAAATTTCCAGCCCAACTACTTCTCAAAAAACACACAAAAGCCCTTAAACTAGCCATAAAAATGTCAAGCACTGGAAAAGGACACATTTTTCTCCTTTATGTGAGAAACATGGATGTATGGACATTATCCACGCCACAGTCCCCTTTTCCTCTCTCAATCTTTGCAATATGTCTTACAGTAGAAATGGTTCTGTACATCATAGATACACTGTCTGCACTTACACTTTGCCTTTGTTTGTGTAAATGTATTAGATTTAATTCCAGTTATTTGCTATAAAACACCATCTTGGCAGCCATAGAGTATTTTTAAATTGGCTCATTTTGGCAAAAAAAAAAAAAAATCCCAACTCTGGCAACTCTGTCATTAATTGTCCTGTTGGCTGCTCCTCCTCCACTGAAAATATTCACAGTGTGACTTCTATCCCAGTGGGCCTCTAATAGTGCTTGTTGCATTTCACATTTTTGACCACTAGGTGTAATAATAACTCTATGGAGCTAAATCGGACAATGAGCACGTGGCCCCACGATTGCGCAACATCTAGAAAGGTGACCGAATCATCTGTCAAATAGCAACATTTTTAAAAAGTTGGTCATAATTAGTATTTCAGCAAAATCTAAAATGTGTGGAATGAATTAGGACTTTCTGAGGATTAACAGTTGTGGAACAGCAGATATACTGTATATGGTGGTCTGTTTGGACAAGCTGCCAGTGAGTGGCACATTAATTCTTCCAGTTATATTCTAACTGAATTACTGTTTATTCAAAAAGAAATAATGCTGTTAAAATATTTGCAGGTAAACTCCTGACATGTTAAGCTATCTGGTCTTATTGTTTGCATGTTAATCACATGATGTACTGAGGGTATTAGAAGAAAATAAATACTTAGTAAAAAATACTTAGCAAAATCGAGTGTCATGGAATTATTTTCTTGCACTTGAATGAACCTCTGAGTGCTGCTTCTCTAGAAAGTGCACTTGAGTCAGTGTGTAATCTCCATAATGATTTAAATCAATAATGAATCCAACTGCAATATGCTTGGGAAAACAGTGTCTCTGGACTTTGGTTTAATATTCTACAATATGATGGATTTGCCTCCATCTGTAGTAATATATTGAAATAATATAGCAAGGTCATTACAGCCATGGGAAGAAATTGAAACTGTAAAATTTCATAGCTTTGAAATGATGGGGCTAGTGAAAGCAGAAATGTTGCATTCATAAAGCCACAAATTCTCCACCTTTCTCCATCTCTTTTGTTCTCTGAATTATTTAGACTCTCTTTCCTTTCTGAAAACAGGCAGAGAAAAAAGTGTGATTTGTTCTCTGCTCTTGCTGCAGTGGCAGTCAAGTGAGGTTTAAAGGGTCTGACTAACATCCGGAACCTCCCCTCCTTCTCCCTCCTCCAACCTAACCCCCCCTAACACACACACACACACACACACACAAACACACACTCGTACACACACAGTCTGTCTCCTACCCATGTCTCAAATTGAGTTATATGGACTTGCGAGTAAAATGTGATTTATGTTGAGTTTTTTCCACACTGGGAAGGTCTGCTAGAGCTGGCAGCTGCTTTTCCCTACTTTAGAAGTCCCTCTCCACTGCTGTATTCAGGAAGACGGATTGGGGTCTAAATTGCTGTCTGGTACCAATCCAAACGCTAATTTGACACATGCCTTTTCTACCTGCGCATACAGTTACAAACTTCTTTAATGAAAATTAACTGTTTCTGGATGAAGATGACCATGGTACTGGGTTAAAATGTTGAATTATTATCAGTTAATACAAGTTTGACATACAGATCATGAGGGATTGTTTGATTATGATTACTAGTATGAGATACAAAACTAGTAATAACATTAAAATCTATCAAACCATTTGTGTCATTACTGTGGTTGCTTTTGAACACTCGTCACAAAAACCAAATGGTTTGCATGTTAACACTGTGCTTCCACTGACGCAGACACACACACACACACACACACACACACTTTGTGTACAGTGATGCTGTGAAGTGATGGCCGATCTGTCATGATCGCAGTGTGTGTAGCTGGTGTGTGTGTGTGTCTGTTTAAACTCAACAATGAGTCCATCACCAGCAGAGTGCAGGGTGTTGATAAGGCTTCAGTCCTACATCCTACCCCTACTGTGTTCCAAAGAGACCAAAGGTTTTCAGTTGTATTTTAATGTAACCACTCTTTCTTAATGATTCAATTCACATTGGAAAGCCCTTTGATTTTAAATGCATCAGTATCTACGTGTATGTGTATGTCCTTATAAATTTTTCATGTAAAATTTGTAAATTTGTCATATTTGTCATATGTCATATTTGGCCAGTTGTAGTGCATATACGCTAGACCATAAATGAACATATGGTCTATGTTTATTTACACAGTTTACACACAGTTTTGTGACAGTAGCTCATTGCTAACCTTGTCAAATGCCTGCTAAAACCTGATTGGCTGATGGTGGCCATGATTTTAGTGAAGATATATGCCATGAATCATAGGACTAGTTCACAAATGCAGGTTTGGCAAATTATGCAAATTAGCTAAAAATCTAAGTGGGTGGAGCTAAATGGTTTTTGGGACTGATAATAAATAAGATAAATAAAATAAAAATAAATAAATAAATAAATGAAGCGAGGAAGTTCCAAGCACTTTGGAATAATGATGCGCACAAAAAAATTGATGCAGTATCTTCATCAGTTAGCAAGCACTGGAATATAACGTTGATTTTAGTCTTAGGTACTCAGCAAGGAAATCACCAAGAATCTTGGTCTTAGTTACTCAGCGTATGATTCCGCATTGTATTTATCAGCAGAAGATAATTAGCAACTGCAGAAGCCCACACCATAGCAATGCCAGATAATGACATAATGACATAGTGACTTTACCACACCAATACTTTATGAGTGAAACCATTAGCATACAAATTTCCTCACTGTCGTTTGTGTGTCTGTTAGAGTGTATGCATATATACAAACTAAAAAGAGTTATTTGTGTCCCATGAGGGCTGTTTAGAGCTGTCACCTCAATGTTCATGTTCTTATACAGTGAGATGTCATTACCCAAGTGTTTGCTGCTATGAGATAACAAAATGAAATGCAATTCTAAACATAATAACACTATGAGTTATTTTATAGTATTATAAAATGTCCAAGGGCTGTTTTTTAATTATATATCATCTTGCACTGCAGCATTATGGCCCATTTAAGCTGCCAGTAAAAGGCTATAATAAAATGTCATTTTAGATTAAAACATCTACCACATTTTATTACCATACTAATATCACAGGGCGTATTTTTACTACCACACTGTAGTGAAAGAAATATAAAAATTGAAAATGTTTTTAGTAATTAGTTAGCATGTAAAGGGAAACAAAATGGTGGATTCTGTCTGTACCTCATAGTAGCTCTGAACTGCATTGATGAAGGCCTCATCTGCCACAATCTGAGTGTCTCCTTTGAGGAAAGACTCAAAGCGATCCTTGGTGGTCTGAAGCTGCTGCTTGGAGATCTAGAGAGGGAGAGAAAACAAAACTGCCTCAGTGGCTAAGCTATGATAACACAACCACACAATGTGTGAGAGAGAGGACTGGAGAGAAGATGAGTGTAGGCCAAATAACAAAATGCGTAAATATTCCTCAGTGTTTTCATTGATTTGTTCTGTCTGCTACTGTAAATTTCATTTATATTTCCCTTGATATGGAAGATCATTTTTAATGATTTGCTATAAAGTTTTCAAATCTGAGAAGTCCCATGTGGCCCCAGCACCAATGAATTTAAAGAATATATATATATGTATATATATATATATATATATATATATATATATATATATATATATATATATATATATATATATATATATACACACAATAAAGGATAATTCAGTGATGAATCAAGGGATGCTATTAAGTCCAGATGCTCTTAATCATTTCAGTCTCTTTATAATAATGCATGTCGTATTTCTCTAAAACAAAATACATTGTCTTGTTTGCTACCGACATGTTCTTCTATTCATTTTGGATCTTAAAAAAAAAAACACACGCTTTAGCTCCTAACTCAAGAATCTTCTCTCCACTCCACAAAATCCTGCCTTTTCTCTCAGGCATTCTTCTCTGCCGGTGTGGAAAACATAAATGAGGGGTTCTCAGCTTAGTTCTCCAGGGCCTCCAGTCAGTCCACAGTTTTCTATTTGAGCGCCTGACACACCTGAGCCAGCTAATCCCAGTTCCATTTGTTTACCTGGATCAGGTGTGTAGTGAGTTGGAACAAAGTTAAAACATGAATGCATTGTGGATTTTCAATGACAGGGCTGAAGATAACATAAATGGCTCACCCTTACCAATTAGCAGCAGCAAAAGAGACATTCACAAAATAATGCAGTTACACAGGTGTTATGCAGATGACAGCTTGACAGCAAGACAATGTAAACAGCATTCCTGTTAAAAAGAAACTAGTGAATGTTCAGGACCATCAACATCTAATCCTTGCTCCAAAAGAAGAAAATTACATCCGGCAGCAAATCGGCTGCATGTATTACCCCAAGACACCAAGATTATAATTAAACTATTCTGTTCGTGCCAAAAGTTTTATGTAAACCAAGTAGCTGTTATGCATGCCAGACTGCTGCAGATTGCCTGAAACCATTTCGAATTACAGGAAGTTCTTCTGTAATATGTAATTGCCCTAAAAACAAGAATACACTAATGAGGGATCTAAAGAAGCGACTAGAAGCCAAAACTCTTTGTAAGATGTACAGCAGTGCTATGTGCCACCAAGGGACAGGAGTTCCAGAAAAAGCAGCCAGCAAGTACAGAATGCAACAGAATACAATCCATTCATGTATCTGTTCAATCACTGCATGCTATGCTATGCTATGCTATGCTATGCTAGGCCAGCTAAACTGCCACAGCACAGCATCATTTGCAAACTCAGTTGCCATACAAATAGGTTAACTAGCTAATTAACCTAAATAAGTGACACTGGTAGCTATAGCTGTATTTGTCACTTGGCTAGACAGTTAAGCTGGTTAACATGCTAACTAGTCAAAATCAACTCAAACGAGATTTTTAAGTGCTGCTAACAATTCGCACTACTCCCAAAAGTCAGTATTCATATATTTACTATCCTGACAAACAGAAAGGAAATGCTAATGAAGGAAACTGACAACCGCTAATGACACAGTTAAGCTCATCTATCTGGTCTTAGAGTGAACAGGTTCATTAACAGAAGCTCGTGTGAGATTGGTTCATTAACAGAAGTTCATTAACTGTGCTTATTACGAAAAGCATGAATAAATATGAAAAATAAATTGCTGCAAAAATGGAAGAGAAAGTTATTAGGTGAAATTATAAGAATGTTCATAATAAATCATGTAATAAACACACAGTGAGCCAGCTGATGAACTGATTACCAGACCTCTCATCAGCTGGATCAGGTGTGTTGGGAAAAACATGAAAACTCCCCCATTCTACATAACTCTCTAAATAAAAACACACATAAATATCTCTAAATATGTTTACACTGATATTTTCTTCTTTTTTAACATTTATAGATTTAACTAGCTCCATATCTGTATTATTAAATGAACAGAAATAGTTCGATTTGGCTATATTGGCAGTCAGTTCTGTAATAATAGAAATGAATAAATAAAACAACAACAACAACAATAATAATAATAATAATCGTTATGTGACATTCTGGACACTTAGTTGTACAACCGACTGACTGACACAGAACTGACACAGACCACTGCCTGGTTTTCTATTCACCAAAGGACACTGTTTTGCTCTCTCAGATGGGTGGCTCTGTTGTATGACATGAGATATGTTTAAAATATTTGGAATTATATATGAATAAAGGGAAATAAAAATTGTTCTAATAAGAGAGGGAAAGGAAACTGTCTTGGGTGTCAGAAATAGGAGACTCAGAATCATCCATTATGGTGCCTGAAGCGACTCGATGTTTAATTGGTTGTGGTCTACTGTTCTCTAGAGAAATAAACATTCGGGGGGGGGGGGGGGGGGGGGGGGGGGGGGTATTTGTGTGTAGGAGAACAGGAAAGAATGTGAGTGTGTGTGAGAGAGTTTGCATGCATGTGAGATAGATTCTGGTGTGGGAGGAAGGTGGAAAAGTACCATGTAGAGTGTGCCTGTGAGGCATTACAGCACCATCTGTGTGTTCATCTCTTTGCTAATGTCCTCGCTCTCTCTCTCTCTCTCTCTCTCTCTCTCTCTCTCGCATAGAAATGGACACACATGCATTATTAGTCCTTTCAGAGTTACTGAACCTGTCTTTATGATGTGAACAGTGGAGATAAGCAAAAGCAAAATGTAATCAGTGTTTTCAGGTATGTTTTCGTTCTGAGAGTTCTGAAAGGGAGAAATACAGGCTTTTGTATGTGAGTGACAGGGTTTTTTTTTTTGAATGTCTACTAAGTAACTGGACTTGTACATCTCGAAGATGATTCATTGCTCATCCACTGCTGCTTGGTGAAACTGCTGCTCTGCGGATTCAGGATTACAGCACAAATTCAGTCACCTTGGTTTCCTACTATAGGACAGGCGTGCTGGTGTGTTTCACCATGAAAAAAAGATTTTCCTGACTTTTAAAGCAAGGATTAGTAGGGTGTTTTTGTACTTGCTCATTCGCACCCTTGATGATTCTCCAAATTCCCAAAGTATTTCTTGCTCTTTTAATGAAATTATGTACACCATATGTACAGGGGGTCCCAAAAGTCTCCATACATAGGGGAAATGAACACTTTTTAACAAAATGTCTTCCAAAATTTTTTATACTTTTTTTTCAGATAGCCTTTAAGAATGCCTTTGACAAAAGAAAAACGTATTGAATTCATTCTAAAGGCTGGATCGTGACGCTGTCGCAAGGTTGCGATGGACATGCAGTTATATGCATAACAGAAGATGTGTTAACACGAGTTCATCATGAGTGTGAGAGATGATTCTGTGTGTGTTTACAATGAAATGCCAATGATGTAGAGGATTTTTGTAAATAAATTGTATTTTGCTAAAAAGTGTTCATTTCCCCAATGTATGGAGACTTTTGGGACACCCTATAGATATTATCTACAGTAGTAGTATAGTAGAAATGATCTACACTATATACAGTTATCTACGGCCAAAAGTATGTGGACACCTGACCATCTCACCCATATGTGGTTCTTCCCTAAACCATTGCCATGAAGATGGAAGCACACAATTGAATAGGATGTCTTTGTATGCTGTAGCATTACAAATTCTCTTCGCTGGAACTAAGAGGCCCAAACCTGTTCCAGCATGACAATGCCCCTGTGCACAAAGCGAAAGTCCATGAAGACATGGTTTGCCAAGCCTGGTGTGGAAGAACTCGAGTGTCCTGCACAGAACCCTGACCTCAACCCCACTGAACACCTTTGGGATGAACTGGAATGCTGATTGCACACCAGGCCTCCTTGTCCAACATCAGTGCCCGATCTCAGTAATGCTCTTGTGGCTGAATGAGCACAAATCCCCACAGCCATGCTCCAAAGTCTAGTGGAAAGCCTTCCCAAAAGAGTGGAAGTTATTATAACAGCAAAGGGGGACTAAATCTGGAATGGGATGTTCAAAAAGCACATATGGATGTGATGGTCATATAACTGTATAAATTTTGGCCATATAGTGCATGTTATACTTCCCAAAAAACATCTGTTGAAAAATATCTTATTTATTAAAACCAGCAATTGTAATGTATCTATCTGTGTGTGGGTCTCATTGGGAAGTGTAGAGGGATGCAATGAGTCAGAAAGGAAGCATAGGTCATACAGGTTCCTTTCTTAATTGCATTAAAAGCACTTGAATCCTATTTAGTTAATGATTTTTCAGTCACTGGTTTCACTCATTCCTTATGTCTGGCATTGCGGCATTGCTCATGCTGCATCTCCGCCTATATCTAACCTACGCATCGATTCTTTTTTCAAAGCACCCTTATTAAGGATTGCTCTACGGTAGCCAGATTCACTAGAGAAGACTAGAAAGGACAAACACATAAATCAGCCTTGATATTTCAGCGCAAGGGCAGAGAACACATACACACACATGCACACTTGTACAGATGGCCAGTCTCTGTTAGTGTGAAGTACACTGAGAAAGTGTGACTTACCATCACCAATTTTTTGCTAAAAGTCTGACTATGAAGACGGTCCTTTAGTTGAGTCGGAAATTCTATTTTGATCCAACATACACTAGGCACCCCATATTTCTTTATGTAACCAAGCATAAGTTTTCACTCACACATATTTATTTCTTTTCATTTCTTTTATATCTCTTGGACTGGAAACAAGACTAGTCAAGCCAAGCTTTTGCCAGACCACAATCTGCCTTAAGAAGCATCTGAGGAATACTAATTCTTCCCTATCCATATTCCAAAAAAACCTCCTTTGCTGGATATTCATCTTCATTTTTTCACAATCTGCCTTTCCAATTATTCAACCAGCAGACTATGGAAGCCCGTTTCTGCCACTTGAAGGAAAAATAAATACATTTATTAAGTCACAATAACAAGAACGGTTCCTAGAATTATGACTTAGTGTCCAAATAATGAGACAGTTTCTCAGAATTATAGCTGTGGTTTTAAAGTTGGTTTACATTTGATATTCGCTGCACAATTGCACCTCAGACACCACCAGAATTTAAAGAGAGCCTGTAAAATGATTTTCATTTGCATATGCATCATCACCAGAAAGCACACTCATAGTTACCCTTTTTCGTGTGTTCTTGTATTTTGGACAGTTTTTGACATACCTTATTGTCTTTAATCTGCCGACGCTAGCCACAGGCTAGTAAGGAACAGTGGTCAAAGTTCACGTCTCCTTTTGTACAAATGCCAAACTGACTTTACTCTGAATCTGTAAACGAATGCAGTGCAAAATGTGCTCACAGAGTTTCTCTCTCCTCTTCTTTGTTTTGCTGGGTCACATTTTAGTTATATTTCACCACCCAGTGTCGCAAGCAGCTCCTGGGCACACACACTTCAACAGTGGGGATCGGTCAGCCAGTCAGTCAGTGAAAATGCTCAGATTAAAGGTTTGAGTTCTGGCAAAAAAGCTTCACTGCATTTTCGCTCTCATCAGGCTATTCTTGTATACATATTTGATTTCTAGATGTTTCTTACACACATGCATGAGTACTGCTTTTAAACATTTCCCCCCTGATATGATGCTTTCAGAAAAGTCCCACAAACTTCACATGTGAATAATCACAACCAAGTGATGACTTTACATCTGTGGTTTTTAGACACTTTACTTGTTGTTTCACATGCGGCCTACTTACATGTTTTTAGTTTTCCACAGGTGATTTTCTCACGTGATTTATTTATTTTCAGATGGCATTCATGTAGTTTTATTTTTCACATGTGATGTAATTTGTGTTTACTTATCATAACATGGTTAAAGGCACCTTCTCATGTTTTTCCCACATGATTTCATATTACTCACAACATCACATGTGTATGTATGTCAGTTTTCCAATCAGTGTTTGATTTATAATATACATTTCAATAGGATATGTGTTACGTATGCAAAGCACTTTTCTTAAGGGAAGTGAGAAAAAGTGCTTTATTTCAGAGCACTTTAGTGTCTGTGTGTGTGTGTGTGTGTGTGTGTGAATATTCAGCAGAAGAAGAGTCATTTGTAATCATAATAATTGCATGAGGTCAGGAATTTTCACTAAGGGTTAGAAGATGATGCACGAGAGAGATATATGATAGTTACATTTTAAAGCATGCATGTTAATGGTTGTTGTCATACATTTGAATAAAATCCACATTTACCTAGAACAATTAAAACTGCAACTAAATTACACAGGGTTTGGATGCGTCTAAGATTAGACTTTCATACTGGCTCGTCAACACAGATAGAGAACGAGACAAAGGAAGAAAAAAGACCTTTGCTAGATATTATGTAAGTACTCAATGGGTAATGAAAAATGAAGCTGCTTGCCAAATTTAGAGCTGAAGAAGCTGAAAAAGAAATGAGGGGGAGATTTTATGAGCATGACACACACACGTTTCATCAAAGAGGTAGTCAACCTTGTGCTGGCTCACAATCGCTGTGTGTGTGTTTTTTTTAATATACACAGAATTTAACATGAAGTTTGCCTTATATCACGCTCTACTTGTCATTCTGAGTTTGAGGAGTTGCCGTACATTTGACTGTACATGCAAAGACACATATTTTGTGTTGTTGTGATGTTGCATCCAGGAAGACATAATGAATAGTGTCAGTTGTCTGGTTTGGAGTTGCTGTTTAAATAGCAAGCCATAGGAGTGTCCATAAACACCTGCACATTGAAATGTGATGTGACATAGTGTAGGTAGTGCTTGGTTATGTTGGTGTGTACTGTAAAGCATGTACAGCATGTTCATGTGGATATTTAAACAAAAAAACCCACCCTAAATGAATTGCATATTAATCTTTATAATTAACATGTGATCTACAACAGCATCCAGGATTTATTTTGTAATGGAATTTCACTTTTAACATTACCCACAATGCTTTTCAGCTACACACTGATAGTAGCGCCAGTGAGATTTAGCCCTTATTTCATCTCTACCTAAAGAGACTGGTGCAGCAGCGCTTTGGTTCTTTATTCTCCCCAGCTCTCTCACTTACTTATCCGTACACTCTGCTGAAATAGATAAGGTTCCAAAACCTCAGCCATTACACTAATACCGCTGTCAATGCTGTCAATTGTGCTTGTCATATTGTAGATTGCTCCCTAGCCAATCCCAGTTGCTGCACTGCATTGTGGAACTATGAGTCTGTTGCTTGAACATGATGAGTGAGAAAAGAAGCCCTTGCCCTTTTGTTTTTAGAACCTAACAGCAAAACCTGATCGATTCTCCCTTATGTTTAAGATTGATTTTTCTTCTCCTATTACACACCTTTGTGCTAGAAATGTCCCCTCTGACACCACAGCTGCACACGTCTCACAGGAATAATGAAAATACAGCACCTACCAACAATTTAGCACCAGAATAGCTAAGCACATCACATATATTTCAATATAAACATAATGGTGTTTCAGGGTAGAGTTTTCCGTTAAAACCAGGAGCAAGAGTCGAAAGCACAGAGTACTTGGAACTCATAAAAGAATCATACACTCAGCCACACAAAAAACAATGCCCTTGAATAAATAATACAAAAAAAAAATCTCCTCCTGCATGCAGGTTCTGCAGGTTTTTGCAATATTTACTTAAGGATATTTCAGCCACAAAAAAACACGCCAAATACACAATTCCACACACAGTGACCAGAGCAAACAGACAATCCCTTTGTGTGTACACACAACAGTAGATCGGTAGATCATCATCTGCATCTAATTTATTTCCACCAAGATAATCAAGATAGAACAAACATCAAATAGATGCCCAATGTGCTAAACAACCTAGCAGGCTAACTCTGGATCTCTGGAACAACTGTACCAAGAAAGGAACACCGCGTTCCAGTTACTCCTCAGCTCCCTGTGCACCTTCCCTCCCTGCACCTACCATTATTTCTCTCTCCTTATGATGAAAGTGCTCTGAAAGTTCGCAGACCAACTGCTGAAGCGGTTTCAGCACACACTGAGCCAAAAGAAAGACCTCAGCGTCTATGACTCTGTGCAGCTTTTCAAAGAGAAACAGTGTAAACCTGCTTCCTGGTATTCTCAGGCAGCTGTCACACCGGATTTTTCACCTCTCGGTTTTCTTCAAAAATCAGGCGATTATGCATTCCTGGTGTGATGTGGTAATATTAACTAAAACCTTTAATATCAACATTGTGATAAATTCCCTCAGATATGGTTTTAGAGTATTTGTATTGCAGGTATTGTCACTACTTTTGCAGCACTCACTGTTACTCACAGAAACATGTAGCAGAGTAGCAGAGTAGTCAACGAAATCAATATTTGTACTGTTTCGTATTTTGTCCTTTTCCTCATTAAACAATTTATTTTGTAAATGATGTTTTGATTATGGTGGCTGTCAAACCCCAGTGCACTGCAAACTGAAAGATGCACTGCAGAGCACTTTTATCAAAATCACAACATATGAAGCATTTTAGAAATGCACTGCAAATGCATAGATGCAATGCAAAATCAAATGAAGCAGCAGCCTTTATTTTGGCACATATACATTACAGCACAGCAATGTGACCTTCTGATCAGTAACCCAGAGCCTTAACCGCTGAGCCACCACTGCCCCTAAAACAAATCCTGAGCTCAGGTTACTATCAGTGAGGAGTTTATTTGCATGTTCTCTTGTGTGGGTTTCCTCTGGGTTTGCTGGTTTCCTTCCAGAAACATGCCAGCAGGTGGATTGGATTGGCTTCACTAAACTGCCCCTAGTTTTGATACTGATATTGTGATATTGTATAAAGGGTCTTATGCACTTCCAGAGCAGATATGTGTTTGCTGTGCTTGAATTGCACCTATGAATTTGCAGTGCATTTCTAAAATGCCACTGTACTGTACACGTTGTCATTTTCGTGAAAGTGGTTTGTGATTTCGCAGCACATCTTTCCATTTGCATTGCGTTGGCTTTTTTTGGGCCACCATAATCAAGGGATTTCTTTTGGCTGTCTTCAAACGAAGACTGAACACCCACCTCTTCATAATTAAAAAATAAGAAAAAAAAACCCTGAATATTATCTCCTCTCTAACAGGGTTTGAGCTTAATAATATTCTTAGACACTGACCTTTTTGTGCTAGCATGTTTTTGGAGGTTTTGATAGAGACTGTAAAGCACTTCTGTAATGTTGCACTGGATAAGGGTGTCTGCTAAACGCTGTAAATGTAAATGTTTTGAGAGAGGTCAGTAATAATTTTATGCTATCTGAATGCATCTTTCAGCCTGTAAATTTCACCTTTTCACACATTTTCATTTTAAAACATTTATAAACCTTGTTTTGCATACTGTATGCACTCAGAATAACCAGCCTTTTTAAATAGTAAAAATGTAGAGTAGTGCCACATCCAGCTTCATAATGTGCACTGTGCATTAATGCAATTAATAATATATCAAAATCAATCACAATATGTAATTAGCTAGTCATGAATGGCCATATTTATTGCATTCCATTATGCAGTTTTTCCATTACACTGAAATCAGGTATCTGTAATCATAAATGGTACCACTGAGCAAATGTGTGCTCTAGTGAGAGAAATATCTATCAAATTTGCTGTGGGCCTTCTGAGCAATATCCAATGAGTATAGCTCATTTCAAAGCATTTGTTCTTGCTTCACCTCTCCTGACCTCAATGGTCCAGTTTAATGGTCCAGTCAATCTCTCATCAGTGATATACTATAGGGTATCATCTGTCTACTGTGTGATTTTATCAGTTCCTTTCACAGCACCTAAAGTATAAGTTACAATCTTTGAAATTTATCATAGCTAATGGGATTACAGCAGATACAAGCATAGACCTGCACACTGACCTAAAGCAAACAGATGTGTGAATTTCTATGGATTTCAGAGCAGGTTAATTGGGTGGATGTCAAAAGATTTTCTTATGCCAAAAATAAAAGAACATTTTATTGTCCTTTTTGTGAAACTGGACCATTCAAATGGCCTGATAGATAAGCGATTACGCGGATGAACAAATCAACTTTCCAAAATGTGGGGAAAAATCTTATGAATTATTCACATGTTCTGGCAGCCTTTTCCACCAAGTCATAAAAAGCTGCAGTAGATTGTTGCATCTGAAACAAGCTTTTGTTTATTTAATGCATGACTGCATTGCCTATGCAAACAAAAAGCCTTAGCTCATCATCTAACAGCATAGTCGTAATGTTTGGAAGCTTATATAGTGTATGCATTTGTGTAGGCTGTACGTAGGTGCGTGTGTGAGTGTGCCTGGTTAAATGCATGCGTGAAAGTGCATGTGTCTTTGGATTTTACACTAATGAGTATTTGAGGAACTTTAAAGCATTTATGAGGGAGAGATTTCTACACGTTACTGAAATCACACTGATCTTTCAACATACTGTATATAAGATTAATAATACAATATAATATTTTTTTATTCTTACTTCCTTCTAGGGAGAGCTTTGTGTGTGTGTGTGTGTGTGTGTGTGTGTGTGATAAAGACTGAGAGAAAAACAACCACAGTTGTAGATAAGAAGACATATTTATATATCATCAAACAAGAGAGTATCTATGTGTGCTGTATACATTCTCAATTATATGCTGTTCTTAGACAAATGTTAATTGTGTGTGTGTGTGTTTGTGTGTGTTTGTGTGTAAATGCCTGCACACAAGATAATGTGTGTATCTGCAAGGGAGAGCTAAAGAGCGTGTGGGGGTGTGAGCATTTGCCTGGAACTCTCCAATTCCAGCTAAAAATAAGGAATTGAGACATATGACATGGCACACTCAGCAAAATGGCTTCCTGTGACCAAAGAGACGGCAGACAGAGAGGAAAGCATGTCGTCTAGAAATCAGTGCCTTCTCTCTCTCACCGCATGTCTCTGAGGAGAACTTTATAGTGAACATGTGTGTGACCATTGTCTGATGCTTTTTTCTACTGTTTCCTACAGCAAGAGAGATCATGAGAGGAAAGCTGCATGCTATTCAACCTTGAGGAAGAGGGAAGGTCATGCAAGCCTATGCCAATTGGGCTTGAGTGGGAGAGGGGGAGGTGTTGCTTAATGGATAATGAGATGTGGGAAAGGGAGATGGAATGTAGTGTCTGTGATAATACATGAGGGTGTGTGTGAGTGGGTGTGGATGGGAGGATGGAGTGAAATAGCCACTGGTCTTTAGAATAAGGCAATCTCATGTTATGCTTGCATGTGTGTGCTTTTATTGATCCTAAAACAGCTGGTATGCCGTTGCGCTTAATGATGAGAGGGCGCAGTCCACCTCCTATTTCTTATGTAACAAATTCTATGACTTTTCCATTAACCCTTTTTGTATTTCTGAGGAAATGGGTTAAAAATTTTTTACTACCAATATTATACTAAATGGTACTTTGACAGTAATCGGTGGCAAGGCCACGAATTACTCAGCATTTCAAATTCATTCCTGATAATAGAACCAATCAAATGCCTCGTAGGTCAAGATTCACTTTCCACTCCTATTCACAGATTTAATACAAATTCTTCCATTCTCCTTAACATAATGGCTTTCATTTTAATGTCCACTGTAACTAGTAGATAGGATCTTTGATCTTGTCTTGATTCTAATTTAGCCTCAAAGATTGAAACGCTTATTTGTCCTGTTTACACTGATAGGACATCAGTAGCAGCCTGATGAAGGTGTAAGTGATATGTACTGTATACTTCAGTAATAACATAGTAGTAAAAATTAAGAGTAGTACTCACATTTCCAGAAAAACAGAACATTTTAGATATCTATCTATATAGTGTATACCTATAATACATTTATATGAATGTGCACGTTCTAATACATTATTGTATTTATAGTAACAGCTCATACATGGGGACCTGCATGGCAGATGCGAATTACAACATTTATTAAGCAAACAAAAATATATTATTGTTGATATAGGGAAGTTATTTTTAACTTTTTAAATTTATGGAAGGAGTCTCGGGTGTTTGCACTTTGTAACCGGCAGTGAGTAAATAATACTTCATGATGTGCTGTTATGAAAATAACTAAGTTTGGGGTGGCAACAGTAACTCCACTGCCATACAAGGCCACAGCAATTGATCATCATGGATTATCATCATTGATTATTTTCCTATGAGAGCACACCCCATCGTGTTTAATTCCTCATGTATGGCACAAGAATATGTATATGTCGTATATATTTATACTGGAAGTAAGCACTGCCAGCTTTTATCAGGACTTAGATGTATTCTGTCTCTTTAGTCTGTTCTGCCTTCTCACAATCTGCTTTAAAATACTACATATCAACCCCAACAGAACACCACACACACACACACACACACACACACACACACACGTTATATCCAGGTTATATTGCTCTCTGTTACTGCATTTGCCATTCTATTATCATCTTCCTAAACATCATCTCTTTTAGCCTCTTCTTTATCTGCCTTCTTTATCTAATCAAATTTCCTCTCGTGGCACGATCATCTTGTTTTAGATCACAAACTCAGCCTCAGCTGTTGTTGCTGAGACGTGTCTTCTATAGACTACGTGGCATCTTAGACAGTATCATTTTTATTTTGAAAGGAACCTTGTCTGAATGTCTACATGACCAAAGGCAGTATTCAATAAGAATTCTGGTTCATCTCCTATCTTTATATGCAGAAGCTAGTAATGTCAGTATATAGTTTGTGCATACTGTGCTGTCAGCTCTGTCCTAATCTCAGACTCTGCTTAACTTGACAGAATGAGCGTTGAGTGAAGCTTGTCATCGTCCTCTTCTTAAGTCAGGTGTTTATATTTGCCTTTCTAATTGCTGAGATCCCACAAAAACAGACGGTTCTGTAATGACATTTCTGTCTTTTCTGTGCTCCCATATGATTAAATGGTGATATTTATCATTTTAAAATGTAGCAAAGGGCTGAAGATGTCTGTGCTCCCTCAGACACACACATACACACCTCAATAAAAAGATCAGAAGGGAAAATCAGAGAAGAAAGCAGGTGAATTTCCCACACTGGCCACTCGAATATATTCACACACTCTTAACCACACAATCACACAATAATGCCCTGATTTGCATCCTCTTGTGAAGAAAGAGGTAATCATGTGGCCTGCAGCTCTGGGTTCTGACTGCAGAGGAGGGCAGTGCAGTCAGGCTTCATCACTACCCATTTACCAGTCAGAAGTGCAAAGCCTGATTGAGTTACTCATTACACATCCACTAAAGGTCTTCATGTTTGAAAAAGTCCTCTGAGCATTCATCATATGATTCCTACAGCATGAAAATCATAAAAAGTGTACACATTTAGACAGGCAAATTTGGATGGTGTTCATCTTTTCAGTAGAGTTCCACAGCCTTGCAGAATCTGTGCACTGAGGCAGTTTTGGTGGCTAGCGGTATGCCTTAAAAAGCTGTCTCAGTAAGACACTTTTTTGTTCATTTTCTCTATAATTGGTCACCTGTCTGTATGACCTTTTGTGAAATTTGCTGCATTAACTTTTGGAATTCTGTGAACCTTTCATTTGTCCTTTGCTTCCACCACTTTTACAAGAGAGGTTTGCTTAGCTGATTAGCTGACTACTACACCTGTATGACAAACATAATTACATACAGTAGATATCCAGCTCCAATTCCAGGATATTGATATGTGCTGTTTTTGTTTGGTCTGCCAATTCGGGTAAAATGCCACAGTTCACTAAGTGGTGCAGGGCTAAGGACAGAGGACTTGTTGCTCCATTTGACCAATAGACAATTAAGGTATATGCTGTCAAAAAATACAACTGTGAATAAAGCACTGATTTATACAGAGCTCTTAACCAGGCTCAGATCTCTCCACAGTTCTGTCCAGGATATCAATTTGGTGAAAACAAAGAGGATTTTACAACATTTCAATAATGTTTTTTAACTATATCTTAAAAGATTTTATACAAGTAGTTTTATACAATTTTTTTGAAATGCAAAACTGAATACAGTTTTGCATACTGCACCCATTTACAAAATCTAGATGCTGTAAATCAAAACTCCAGGTCAGATGCTATGTCTTTGTTCAACATACATCTTAAATTATCATGGCAATAGTAAATGACCCAAGCCTTAACACAGAAATGTCTTTAATGAAATGACATGATTAATGATATTTTAATTAAAGATTGCACCATTTTCTTTCTGAATAAAGAAATGTCTTTTTGTAAAAAGCACACCATTATAGTGATAACATGTCTACAATAAGTAGTTTTTCACAGCGCTATTCATGCTAATAATTAACAACATTTTTAATTAATTTCAGTTAAATATTTATGCCTGCAATGGCAAATCCTCATGCACAGCAAATCCTCATGTCTCTGTGATTTCAGCAAATTGGTGAACTGGAAATGTTCTTAGTTGAATCTGAAAAGGAATGAACTGAATCCTTCTAGCTAGTAATATTTACCTTACTCCAAATTCAATTGCGTGATATTTAAGGCATACATTAGCCAAGCTATCAGTCCTTTACTCCTTGCACTCGATGAACGTCCTTCATGGGAATGATTCAGATTGCATGGTGATTGATTGAAATGTCTCTTTTGCACTTTAAGGACCTCAGGAGTGACTCAACACTAAAATTAATTTCTATGACCCAAATATCACCAGCCATGACTCACTAAACTCAACTGACTCCCAAAGGGAGAATCAGAGCCTTGTTTCTTGTATGAAAGTGAAATGGTCAAAGTTCACGTTGTACTACACAGGACTAATATGTGCTTTTCATGTTGTGTCTTTGTATTTGTATAATGTTGTATAATGTTGTCATAAAGTTGTCACTTTGTTACCATAATTAGGACCATAAAGGTCTTCTTGCAAACATGATATTCCATGTAGACTATAATGGTTGCTCATGTGCTGTAAAATACATGAACATTGAGCCACAGTTATTTGAAAGGTTATATTAAAATAAAGATGGAACAACTGGTTTTAATTATCTGACAGCGATGGCTGGTGACCTCAAGCTGTTGAGAGCTTGTTGTAAATTGTAAATGATCAACCTCGATCAATAACTGAGTAGAATTAGATGGGAGCGGTTGTGCGCCCATGCAGGATCAGGATCAGATACAAAGAGTGGAAACAGTATGAAACACTGCAGCATACTGTGATCAATAGCCTGAAGCTTTACACTAAACCCGATGGCTCTGGAGGGAAAGAAGAAAGAAAAACGATAGCTGGATGATAAAGAAAATGCAATCTCTGTGCAGAGAAGAGAAGAGAAGAGAAGAGCAATATATTGAGCAAATATGCTGGAACTTAATACCATGTTTGGTTGTTCTAGATTTGAAAAAAGAAAAGATTTACAGGGAAAACAGGCAAATGCAGAGATGTTGGAAAGTAGAAACACTAGTAGGTCTGCTTTTAGTTTTTACTCAGAATGTTTGCGAGTTCCTGTGTGAGGATGGATTGAAAGCATGACAGCTGCAACTAAAAGGCCCAATACATCAGGCCTGTCATGCAGAGTAGTGGTAGTATAATTTGGGTCAATTGCAAGAGCTTTAATTCAAGTTTCATGGTTTAGATTCAAGACTATACACTGGGGAAAAATACATACGATCTCACATTAACATCTGACACCTAAGGTCATACTGGTAGATCTAAGAGCCAGTGTGGAGAGACATGGAGGAGCTCGGTCCCAAACAGCATGTTACTAATGGCTTGTCTAAGTGGTACGCCATCTTTTGGCATACGAGGTGTAGTAACCTATTTTGGGATACAATTTAGAACGGTAGTAAGCGATTTGGGGAATAGCTTGTACGCGAGAGTGCGCGGGTCACGTGACTCTCCTGAGGCCATGACAGCGCTTTATTTTGGTCCGGCTGCTCCGTCGCCCTTTCGGGGAATGAGCACTTCACTGGAAGTCGTCTTGCGCGTGCATGGATGTGGGACGGGCTGCTTTTTGGGGTCACTCGCAGCCTAGCATCTGAATCCCGAATGCCAGAATCTTTGTAAATCTGCAGTCCCGTTAGCCCCGTGTGATCACACACCTCCCCCCACTTGTCCCACAAAACAGCGGACTGTGGTGACCTCATACATTTATCACTGCTAATGCGCTGCCTTTTGTGTGTGTGTGTGTGTGTGTGTGTGTGTGTATACATATATATATATATATATATATATATATATACACACACACACACACACACACACACACACACACACACAAAACATGAGCACTGGATTCGATTATACACGGTGCCAGCATGTCCCGAACCCGACCGAAAGGCTTGTTATTATTTAGAGGAATAAAAGACAAGCATGTGTCCCTCAAGGTGAGATGAAAGGAGGCTGCACCTCTGCTTTCATTCTCTTACCTTGAGCTGCCTCCTCGCCATGTCGGTCGGCTGCTTGGCGTTGAACGGATACGCGATGCATCGCATGACGAAGACGTAGAGCTGCAGGCGCTTCTTTCTCTCCTCTTCCTCCCGCTGCAGCTTCTCGGCGTCCTCCTTCTCGTGCTCGCTGGCGGCGGACGGGCTCGGGCTGCTGGGGCGGGCGCTGCTCCCACGGCCCCCGGGCTGCAGCCGCTCCGAGCTCTCGCTGCCTCTGCTCGGCGACACGCGAGAACCTCCGGACTGCGGCGCCAGCGTCTCTTTGCTCTCCTCCTCTACTATCCCGTCCGATTCCTCCTCGCTGGATGACGGATCCAACATGCTTGCTTCGATGCAGGCACTCGACTGAAAAGAAAAAACGACACCCTGCTAAAAAGTAAAACCAGAGGAACCGAGTTCGGCTTATTGGTGAAGTAGTGGATGGAGGTGCGGAGCGGTGGAGAGAGTCTTACGTCCCAGCGAAGAGGCAGCGGACTCCGGATGAGACAGACACCGCAATCTCTCCGCACGGGCAGAGCGACGATGTGACGCGCCCTGCCGTGGCTCCGGTTGGCCAATCACGGCGCGCAGAAGAGGAGGGGGGGGGAGGGGGGGGGAGGGGGGGGCGCCGGAGTGGTGGGAGAAAGAGCGCGCGCGAGGCAGTGGCGGGGGCGCGCAGGCGGGGCCGAGCGCGGCGGATCTCTCTCAATGAAATGAACGAGCGCCGACGGCCACTTCCTGCCGAGCAGCTGTCCGTGGTGCTGAACGGGCTGCAGGGTCGCCGCCGTCAGAAAGCAGGCTGTCTGAATGGGGAAGGGTGTATTTCTAGAGTTATTAAAGCAGCGTGCTCTGAGACATACAGACTGAATTAAAGCCAGCCAGCAAAAGCATTGCTTATTATCACTGGACATGAAAAGCGAATTGCTGCTGCAAGCACCTGGCATTAACCTGCTATTTAAAAAAACAGGTCGACAGTTTTTTTTTTTAAAACGACCATATAAATGTAATAAACCCATATAAATGTAATAAACCCATTGTTTATTCTAAGGACAGATGAAAATCAGTAAACAAGGTCATGCTTTCAAATACAAGACGAAATGGCGCTGTTACACCTGTTCATGCACCGCAACCCAATACAGGGACTGAAGTTCCACATTTTCCCTGTAGGGGAAGATACTTTCCATACTGCACAATACAACACAATACAACACAATACAATACAATGTCTGCCTCTGTGGCTAAAGTGACATTTCTAAAGGTCATTCTGAGGTCAGATTATGTGGCAGCCAGCTAGAATAGAAAACTCTCCAAATTATATACCTCTATGGAAAGATGACACATACCAGATCACAGGCCTAGCACACTGAATCACTTCAATTTACTAAAGGTGCCTCGTTATTTTAAAGGTTATCACAATTTCAAAACCTAATTCCATTCGTGAAATTCAAAATTTCTATCTAAAAAATCAGGCCAAGCTACAACCTTTATCTCAGTGTGCTTTTTTGCTCTTCCTTCTCCACATATGGCGTCTCATCTGCTCCCCCTCCAATTCTCTCATTTCTCTCCTTTCTCTCTCTCTCTCTCTCTCTCTCTCTCTCACACACACACACACACATACACACACACTGCAACATGCCAGGTTATTAATAGTGATCTGAGCATAAATGCCAATACGCATAATTTATCGTCCTCAAAAGTAAATGCAAAATTGTTCAAACGTGAAACTCACTCATAAATGTACCACACACTTAATGTCTCTTGGCAAGAGGTTTTATCCAGCGGAACTGACAAAGAGTGGAACAATTGCACCAATAGTGTAGATTTTATAAAAATTTAATAATGAACAGCCCCTTTTATTGTTTTAGCTATTTGGGTACTGGTTTAAACAAAAACTACATTGATGTGGCTGTAACATCATGATTTTTTTTGTTTGTCTGTTTCCACCAATAGGTCTGGTTTTTAGGCTGACAAGAATGGAGGGAACTCCAGTTTTTGTACCCCATATCTCTGAAATGCTCCATAAGCAGTGTTTTAGGATCCTCAGATAAGACTTACTATGGTCTGAAGTGAAGTTGTATTTGTGTTTTGTTTGAATTCAGTTTATACAAGATTTTTTTTATAATATTGAGAGACAGAGATAGGAGCTTAATGAGGAATTCTTATGCGAAAGCTAGCATTGCCAGTGATTCTTGAATATAACACATTAGGTAGTAAGGGACTCCAGGAAGGTATTGCACTTAAGACTATAAATATAGTCGTCTGACAGCTCAAGATACTGCAGCAGCTGTTCAGTAAAAAGGTAGCACTTGAAGCTCAGACCACATCTGCTTAGCATTCATAGACCTGTTTCAATAAATTATGAAAACCAATATCTTCAATATTGAGAAAACACTAAAAAAAAGCAAAACAAATTTTGTTATTGAGCCTTGGGAGAAAATCTACCCACTGGCTCCATATGTCTTTGATACTAAGCAGTGAAACTTCTAGACTAAGTACAGACTAACTGAGCACAACATAGCCAGGATGGATTTTGAATATATTTGTGAAGTATTTCATATTCATTCCTTCATTCATTCATTCATTCATTCATCTTCAGTAACTGCTTTATCCTGGTCAAGGTCACAGTGGATCCAGAGCCTATCCAAGTAACACTAGGCACAAGGAGGGAGAATTTACCTTGAATGGGATGTGAGTCCATCACAGGGCACTATTCACACACACATTCACACACTCATTCCCACCTAACTGCATGTTTTTGGACAGTGAGAGGAAAGCAGAAAACCTGAAGGAAATACACGCAAACACAGGGAGAACACATGGAAAAACTCTGCACAGGCAGCAACCTGAGCTCAGGATTGAATCAGGGACCCTGGAGCTGTGAGGCAGCAACACTATCAACTGCAACACCTCGCTGTCCATATTTCATATTTTACAAATTTTAAGGTCTTCCGCATAATTGATGGAAAGGAAAAAGACTAAAATATTAGGCAAATGACAGCATTTTATTGCTTTAGTGTAATGTATAAATAAACCTAAGAGAAAGTGATTAAGAGGGAAAAGGCATCCATAATATACTATTAGATCTATTAGTCTGTTAAGGTATGATTGATGTTCTACCTACACAATAGTACATAATACAAATATACATAATTTATTTATATTTGCTGGACTGCATCCATAAATATGGATATGTAAGGAATAAATCTGCAAAGCCCTCGGTTATAAAATCATTCCACTTTCAGGAAAAGTTGCAGCTTTATCTCTGAGTGTTACAAAGTGATAACATTGGGCACTTTAAAGACACATCGCTTCACAGAACACGTCAC
Organism: Pangasianodon hypophthalmus; assembly: GCF_027358585.1. Classification (NCBI taxonomy): domain Eukaryota; kingdom Metazoa; phylum Chordata; class Actinopteri; order Siluriformes; family Pangasiidae; genus Pangasianodon; species Pangasianodon hypophthalmus. The sequence goes on from NC_069711.1 coordinate 15,802,832, forward strand.
CATATCAACAATTACATGTTTTTTTTTTAATTGTTTTATGTGCGAATCCACCATCCAAGTCCCATCTATGTTGTTACTGTAGAAAGATAATATATTAGAAGAAGCACGCTAATATAAACCTGTGAATCCTGCAGCCAGGACTATTGTCAGAGCTGCTGTTATAGAAAATTAATCAACGCCTTTTCATCAGTCAGAATTGGGTCTTCAACAGCACTGTGGTATAAATGTACAATTCTGTTTGAGTATAAAAATAACAAATTTCTGGCAATCCATCTATCTTCTGTATCACTTATCCTACACAGGGTCACGATTAGATAGAAGAAGAAGTAACATACAGAACATACAAATTTGTTGAGTGCATATAATACCAAGCTTTATTGCCATTGTACTTGTTTAGTCATTCTGGAAAGTTTACTAAAGCTCTGTTTAGAGCAGGAGAGAGTTATCAGAGGGGTACAATAAAAGAGAATTCTGTTGTATGCTGTAGCGAATATTTGTTTAACATCTATTTTTTATTTACACCTATGTTTTTTTTTACTATCTCTGTGAACCTTTCTGAAAGCTGTGATTTCTCTTGTGGCAATCTGTCATTCTACACCACAAAACTATGATTTAAAGTGAAACACATGCACATTCTGATATCCCTGTTGTTATTTTCTATTTTAAGGTCATAGATGTAACCAAGTTGCAATGAACAACGCAGCATCACATTTCCACAGTTGAGATAGAGTTTTGAGAATGTTTTAGTATCAGTAAGAAACATTATCTTTATGGTTCTGAAAAGAGTTTCTATTAATAGTTTCTATTTGAGATGGAAAATAAAAACTAAAACAGTACTGGTTTGAGAATAATGGAATTTACTTCAGATTATATTATCAGAGCCTACATATCTCTTTAATATACCTCAAATTCTAAATCAAATATTTAAAAAAATAATTTCAGTACTGTATGTTGCACAGAATGTATTGCAGTGTAGTAGTTGTTCTGCTACTCTAGCCCTGTTTTATAACTCTCTTATCTTTCCAGTGGATGTTGGCCCAGAGGAGTTCTCCAGATTTCCCTTGCTTCATCTGCAGAAGCACTCTCTTTGCATCTTAACCATTAATAATTAATAGAGTCTCAGTAATGACAGTTTAATACCCTTACCTTGTGTGCCAATCTCTCATGTCTGCAGCTGAAATAGAGACATACCCCAATCCCATGCTTGAGATAGTTTAATATCAACTTTCTCAGTTGTGACTAAAGCTCTAATTTGCAGGGCTAGTCTAGAGTTTGATTATCATTAACCTTGATTATTAGACACAACAAAAAGAATTGCTATCATAAACTGAAAATTGCCAAATACACTGTAATAATGATAATAATAATAATAATAATAATAATAATAATAACCCTAATCTTTGATGAAAAAGGAAGATACACAGGGGCTTGCACTGGAGTCTTCTCCCTCGAAATGGAATATTCACATATTAAGAGGACATATGCACATATACACTGAATTCACTCAGTCATCTAAGAACAACCCAACCTTGAACAAATTCAAGAGTGTAAGGCCGCATATGTGGCTGTAGCTCAGATATGCAGTATTGTGCATGTTCTCCTACAAGCACATTGTTTCTGCTCTCCCCTTCTCTGTGAAAGGCCAATAGATCTTTAGGAAAACAAAAAGCAGGGAAAATTACTTCACTGGTAATCAATCACAGAAACAACCATATTTGCATATTCATGAAGCCGCCTTACAATCCATTGCAAACATCAGCTAGGGGACTATGTGCATGTGTGGGCAAAATGAACAAACACTATGCTGTTACCAACATGTATGACTTAAATCTTTCATTTGTACCCCTTTTACGTATAAATATTTCAAATATTGAATAAGGAAAAAGTGTAATGTTGTAATTAATACTGAAAATAAACACTTGAATATTTGTATAAAGGTACAATGATAATTGTAGGAATAATTGTAAATTGTGTAATCTCTCTCTCTGTCTGTCTGTGTGTGTGTGCGTGTGTGTTTGTGTGCTTAACACCAATGTTTTGAGTGATAGAGGTCATACATTGGGCACTGACACTGACTGCAAGAATGAAAGGTCGATGAAAAAAGGCAGGATGTGAGTCTGAAAGCTCACAGTCACAAAGCAAGTGGCTCTTTGAAATATTAAAACACAGTGACTGATTCATCCCCCCCCTCTCTATTTCTCTCCCCCCTCTCTCTGCAAATATGAGATTGATGGAATAAGGTCAGTGCAGAGTACAGTGATTTATCAATGCTGGATCTCAACACTACTGAAATGCAGCTAATGTTGTATTGGTCACATGCACATGCATATATTAAACTTACATATAAACATACAGTGGACATGTTTGGCCAGTGATTGTATATGTGTATGACTGAGATGCTTTCCTTCTCAGAGTGGTTATTTAAGTTACCATAGACCTCCTGTTACCTCAAACCTGTCTGGCCATTCTCCTCTGAACACTGTCTCATCAGCAAGGTGTTTCCACCCCCAGAACTGCCTTTCACTGAATGTTTTTTTTTGTTGTTGTTGTCTGTGTAAACTCTAGAGAGAGTTGCAGTTTCTAAAAATCCTCAAACCAGAATGTCTGGCACTAACAGCTATGCCACAGTCAAAGTCAGTGAGATCACATTATTCCTCATTCTGACATTTGATATGAACGTTATCTGAAACTGTATCTGCATGATTTTTATGCACTGTGCTGTGCTGCTGCCACATAATGGTCTGATTGGATAAATGCAAGAATGAATACGTGTAAATGTGTTCCTAATAAAATGGCCGTGAGTGTATAATACTTCACATTCTGTAGAAGTTATTTTACCTATGCATGTACCACAGCTGTATCTGCATGATTTTATGCACTGTGCTGCTATCACATGATGGCTTGATTGGATAAATGCATGAGTGAATAAGTGTACATGTGTTCCTAATAAAGTGGCCGTGAGCGTATAATACTTCACATTCTGTAGAAGTTATTTTACTTATGCTTGTATCACAGCTTTTCACAGATAATTTGGATGCCTTGGGAAGTTGTTACCTGTCTCTCTCCCTCCCTCAGTGAGAAACAGTGCTGGGTTTGAATAGTGCCATCATTTCTATATATAGAGCTGTACCAGGCAGAACAGCACTGGCTGTGAAGTGTATTTTTGCTCCATTCTGAGCCAGTTCTTTGGCTTTATAAATGCTCGAATTTATATCTAAGAACAGTTCCCCTCTTGAAGCAGAAAAAGAAAATGAGTTGCTGGTCAAAACTCCAGGAATTACTGTATTACTGAACACTAATACTGAACCTCCTGAACATTCAAACTGATTAGAGCATCACAGCTGCTTCTGTATTGTCACTCTTTTTCTCATGTCCTGCTTCTCAGGGTTGAGGGAGATGGAGAAGCAAGATGGAGGCCAGAAAAAGAATCATTAATTATGCAGTGTTGAACAGTAGCCTTCCTAACTTCAGCTTGGTGAAAACCTTGTTGTGTCAAAGTGTCAGGCTCACTCTCCTTGGGGACATACCAACCTTTCCTTCTTCCTAACACATAACCACTAAGCAGTCTACTCAAATAAACCCCCTCAGCAAAAGCATCAATAAGCCAGAGCCTAATGGAAATTATACCTGCTTTCTATCTTAATGAGAGAAAACAAGCCTTGATCTGTAGAAATGCCTATACAGAGAGAATGTGCTTTAAGCAATCTCTCCTAAAGTGTTTTCTTATGTAAGGGATAGGTCAGTTCTTGAATACTGAAGAAAATAAATAATTAGCAATATTTTGGCTGGGCCTGCCTCTGCCTTGTGTGCACAGAGTTTGCAAGTTTTCCCCGTACTTTGGGGGTTTCCTCTGGGTACTCCAGTTTCCTCCCACAGTTCAAAGACATGCGTTGTAGGCTGATTGGCATTTCCAGATTGTCTGTAGTGTGTGAATGGGTGTGTGAATGTGTGCACGTTTGTGCCCTGTGATGGGTTGGCACCCCCGCCTTGTGCCTCAAGTTCCCTGGGATAGGCTCGAGGCTCCCCACAACCCTGTGTAGGATAAGCGGTATGGATGGATCAATTTTGGCTGAGACCACCTGCAGATTAGTGTATTGAGTCAAATGTGCTGGCACTGACACTGTAACACGCATATAAAACAGTGAAAAGTGTATTTATAAGCCTCTCCTGGTCATAGTAATGAATACAGACAATAATTCTCATGTAGCTATTGTTAGTACACTCAGCTTTGCCAGTGCACAAAGACAAGACTGGCTTCAGTCTACCCTAGAAAATCTAGTGGCTGTCTTCGCTAATAAAAAATCTCTCTGGCATGTGCACAGGAGTGAGTCAAAATGAAATTAGGTTTAAGTGGTTTCTGGCAAGAGGGAAAGAGAGTCATGGCGGTGATTGGTGTTTTAAAGAAAAGGCCTGCAGAGAACACAGAGACCAGCAATAATTAAAGAATCCCAATAAAATACAAGCAAGTGTGCAGTTCTGTAACTTTGTATTCTCAATTAAAGTTAATTACGTTTTTGCAAAGATAAATGACATCTGCAGTCCAATTACCACTTGATATTTCAAGCAGCAATCTATCAGTTCATTGCGTTGCTGGGTACAGGTCTAGTAAAATGTCTTCTTCAACACAGATATACACAGCAATAGCTTTTTAAAGTTAATTCTGTCAGGTGACAGCAACAACAAAATTAATAAAGAAGCTGATTCCACCTATTTTGAGACAGATGGCCAAGCCCCTGCATGCACTGGCATTTTTCTACCACAAATATAGGTTTGAATGTTTATGACACATTTAAGCATTAAAACTGTAAAAATGCTTTATTGTACATACATGCAAAACATACACACAAGTTTACCGTAGTCTCTATAAATAGTGAATTGTGTTTACTTGATGATTAATTTACATATACAGCATTTAGCAGACATCATTATCCAGAGGGTCTTACAGAATAGTTCTGTAGTCTCTGTCGGAAACATATCTTCATGAGAGTTCAATAGGTCAGGGTCACAGAATAACATCAAGCTAAAGCCCTGTCAGACAGGAGCTAGTACAAACAAACAAACAAACAAACAAAAAACCAAACCCCCACAAGATTTAAAATTAGTGCCCTTTTAAGTGCTTGGTGAAAATGTAGGTCTTTAGTCTTCATCTGAAGACAGACAGTGATTCAGCTGTTTCGACAGCCAGGGCAAGTTCATTCCACCACCTGAGTGCCAGGACAGAGAAACATCTTGATGCATATCTACCTTGTACCTTGTACCTTGGTAGGTCCAATCAAACCATGCTGGAGGCTTGAAGGGAATGCGGTGCAGAGCAGGGTGTGATAAGTGCCTTCAGGTAGCTGAGAGTTAGCTGTTCATGGCTTTTTACGGAAGCGACAGTGTTTTGAAATAGCAAGAGTAGGATAGTTAGTTGTCCAGAATTCTCAGTGTGATCTGAAAGTTGTCCAGGGAAATCACAAGATGTTGATATCTTGATATGAAGATGCATCTCCAGGGATATTAAGCAGCTCATTCTTGCTGGGATTTAGTTTCAGCTGATGAGCTGCCATCTATGATGATGTCTGCCAGGCATGCTGAGGTTCATTCAGAATCAGTGTCTGAGGAAGGAAATAAGATGATGAATTTGGTGTCAGTAGCATAACAGTGGTATGAAAAACCACGTGAGGATATTACCTCACTGAGAGAGCGGGTATTGAGGGAGAATAGAAAGGCTCCATACTAAGCCTTGGATTGTTCATACTCAGTCTCACAAAGCTCAATTGCTCCTCCAGTGGAGACTTATGGTAGCACGTTATTTGCATACACGCAGGAAGATTAATGACAAATTGCTGAGCACATTAATTTGAAATGTATAAAACAACCTTTATAAGGTATGTGCTTTAAGTGTAACTGGCATTAAGGAAGATAGTTGTACACATTTGGTTCTGCAGAGCACCAAATCACATCAGGATATGATGATGTTACTGAAGGACAGGCATCATGTCCTATACAGTTTGGAACAGTAGATGGTAGCAGAGTGTAATGCACTGTAGGCTTAGAGAACGTTCCCCTGCTACAATACCAGGTTTAGAATGTTAAAAAAGCTAAATCAGGAATCAGAAAATGTATTTTTATTTATTTATTTGTTTGTTTGCTTGTTTATTTATTTATTTTTATGTGTAGAATACACATGAATGAGTGTCCGATTAGCAATGTACAATAAGTAACATTTACATACATACACTTATACTGCAATATACAATATACAGTAAACTGCTCTTTGATGTTTTTAATATTGCAGGAGATATTGTGCACCAGTACACAGTAGGTACTAAACATTGAAACCACCTCACTCAATCTCCTGTTTTATCACTGCAGTTTGTTTGTGATGGCAACTGATGTGATGGTAACTGATGGTAATATCCAAAAAAGGTAGTGTACATAATAAAAGCTAGTACTTTAAGTCTCCAGGCCACAAGTGAGTTCTGAATCAAAACAGTTAGAAAGTTACATGTAAATGTAATAGTGGACAAATTTACTTGAAGACTTTCACCTCAGTGTAATTTTCTTTGTTGCTTTAGGGTTACTTTAGAGTTATCCTATCTTTACTTTGAAGTTATACTTCGTCATACACACTTTAAAGCTGACTTTGATCAGCTGAATCTGAAGACAACTTTATTTCCATTGGCTCTCATGGGTCTTGTTGGTTTGCCTATAACTTACACAAAAGGTCTGGCATCATATAATTTATCATCATATAATTGGCATCATACACCATTACAGTTTCCCTTCACTGGAGTTAAGGGTCCTAGACCAAACATGTTCCAACACAACATTGCCCACTGTGCACAAATCATGGTCCATGAAAACATGGTTTGCCAAGGTTGGAGTGGAAGAACATGAATGGCCCGCACAAAGCCCTGACCTCAACCTCACTGAACACCTTTGGGATGAACTGAGAGGATGACTTGCACCCCAGGCCTCCTGACATCAATGCCTGACCTCACTAATGCTTTTGTGGCAGAATGGGCCAAATCCATGCTCCAAATTCTAGTGGAAAGCGTTCCAAGAAGAGTGGAGGTTAATATAACAGCAAAGGGGGACTAAATCTAGAATGGGATGTGCAAAAAGCACATCCCATTCCAGATTTAGTCACATGTTGGTGTGACGGTCAGTTGTCCACAAACATTTAGACATATAGTGTGTATAGATCACGGGATTCTTGAAAACTGATTTAATGTGTTTAAAGGCTATGCATTAAACATAAGAATTTCTAAGAAATACTAATCAACTTATACTAATTTGCTAACAATTAATAAGATATTTTAAATTTAGTTACCAGGTTGTCTTTCCTGTGAACGTCTACTGAACATAAACAATACAATAAATAAGTCCACATCAGTATATGCTTTTTGTTGGGTCATGTTATAAACTGCTATATAGCCGGTCAGGTTGAGAAAGATCAGTGTAAACCAAACTAACAAGCACTATTTACAACATATGCTGTGATTCGTATGTCTGCCCAGAAGAGGGAGATCATATCTAATCTGAAAATAAAACACTCAGTTTGTCATCTTCAGGGCTCAGTATTCAGCCATTTTAGTGATGCATTCAATTTAAATAAAGCTTCAACAAGTCAGTAAATTTTGCAATGGTTTATTGTTGTCTTTATTAAAGTGATGGACATCAACAAAAACTGAAAACATATTGACATGCACAATTAATGACTCACTGTTTCAGTACTAAACAAAAAGATACATCATTTGGATTCAAAACAGAATCAGTCGATTTATTACTACAGCTTTCACTGTGAAACTAAGGGAGAGTGAGTTTGAATGACTGCCTGTGACATTTGTAAAGGCACAGGATGAGTAAGTGACATCTAATTATATCTGATGATTATTCGTTCGCAAAAAAGAAATTGATGTTGCATTTATAACACGCTCTCCTTCTCCAATTAGCTGAACTATTTGCATACTGTATCCTGGAAATTACATACAAATGTCGAATAATAAACAAAACAATACTAATCAGTGAGAGAATCGTTTTTTCATTAAACCATCCACCTTTTTTTTTAAACAATTAAACGAAATATAAATATAAGGGGACACAAACTCTTATTTATCCATCCACATGTTCAAAGAGCATATCAAAAGCACATAAATGAGACAATTGTTTTGCAGTTTGTTGACTTGAAAAAGGTCAGTACACATCTCTGCTAACTGGCAATCATTAGTGAGCTGAAAAGACCACATAAGCAATTATAAGGTTAATTGGAGAGAAAAACCTCCCAGGTGGAGAATTACAGGAGTTGGCTAACCAGGAACTTAGAATATGGGTTTAATATGAAAAGAGAAAGAATGGTGATGAAGAAGATAACCCAATCCTCAGCATGAAATACAATTATGCTATGGTGCATTGCTGTTTTGCTTTGGGAAACCCTGGAAACCTTGTTACAGTACACAGCAGAAGAATAAGCCAGTACATATTAGACCAAATCTGGTCACTTCTTCAAGGATTCATTGTCAGTTCTTCCAGTTGGACAGTGTATGAATGCCTTCCTTCAGAACCTTTGTTAAAGTTCTTTCAAAGCTTTTGTCAATTTTTTTTTTTTTTGAGTAAGACTATTATTGGAATTCTACTTAAGCCTACTAAATTCAAGACCACCAATTACAGTGACACATATCTTTCTACTGAAAAAATGTTCATTCATTCATTCAGTCATTCTTTAATCTTCAGTAACCACTTTATCTTGGTCAGGCTTGCAGTGCATCCAGAGGCTATCTCAGGAACACTGGATACGAGGCAAGAAAAATGGATAGGACACCAGTCCAACACAGGGCACCATTCACACACTTGCCACATAAACAATAAAATAATTTTAACCAATACTGTATTAACTTAAAGCAGTAACTTGTTGGTGTTTCCTCTGAAGTTCAAATGATCCTTGTCTCTCAAGCCACTACATAAATCTAATCCATTTCACTGTTGACACAGCTTGACATCTGTGGCTGAAGTGAAAGCGTGGCTTCCCTATAATGTATGAGATTGATGATCACTTCATATCTCAAGCCATGCAATCATCTGGGCTTGAGTTGGGACAGTCATTGAATAATGTATATTGTGTTAAAGAATCTAGATATACTGTTTTATATCTCTATGGAGAACAGTATGACAAAATACCATGTCAATATACATTCTTTTACTTGAAATATGAGATTTTTAAAACTGCGTAATCTACACTGGCATGGCAAGTGAGTGTCAGAGAATTGTTTTTGCAGATGAAATATTTATAGTATGGTTGTGGCTCATGCAAAAAGTATCAGTAATAATGTGTTTATTGGTTTATTTTGTTGCATGTCAGAGTAACATGCAATACTAACATGTGCAGTGTGAAATGATCAAAACAGTTAATTATGGAATAAAATGGATTAAAATGTTATTATAAATGTCATTCAGAGCTTCATTTGAGAAGTATTATGTCCATATATGTGAGTCAGTGTATGTGGACATGCCAAATATTCCATCATAATGAATTGCAAAATTCATCCCTCTCTCTCTCTCTCTCTCTCTCTCTGTGTCTCTACCTCTCTGTTTCTCTCTCATACACACAACACATACTCTGCTTGGTTCCTGTGTCGAAGCGTCTGTGTAGTGAGTTCTCAGTCACTATCTGAGGCTTTACATGGGAGCGAGCTTTCACTCCTTTACTGAGAGATATACTAACTGATGATCAGTCATCCTCCTCAATGTGTATGGTCATATTTGCTCCGGTAAGACTACATAAGTTTACTTAAAAGGATATCTTGAGATTTTTTTTTCTTTCAAATAATTTTGTGTTTGTTGTATAAGTGGTATAAATAATTATATACATACATATATTAAAAAGTGCATTCAGTAATTATCTTTTGTCGTGTTTGTGTGAATGTCTGAGAAAAGGTTTGATTATTTAATCAGATTTAATCACTGTGAGTGGTCCCAGCATCTGTCTCTGCTGTAGTTTTTCCTTTCTGAATAATTTATCTGCTCTTACTGAAAGATCGATGCTAATCGCTAATCAGTATTATACTGTGTATAGTATTTCTATATATATGAATATTTGTGCTTTATTAGTATGATTCTCATTTTCTATAGGAAACTATTGAACATTTCATGTGCAGTATTTAGTTCATTCTTTCAAACAAGTTCCATTATTCTGGTGTTGTATCTATGCCTTTAATTTACACTTTATTATAAGTTTTAACCATGTTATTTTTTTAGATTTGTTTTCAACATATGTATTGTAAGGACTGGGGTATTTCTTGGACATACTCACAAAACCACTTCTACTTCTCTTCTACTTAATAATAAAGGCTTGTGGAGCGCATATTAGAAAAGCAGCACTTAAGAGAAAGAGAGGGATAGAAAGAGAGAGAGAGAGGGGGGACACTGAGAATTATGTACTAGGGTTTTTATTTGATTCTTTGATTCATTCACTTTGCTTCTACAGCTTTTTGCTGTCTGTGCATTTGCAACATGTGGGGGATATTCTGGCCAGATAACGGTTAAAGTGGAATGTATGGATAAAACCCAAAGAAACATCAGCATCAGTTTTGGCTATCCATTCAGGTGAGTGTAATTATTTCTCTTCATGTCCTTAAAGTCACAGATCAACAGATGATGGACATTTCTGTGGTAGTATAAACCTAAAATTAAAATGTACCGTAGTGAACAGTGGTTTGAACACTTGAGCAAACCGCTCTCAATAAAGCAGTGGTTTGCAATCCCTGGGGTCTCAAAAATATGTCCATAACATCAAATGCCTCAGAGGAAGTGTGTGAAGTTTTTGCCCTCCCACACTCACATTGTCTTGTGATACAAAGTGACAGCTGCAAGGGCTGATGACTAAATTTAGTGAGAAAGGATAAATTTAGAGAAAGCAACCACGTAAAGAAAGATCTTTCACCATAAAATAAATAATAATTGAAGTTAGTCAAATGAATTTTTTAATTAAACATATAATATTGTTTTAATTAAACAATACATATACATGTGTGTGTGTATATAAAGTATATATTTTGATTTTATATATTTGGTAATTTGATAATTTGGCATTTTTCTAACCACGGCCTGATTTTCACTTTAAACCTGAACTGCTGTTGATCTCTGTTTCTTCAGTTTGATACATCTGATTGTATCTTGACCTGGTCATTTTCAGTGTTATTCTGTAAGTTGACATTGTTTAAAGATTAGTCAGAAATAAAGCGATCAACTAATCAAAAAATAAAAAAAAATAGGCCTTGCTATCACAAATTAAGAATTAAGAAAAGCAAAGCATAAAGAAATCATGCTAATCATACTAGGCATGTAATTTTCATGTTTTTCTGTCTTCAGTATTTTTATAATGCACGATATCTATGTTCTTCTCCCTCAAGTATAATTTGCAGTCTAACAAGTAGTGAAGACAAGGTGACTTGAACATAAATGCATATTTAGTGGTCTTTTATATAAGTATGTAAAAACATGAATTATTGATGTAGAGATCCACAAGGTCACACAGGGATTATATCAGCTTCACAGTGTGGTATGAGTCTGTGAAGACAAAGGGCAGACAATACATTGGCTTGTAAATGGCAGAATTAATATTTTATGAATATGTATAGTATGAGTCTATTATGGCATGTTATACAACATGCTGAAATTTCTCGTATGCTGTTCCTCCAGACTGCAGCAGGTGCACTTCAACGTGCCTCTCTGTGAGCGTAAGAGGTATGAGACGATTTTCCTCGAGGGAGACTACTCTTCTTCAGCACAATTCTTTGTTACTGTGTCTGTGTTAGCATTTCTCTACTCGCTCCTAGCTACAGTAGTCTACATTTTCTACCAGAACAAGTACAGAGAGAAGAACAGAGGTCCTCTAGTGGTGAGTGCTGTTTTTTTAGAATGAAAGGATTGACAGGATCCCTTACATAAAAATCACATATATTTTACATGTTGTTATGTTATTTTAAACATGGACTTATGTGAATAACATGTGATCACATCCTATTCTATCTATTCTATTCTATCTAAAAAAAAAAAAAGATTGTTAATTTCAATATCGTTTGATCGGAAATCGCACATGTTTCACGTCAAAAGAATTATTCATGTGAGAATTCATCTTAAAAATAATTCATATAATTGATGTCATAACTCATCTATAATTGATATCATAACTCAGTTTAAACCACATTGCCCTACATACAAAAAATTAACATATGAAAATAAATGTCATGTGAAAAAACACATGAAAATAAATTTGAAAAATAATCAGAATTTTTTAAAATAAATACACCTGCACTACATGTTGAAAGTCCACTACATATGAAAAATGTGTGATGTGTAATTTGTGATGTTTAAAAACCATGTAAAGTTCAAGTGACTCCTCTGTATGAGATGTAAGGAAAGTGCTTATCGATAAATATATAACAAACAAATAAAGCACAGTTTGATTTGGGAAAACTAGCATTTCACAAAAGTGTAATAATTACATTTTAAATTCTCCACAGGATTGCCTGGTGACTGTGATTTTCTCAGGTCTGTGGCTCGTGAGCTCAATAGCCTGGGCTAAAACTCTCTCCGGAGTGAAGACAGCCACGGATGTGAGTCTGATACAGATGCTAATGACTGCCTGCAGAGATGAGGAGAACCTGTGTGAGACACTAGAGGAGCCTACCTGGACCAGTCTTAATGTATCAGTGGTACGTGTTTTGAGACTACAGTATGAATATAGTAACAAAGTTTGCAGGCTATTACAACAGATCTTGAATCTATTCACTATTCACTAATTCACTGTTGTGCAAGCTTTTGCTAAACCCTTGCTAATATCAGAGTCAAGAATCTCTGATAGTCTTAAATTGTGCCAGGGACAAACAAGGGATTTTACAGGCATTTTGTGATGTCTAAAGACAGTCTGAAATAAAAAGCACTAAGTGTATCTTTTAGTTGAGTTTAAATAAAATTTTAGAACAAATGCCATTAGGCTATACTGAGACTGTGTCTGATGCTGAGAATAAGCTCTCGTGGGGTACTGAGTTATATTGTCCAGTCTTGATGCCCTGAATATTTTGGATTATGCGGTTTAGTAAATTCTTCAAATCACAAAGCAAAATTGTGGCAATTTTATGAAGTACCAATTCAAGGACATGATTTTTTAATAGGCCTGTTCCATTGTATCAGGTTTAATATTACTACAGAAATATGACCATCAGCTATCAAGAAAACCTCAAAGAAAAGTATATGAAGTGTGACAAAGCCAATTAAAATTTATGAATATTTAAAACAAATTAACTGCATTACTCCTTATCTCATATTTATATTTTTGGCTGTGAACCATCCCTTCTTTCTCCCCCAGGCGTTTGGCTTTCTGAATTTCTCCCTGTGGGCTGGTAACATTTGGTTTGCCTACAAAGAAACAGGCTTACACAAGTCCGGTCAGCGTTACCCCTCCAGAACGCCCTCTGAGAAACGCAGCGGTAGCTTCAGGCAGCACAGTCAAAGCAGTTTTGACCAATCCGGAACAGGCTTTGGACAGAGGCTCTACAGCCAGCCAAGTTTTGACCTATCAGGTGGAGGACTCAGCCTACTGCAGACCAATCTGGGACAACCTAATGTTTACAGACAGATGGGCAGTCCCACCTCTAGAGGACCGCTCATATTTGTCAATGAAAGTCAGTGAGATAAGAGAATGCAGAGTGGTTATACTGTATGAGGGAGATAGTCTGGAGAGAAGAATGAGGAAAGTAATAGAGAAATGATAAAATATCCTCTCAGATTCTGAAAAGAGTATGTCCTATGAAAGTGGAAAAAAAAAGACAGAAAAGGAATGAACACAAGACACTATATGTGTAAATTGTGCTCATTGGCAGAAGAGGCAGGAAATATAAGTGTTTCATTTAGATTAGTTTGGTGATTTTTCTATTTTTTGTTAAATTTAATTATTATTAAATGTGGTTTAAATAAAATGATGTATACTTTCTGTGAGATTTTTCTCAAATTCTAATAAAAAATATTTAGTGTATAATCTTACATACATTCACTGCCTACTTTAATAGGAACACCTGTACCACTACCCATGCATGCAATTATCCAGTCGGCCAATCATGTAACAACAGTGCAATGCATAAAATCATGCAGATATGAAACATGAAACATCAGAACGGGGGAAAATGTGCTCTAAGTGCCAGACAGGCTAGCCTGAATATTTCAAAAACTGCTGATCTCCTGGGATTTTCTCACACAACAGTCTGCAGAGTTTATACAGAATGGTCAGATAGCTCAGAGGAGAATGGTCCAAGCTGACAGGAAGGCTATAGTAACTCACTCTTTACAACCATAGTGAGCAGAAAAGCATCTCAGAACCCACAACACATTGAACCTTGGGCAGATGTTCCTATTAAAGTGGTCAGTGAATATAAATGGATATAGATAGATGTAACAATATATACCATTATTTATTTGTGTTCTGCCACTGTAAATGTTGTCTCTGGTATTTTTCTCATGTACATTTTCAAAGGTATAATGTATATGTAATAATTGCTTCTTGTACTTTATTGATATTGTTACCTTATAGGGCTTAAAATTAGAGGTAAAAACAGTCTGAAGTTGGGAGGTGTCTGAAGATGTTAAACGACTGATCTGAGGGCTGTATTATTAATGACTCAGTCTCTTCACAGTGTTCAGTGCAGTGCAGAAAGTGTGTCAGAGTCTATGCAAGTGATGCAATCATGTTGTAACTTGCAAAGTTTAATGTTGATCTCTCTGATCTAACCTTGTCAACATAGGGAATAAAAATATTACAAATTCCATCAACTGGCCGTGATTACTGTTAAATGAATATAACATAAGAAAGGCTCTGATTATTTAGGCATATTTTTATCATACATCTTTTTATTTGGGTTTATGTGGCTTTCACCAGAGATCAGTAATGTTGAAATATAAACATAAGATTTAATCTCTGAATCATTTGTGTTTGTGCAAGTTGCAATATATCATGCTGAGAATGTATGCACCATTACAAGATTACAAATAGGATGCAGTATCTTGTAAGGATTGCACTATGTGACATATTGTGGTTTCTACTTTTTGCAGCCATTAATCAAGAGCTTTTATTGCTTCACTCCAGAACATTTTCTTCATTTTCTTCTGTTCTGTTGTTTTGTATATTCATTGCATCTTCCCTTGTAAATAAATCTGTTTCTTCTCAGCTCCGGACAAAGGGATGGTGAAGATACTCGTTTTTCCTCACGAAGCCTTGTTAATGAGAGGGTATCAGGGTACAATTAAGATCTCTAGGTCTGTCAGAGTCCTGGCCTGTCTTCATGGCTACAGACTGTTTAGCATTCTCCGACCCACTGCAGTGAAGCTAACTGCCTGCAGGTGCCCAGCCCCTGAAATTGCAGCTTTAGGTGGCTATAAGTCTTTAGCTGATGCCATTTAGCTTATAACAGGAAATGAAAGGTTACAACTTAAGAACTGTCTTCAGCTGTTAGTAGGGTCCAATTACAGAACATGAATTCTGTGTGTGTGTGTGTGTGTGTGTGTGTGTGTGAGAGAGAGAGAGAGAGAGAGAGAGAATAAGAAAAAAATATAAGAAAAAAAGAGAAAGGAAGCCTGTGAGCAATAATTGCAGTGTTCTTGAATAATGAACAGTGTTGTTCCAAGCTGATGATGATATAATCAGCAGTCTATTGATAGGCTTTAGCCATATGTCAAAAAATCAAGTGAAGTAAATGTGAATGCTTCCTTCTCTGGATCAAGTAATGTATGCATCATTACCACCTTGCCAAGGTATGTACTTATTTAAATGGAAAGTTCTCTAAGTTCAGCTGGAGGAATTGAAAAAATCATTAAACGTGTGTTAGACATTCTCTGAAAAAGACAGGTTTGATTATTTGGGCTGGCAGTTAATTCCAGCAAGGCAGAATTACCATGGTGCAGCAAGGAGACCTTTCAATTCAGCTACAGAGAGTTGAGTATAAAAGTTAATCCCAGACTCAGCTGAGTGGATGATAAGACATCATGTTGTTAGTGATTTGCTGGTACAAGTGTATGTAATGGGGAGGTGAGGGTGACTCTGCCTTCCCCTCTTCTCCCTCCTCATTCTGTTCATCCATCTGTCCTCCTGGCCCTTTGACAGTGTTTTGCTCACCGTGTCTCATGAATAAAAAAAAATGATATAGCTTATGATATAGCTTTCAGATTTGATTCTACTATTGTGTACTGTAGAATTCTTGGTGGTAAATCACATTTCAGAAATATTTGTAAGGTATCATAGCCCATAACATGTCTATAGCAGATTATATATCAAATAATCTATACCACACAGTTAGTAGTAAATGCATTTAATGTACATTGCCTTAAAATTGCCTGCATAACATGAAAAACATAAAGAAAATAAATATTAGGCAATCTTACACAGTGAAGAGAAGTGTTCCCTGGGTAAATAGAATGCCTTGGAAGATGTATTTTAATTTTTGGGTTGTTGCCTACCATGTACCCAGACCAGGAATATTAAAATCCCTGACTGATTAGAAATGAGAGCCTGTACGGCAGTTATTCTGTAGAGAAACATGTCATAACATATGAATACAAACATGTATACAGGCATTATGATCTTACACTTGTATTAAAAAAAAAACTATATTATGTAAAATTAGCCTAGGACCTACGCAGTTAACAAATGTTGAATACTTTTAGGTAAATCGGTTAAAATTCATGAATATGTTACAGGACTTCTGAGTAGCCTAACATTACCTATATTTCCATTTACAATATACTGTATTCCAGATCAACACTCATCACTTTTAATTAGGTCATACATTTAATGAGTGTAAACTGTAGTCCATCAGGACCATAGGCTCTGGCATGACTGGACTCTTCTGCACTTATCAGAGGTATAAAAGCACACTGTCTCTGTCCAACTCCCAAACCTTTTAGTGACATTTTTATGTTTCTCCACCAGTGCTAACTATGTCCAAATACGCTGTACTTTTTGTATGATGAAATATTCAGATAGATATGTTGAGCTAACATAAAACCACAACACTGTGGAGCCTGCAGGGAAGCAAGCAGCTTATGGAATTGACTGCCCTCTGTTGTCTGATCCACATTTACAGCAACAGCTTTGATTGTTTATAATGCCATGTTTATCCATTAGCTATCTCATTAAAAACCTTGTTCTGTGATCATTTGGTGCTGTCGAAAAAACTGGAGTTTACATGACATCTACCTTACAGAGAGAAAACAGTGTATAGGAGGTGAGTTGTCAGCTTTTACTCTGCTAATGGACACTATATGTAATTTGTACATGTTTTATGTTTCACACAGGATAAGGATTACATTGGCATGCAATATTTGATATTTTAAGATATGGCATTCATGCAATTTTGAACATCTGAGTGATAATAATGGCTACCTATTGGCTCAGTAGATGGATGTTCATAAACAGGAGCCAAATGTGTTCTCTACAAATATCAGCTAAACATTTTTTGGGGAAAAAAGTAAATCTTGGAACAGAGATTTGGAAAAGATCACAACTGAGCCTGTGTCACTGTCCAGGTATTTGTACTGTACTGTATCTCATTGCACTCCTTTGGTATCAATACACCTTTTTTGACATTATGGAGCTTGAGAAGTCTGTCTCAAGAATCCATACACAAATAAGTACACAAATATTCAGCAATTTAATTTTTTTTAACACAATTTAAGGATTCTAATTTTGCTGAAGTGTAAAGTGCTATCCACTGAGTTGGTACTGATCAGTAATGTAGGTTTAATTTAACCTTAGATGGAACTTAGAGAAAGACAATGCTTATGGCATATGACTCATTTTGTGATTAAAGGTTTAACAAATGGTACTATTACCAATCATGTTGTTTAATCAGGCTATATTCAACCAAATGCTAAATATTAACTTTGCACATTTCAAATTACTATTTTTTTGTAACATCAGACATACTTTCACATTATGGTCATATATACCAGTGAGTCAGTCATGATTGGCTAGGGGTGTCATGAAGGCAGAGAAAGTGGGAATGCTTTCAAGGACCCTGAGCAGATAGGGGGCCCAAGGGGATCTTAGGGAATGAAAATTGTTCAGGAGGAGAAAAATTGCTCCAGGGCATTAAGCTGTCAGGGGGTCTACAGTTTCTACTGGTAACACAGCCAATTTATTGCTGTAGACATAAGTAATTGAGTTCTTTGTACTGACATCTTTATATGCAGTTGGGTAAGAAGTGAAAAAAGATGTGCATGTCAACTTAATGTATTTTGTTCATATTTCCAGCAGCATAGTGCTCGCAGAATAAGACTGCAGTCTGTGCACACTCCACTGCTACTTCCCCCTTCTAGCTAGATTAAAGAGCTACACTGATCAACAGAGCATGACCACTGTAATGTGTAAAGGCAGTACTCATATCATGCCTAGTTTAATAAAATGGATTCAAATTTGTCTTCTTCTTATACTGTCTTCTTCTTTAACTGGCTACTATTACAGGGCAGAGAGTGGCTTATTAATCATTTGGAGCCCAGACTTTTGGTGGTGAAGCTCGGCAAGATCAAATTAACTTTACATTAATAATTTTACAATTATTTTTATTTATAATATTGTGAAATTGTACAAACACAAAATCCATTGTCAGAGACTGTAGTTTTGGCATTTTATCATGCCCACTGTCATGTCAAGGCTGGAAATGGTGTTCAAAGACACTACCCAAACATGGCCCAACACTCAGCACCAATGGAGACTGTCACATTCAAGTTCACCATCTTACTGATTACACACATCTGTTCGCAATCACAGACCACAGTATAAAAGGCCTCTCGGTCCATACTCACCTTGCCTAGTATACACTATGTGATTCTCTCCAGTTCATTACCAAGCCTTTGTATTTCCATAGTCTACCCAGTTATAGATCTTGTTTACATGTTTTGCCTTAAGTCTTGCCTAGTTCACATTGTTTGATATCGCTTGACCTCTGCCTGTTTTTTTTTTTTTTTTTTTTTACTGTACTCCTGCCTTACGTTTTGGAATTGTCTGCCTGTGTCTTCAGTAAAGCTGCTGTTTACCTGCACTTGCATCCTCTTCTGCCTCGTGACACCCACTTGTGAGTAATAAGCATTATAAAAATGGGTTTAATAGATTTACCTACCTGTATTGCAACTACTTTCTTTCACTATTTAAAACGTGAGGGAGCTATTACCATGCAGAACCTAGTACACTAAAATAGTGTATATGAAATTTTGTATATGCAGTTCTGTGTACACTCAGAAACAAAAAGGCTGAGTAAGCAGGAAAGACCTCACTGAAATATCTGTGGTGGGGCAAAGCTGAATAAACAGATGACTGATTTTGAATTCCGGTACCTGACATCACCTTTACCAAATATAGTCCCACCCAAGTGAAACTGGACAGAAGAAAACATCAGAGAAAAAAACAATCTGAATTCTTTGAGTTTATTTTTGCTTTCTGTGGTATTTTCAACACAGAAGCTACAGATAATCATAAAAACTAATTACATTTACATATGACATTTGGCAGATGCCCTTATCCAGAGCAATTTACAGAAGTGCTCTGAAGTCTCTATCACTAAATACATCCTGTTACTGGTTCACTAGGTCAAGGACTAAGAATACCATCAGTCGAAAAACTCTGTTGGGGAGGAAATATAATAAGAAAAACACATAGACAACACAATTTTTTAATATAAAATAATTTTATAGAATAATTTTTAAAAATAATTTGGCAGAGGCTTTAATAATTAGCTAATTAACAGTAGCATTATGCCAGATGCTCAGTGTCAGGTTCCAAGCATGGTGGTACTAGCCGTCTGTTTGCACAACTTGCAAGTGTGTAAATCTACAATATGACACACTGTGTATGTTCATATGAGGTTCATGTTCTCTGGACCACCAACATGTGGTCAGAATTGAAGTATAAATGTAAACTGCAATCACAGATTAACTGGCTGCATCAATTATGCCGAATGTTGCCTTTTAAAATATTGATGCATTAAGTTAATAGAATTAATTTATGCCATAAATATTGTGTTAATTTACCCCAACATAAAAAGAGCTGTAGTAATAAAATAGGAAACCAAGATTCCTGTAGAGCTGAGCTATGTTGTTGTGCTTTCAGCTGCTCCCGTTAGGGGTCACCACAGCGGATCGTTGGTCCGTATGTTTGATTTGGCACAGGTTTTACGCCGGATGCCCTTCCTGATGCAACCGTCCTATTTTATCCGGGCTTGGGACCGGCACTGAAAGTACACTCCCAGTGGCAGGGTTGGCTCCCTGCCCTGGAATCAAACCTGGCCAGCGGCGGCGAGAGAGCAGGAAAAGTACTCTTTTATAGAATAGTAATCTATAATACCTATATGTTAACCTATAGTAGACTATGTTAATTGTCCTGAAATTCTTAAATGCTTATAGGAGTCCTTTCTCTAATATTAATTATAATTCTTTTTCAAAAGGCAGAGAATAAAGATTGAATTATATGACGATAGCTTACATTATTATTTGAGATCATGTGTCATTAGAAAATGTGGAGCCATGAATTCTGGTCCATGGTGGTTCATTAACCTATGATTCATGAAATGAAGGGTTGTGTGAACGTGCTTGTTATTTTTGCCAAAATGAAAAGAGAAGGGAAATAGTAGAGTCTTCTTCTGAAACAATTGGCTCAATTTCTTCAAAGCAATAATTACAATAAATAAAAATAATAATTATTGCAAGATGATCAAATATATCCTCTAAATTAAATGGCAAATTACAAATTATTAATTAACTTTTATTTTTTGATGGGTTTTATATCCCTTTTGTTAGTGATCTCCTCGGCAAATAAAGAACAAAAATTATGTTTATATGATTTTAGGTCTTTCTTATTGCCACAGTGATTTTGTGCCATGCAAGTTCAGATGAATGTTTAACCTGTATAAGGCATTTTTCTTAAAGTCTGATCATTAGTGCACATGCAATATTCCCAGTATTGTTTTTTGTATCTAAGGCATGATCCTTGGTGAGTTAAAGTAGATCAAGAACATGTTCAACAAGCTGGCAGACATGCCACATCATCAATATACTCTTGTCCACCACAGTCCTACCCATAATCCCAACCTGAATTGAGCCCCAAAACAATGTAAGTGGTATTTATTTTTAAATGGCTTGTAAATTAGCCCCACAAGGTAGCTCAATAATGAATAATAATGAATAATATTGTGTGCCTTTTGAAAGTTCAGATTATATTTGCTAAGTGGGTAGAGAATAATCTTTCAATTTACTGTCATTCATACTGTTATACCCTTACCATCAGCAGAGTCTGTATCCTCCTTGTCTCAATCTTCGCAACACACTTCTCACACAGTGTATAAGAAAAATATTTAAACCTCTTGAATGTTATAAACTTTTTTATATTTTTAAATTTGTACTATATTCTATATTTCAAACTTGTATGCTGTCTCACAAAACTGTCAAAGCCAAAATAAGTTTTGTTTTTGTTTTTTCCAGATAAAGAACTATGTTGGTGGTATTCAAACCTCAAACATTAATATTTGCTAATGTTTTGCTCTTGCCCTTTGCTAAAATCACAACTTTTGGGATAATGCAATAGTTAAGTTTAATTATTAAATCTGTAATGAATAATTATTATTGATAATATAAAATATAACAATTTTATTAATAATATAAAGTATACAGTAAAATACATTACAAGACTCATTGACTATATGGTGGTTCTAGAATATGAACTTCTAAATAATATCATCTTTGGGCTCAGTTATTGAATTTTTTTTAAATAAGTACAATTTCTTAAAATTATAAGAGGTACTTAATCCACCCAAATTATGCAACAACAGAGAACTGTTCAAGGAATAGCAGTATAAATGCAAACATCCAACATTTTAGTATTTTTTATTTGAACATATTAAACATGTAATGTTCAAACTTTGCACAGTTTTTGCACTTCACATTGATATCTTAAAAGCAAGTAAACTTTGTGAAACTGACAATTATAGAATTTGTCCATTAGATGGAACTATTTCCCCTGACAGAAGAGAAGATATTGCACTGCACTATATATAATACTTCTGTTCTGCTAGATAATTGGCTAGCTTAGTAAGTAGCAAGCTGATCTGACCTAGTTCAAATAAAATAGATCATACAACTCAGAAAGCACATTAACTGTACCTACTGTACTTTGGCTGAAAACTCCACTCCTCACTTTGTGCTGTGAGTGCCTACTTAAAGGAATCAACAATGGACTATTAAGAAAGTAATGAAATGCAGTGGCAGGCACAATAAATGACTTGGACTGAAGTTGTGCCTGAAGTTGTAATTAATTATTGAAGTTTAAAGATTAACTCATACGCAAATGGTTGTTTACAGTTTGTAAGAAATATTGGAATGCATCTCAGATAATCAGTAGCAAATAAGTGGGCTCATGACATACAATGTTTTTTTTTTTTGTATATATCCATTTTTGAGGCACTTAATGTTTCTAAACTTTCTAATAATGCATGAGTATCAGGTGCAGACACGCAGTATTTGTAAACCTGAGAGGTCTTGAAACAAGCTTTTAAAAATAGGTTTATAGGAAAATAGGCTAACAGTGCTAACATGATTGCGGACCACACCTATTTACAACAAATGTATACAATCTCATAAAAATACATTATGAGTAAAAACACACAAATCTAAAACAACTATCCTTGTGCAGCAAAATCATCCATATAAATCCATCCACGGTCATACAGCCATTGCTTAAAACTTAACAATCATAAATACTAAACAAATAGATTAATTATGGTTCTCACAAAGCTTTGCTTTGAATAATAAATGTTATGCAATGTCAGTATTGAGTAAAACTAGTATCTCTGCTCTTCTGTTCACATAGATTATTTATACCAACATATTAGTTAAACAGTATACAAGAGATACAGATTAAATGTAAATAAATAAATGCACATAGCCATGATCTGTGATAGGCAGCCTGTTGCAGTGTGTGTGTGTGTGTGTGTGTGTGTGTGTGTTTTGATAATGCAGAAAGGTCATACATCTACTGGAGAGTGTTGACGCAAAGTCTGCAGATCTGTGAAGGTCTCAAAAGTGCGAGAGGCGAGGACACCTTTGGGTGACTTAGGATTAGACAGATCTTCAGCAGGAGTACATAGGGTTTTCATTCTCTGGAAATATATATATGTATTTCATTCACTCTCAGTTTTATAAGCATCAAATTATTATATATCATTTATATACACATTATTAAAGTGAGAATTCTGAAAATCATGAATTCTGAAATCATGAATTGAAAATTATGAATGGCCAGGCATCTACTTAAAGTATTTTTTTAAAGACAACCAATAATCAAATCAAACAAAATGAATTCCTGACATTTACTGTTAACTTATATGTAATACTTACTTTTATCAGTAGCAATATAGCCATTTTTTTTTGCTAACAAAAAAATAACAAATTGCTCTACTGAACTCAAAGCAGCCCCCTGTTTTGAGAAAGAGTGAGTGTGCTTCAATCTTACCTGACTTATTGAGCCAGGGGTCTTGCAAAATGCATACACCATCCATAAAGGGACCAACATAGTGGAGGAGAGTGTGAAGAAGCCTCCGAGAGCGTAACCCCACCAGGGGTACTCATATAGGTTATTCAACTTGAGAGGAGTGTACTTAACCAAGGAGAATACAAATGTCCCCTGCAGGAAAACATAAAGGGGTGGCACAGGAGGGGACAATGATGAGGATAAGGAAGATGAATATGGGGTTTAAAGAGGCAGACTTTAACATAGGCTCAAGGTTCTACAGTAGGTGAAACTCTCGTCTGTCTTTTCCAGAAAGACAGGCGCTGGTGACAGGTGTCACAAACAGACTTACTAAGACATACTGACTAAGAGATGGCTGATCCAATGCACAGCAAGATGACTATGCATTGATTTCATACATTACATGATGCTGAAGTGGAAGATATTAGATAACATAGTTCAACACTGCTTTTTTTTACATTGACTAAAACCCTCATGCAATGTTAAAAAGTGTCAACATTTACATCACCTTCACTTGTAGCTACAGAAATGTTTCTCTCCATATAACTTACTATGCAAATAATAGGGGTCACATATTTCCAGCAGAGCTTCATATGGGGCCAGGGACGATAACCAATCATGTCTTCAATGTTGTCATACAGACGGTCTGCACCTAGAAGAGAGAGATTTTTTAAAAAAAAAAAAGTAGATGATTGATCATTGTTTTTAATTATTACTGTGTTATTTTGAGATCATGTAGACAGGGACATCAAAGCTGTATGAAATACCACTATTAATGTGTTTCTGGGGTGTCCAAACAACTAAATTGGCCATCTATGTGTGCAGTTTTACCATACAGTAAAACTGCATAAAACCTTCATTATCATGTAATTCTCCTCCTCTTCCTCCTTAAAAACCTTATCTCTGTGTATAGTTATCAAGGCAACAGCGGCATCTAAACAAAGGGCGATGAGAAAACAGAAAGCAAATGTATGCAACCAAAACTAATACTTTGCATCTGTGATTGATTTTTGTTACTACTAAGTAGCTGTCAATGCACAGCATCAGTGTTTCCATACAATCCTAATGAGTAAAACTTATCAAATAATTATAGATACTAGTATTAGTAAACACTATTGTATTTACTACTTGTAAGTACTACTAAGAATATACACTATGGCCTTGTTTAAAAACATTTTGGACATTCCTTGTTTTCATCAATCCCAATAAGATATGACAAAACTCTCTACCATAAACCCATCCAACACAGATGGACTGAAGAATGGCAAAGGCCAGCAAAGTCATTCCACTGCAAGCGTAATAATCAAATAACTGGAAGACATACAGTCCGCCCTTTAAAAAGAGAAAAAAGAAAAACAAACACAGAGAGAGAGAGAGAGAGAGAGAGAGAGTGAATAAGCTATATATCTCAACAGGTTATACAGGCATTCATTTAACACTAGCACCAGTTGAATGTTGAATGTAATGAACAAGAAAATCCAAATTCTCATCCAATAAA
Source organism: Pangasianodon hypophthalmus (assembly GCF_027358585.1). Taxonomy (NCBI): domain Eukaryota; kingdom Metazoa; phylum Chordata; class Actinopteri; order Siluriformes; family Pangasiidae; genus Pangasianodon; species Pangasianodon hypophthalmus. Next base: position 15,827,875 of record NC_069711.1, read on the forward strand.
TCTGAGCTCTCACCTCTGTTACCATCAGAAGACCAATAAGGAAGCTGACTACACAGATTAGGAGAAGCAGGATTTTACGTCGGTGTCCATTTTGGAAGAATGAGGGGTACATGTCTGAGATTGCTGTTACCAGGGCTTCATGATATACAAACTGCACAAAAATATAGTGTTCCTCTATTAGCAATTTGCATTAAGCTAAAGTGGACTCAGAAAGTATTCAGACCCATTTACTTGTTGCACTCTTTATTTTGTTGTGGATCTGATTATGCTTAATTGCCCATAATGATGAAGTGAAAACATATTTTTAGAGATTTTAATTAATTAAAAATCTAAATTAGAAATCTCATATTCACAAACTTTTTCAGGCCCTTCACTGTGGCACTCCAAACTGTGGTCAGGTGCATCCTGTTTGCTTTAATTATGCTTGAGATGTGTCTCGAACACAATTGGAGTCCACCTATTGCAATTTGAATTGACTGGACATAGTTTGGAAAGGCACACATAAGGGCCCACAATTTACACTACATTGTCTGGACAAAAACCAAGCCATGAAGTCCAAGGAACTGTCTGTGAATCTCTGCGATCAAATTGTGGCAAGGCATAGATCAGGGCAAGGATATAAAACAATTACTAAGGCTTTGAGGGTTCTCAGGACCACAGTGGCCGCGATAATTTTGAAATGGAAGAAGCTTGGCACAATCTTGAACCTCTCTAGTGTTGGCCATCCAGCCAAATTGGGCATCCGAGAAAGAAGGGTCTTGATCAGGGAGGTAAGAAGGAACCCAACAGTCACGCTAAAAGAACTCCAAAAGGCCTGTGCAGAGATGGGAGAACCTGTTGGATGGACAACCATCTCTGCAGAGCTCTATAAGTCAGGCCTTCATGTCAGAGAAGCAAGATGCGAGCCACTGTTAAGTAAAAGGGATACGAAAGCACAAAGGAATCTGGCAACATGTGGAAAAAAGATTCTCTTAAACCTCTCAAACATCTGTGGAGAGACTGGAAGACGCTCGCCATCCAATCTGATGGAGCTTGAGAGGATCTGCCATGAAGAATGGGATAAACTGCCCAAATCCAGGTATGCAAAGCTTGTAGAGATGTATCCAAGAAGACTTGTAGCTATAATTGCTGACAAAGGGGCTTCTACAAAGTATTGAAAAAAATTTCAGTTTTTTTTATTTTTAATTAATTTTCGAAAATCTCTTAAAACATGTTTTCATTTCATTATTATGGGCGATTAAGTGTAGATTGATGGGTTAAAAATGTCAATTATATCCTTGTCAAAATCAGATCCACAGCATATCAAAGTGTCTGAATACTTTCTGAATCCATTGAATCCACTGTTTATCAAGCAGTACATTTATATGATAATATGTGGATTTCAGGGTTATATAAAGGAATTTTTCTCACTGATGAAAATAATAAAGAGGAATAAAGGCAACAATAAACTTTGTCAAAGCACACTTGCCTCACTATCTAGTCCAAGGAAAAGGATCATAATGAAGAAGAAAACTGCCCATAACTGAGGGAGAGGCATTAAGGCCACTGCACGTGGGTAAGCAATAAATGCCAGCCCAGGACCTAGAGGAGTTAGACATGCAAAATGATTAATATGTTTCTGAGAGAGTGTTTAGAGATTTCACACACTTGTGATTTTTAAATAATTAGTGGTCAGCAGGTTTTACATGCTCATTTGTCACTTGTCATGGCAATGATAACTGTTTATGTCCCTAAATGGATGGTGTTCTTTTCTTGTAGTCTTGTTTTCAAAGAAAGAGTAATGTAATATTAATATTAATATCAATGTAATATTAATATTTACTCCCTGTATTTTCTTTGAAAGGTAAATTGACTCTGAATCAATATTGTTGCCATACCTGACTCTGCCACCATTGAAATATCCATTCCCTGTTCATCTGCCATGAAGCCCAGCACAGAAAAAATGGCAAATCCAGCCACAAAGCTAGTCATACTGTTTAGCAGGCACAAATACAGACAGTCTCTGAAAAAAAAATTAAAATATAAGATGCAACAAACTGGATAGCATGAAATATCACATTCTCTATTCCCATGCATATACTATACAATCTCAAGTCTAATCAAGCATTAGAAAACAATAGGTTTTTAATAGACAAATTTATTCACCTGTAACAGTTGTTGTCATATTTATTATAGCTTCCTAAAGCTGTCAGAGTCCCTGTGCAAACTCCATAGGAGTAAAATATCTGGCTACCTGCATCCATCCACACCTGAAAGGAACATAACACCTAAATATATGATGTGCGTGTGATATGTTTAAAACGCAAAATATCATCATTTTGCAGTTAGCTTTTTTCAGCCACGTCTAAATTAATGTTTGCTACCTGAGGGTCTGTGAGGCGAGTAGGATCTGGGTAGAGATAAAATGTGATACCACTACTTGCTCCAGGCAACGTCAGTCCACGTACCAGCAGCACCATCAACATCAAGTAAGGAAAGGTAGCAGTGAAATAGACCACCTGTGAGACACGATACTCTCACCCTAAGCTAGGTACCCATATTCCTGTCATCTCCCATCATTTTATCGTTATCTGGCAGTGGCCAACACAGACTAGAATACTGTGAATTTTAAGCACCTACCTTGCCTGTAGACTTCACGCCATTAAACACACAGAAGAAGCAGATGGTCCAAGCCAGCAGGAGACACAAAGCCAGCTCCCACCTCACATTACCTATTTCTTCTATGCCACCAGACAAACCCAGAATCCTCTTCCTGTAAGCACAGAAAATAGTTGATCTCTAATCATCTGTGCTTTCTCCTAAATTATGTGAACTATGACACTGACTTTCATAATAAAGCTGAGACATGTACAGTATTTTGGCACATATGTACATGTAGTTCTCTTTCCCGTTCTAATTCCCAAAACTCACTCCCAGAATTCCACAACTGGCGATGTAATTTTGTCTGGAATATTATCGGTCATGTTGTTCTTGCTAAATTCCATGCAGTACTCTGTAAGACAGAAAACAAACTTGTTCTAAAGTTATTTGATGCAAGTAAACTGCTGTTGAGAATTATAACAAATGATCAGCAACAAAAGGATTTGCATTCCATTAGACTTTCACTAAGAGATATTTGTGTGAAGCTTATCATTAGTTTAACTGGAGTGTTAGAAAAGCACACAGTGTAACTCTAGACAGCTGTATGGGCAGTTAGTGACAATGGCAGCAGTATTACCTGTGTTCCAGCTATTCTTGCAGTTAGCCCATGGGAGCTCTGAGCTGAATGAGAAGAAAAGGTAGAGAAGTGCCCAGGCCAGAATAATGATGTAATAAACTCCAGTGTACAGGATCACAATCTGACTACCATAGCCCAGCCCTGAGGGGGGAAAAATTAAGAATATACAGAAAAATTAAGAATATACTGTAGTAATTCCCAATTAAATGATGGTATTTTAATGAAAATAAATACAAACAAACAAACATCTACGTATATGCATTTATTTGATCATGTGTAACTCTTTTGCAGCTGCCTATTTCTAACATTTTTGGAATACTGCTGATTGTCAATGGGTTATTTTTTTGTGTTTACCTTCAAAAAGAGGGCAGATTTTCCTCCAGCATGTGATGCCACCCTGGCTAGTGTACTGGCCCAATGATGTCTCCAAGAAGAAGAGGGGTATGCCACAGGAAAATAGGAACAGTATGTATGGCACAAAGAAAGCTCCTTTGAGACAGACAAATAATATTGAATACACAATACCTAAAAGTGACTTCAGCTAATCTACTTATAATGTTATATAAAGTGACAAACTATATAAAGTGACATTTCTGTTATTCTCATGCACACCCTTGCTTTGTTTAAGCATCATGCAGATTATTTGAGAAAGAGGGAAGCGTGTAAACTATTGTACATTTCTGTTCACTAAGGTCACTACATGTCTTACCACAAAACCGAGTATACAACTTCACCCACCACCTCATGCAGCCCCTGTCCTAGGGAAACAGCACCACATACAGTAGGCATTTTTATTCTGTTTTTATAGGAATGAATTATATGCTCAAACATTTGTGCACATATGACCATCACACCCATATGTGGGCCTTTCCCAAACTGTTGCCACAAAGTTGAAAGCACACAATTGTCTAGAATGTCTTTGAATGCTGTAACTTTAAGATTTCTCTTCACTGGAACAAAGCAAGCTCCATGAAGACAGAGTTAAGGTTGGTGTGGAAGAACTTGAGAGGCCTGCACAGAGCCCTGACCTCAACCCCACTGAACACCTTTGGGTTGAACTGGGACGCTTACCGTGCCCCAGGCCTCCCATCAGTGCCTGACCTCACTAATGCTCTTCTGGCTGAATAATCACAAATCCCCACAGCCATGCTCTAAAATCTAGTGTAAAGCCTTCCCAGAAGAATGGAGGTTACTATAACAGCAATGGGAGGACCAAGTTTGGAATGGGACGTTCAACAAGCACATATGGGTGTGATGGTCAGGTGGCCACAGAACTTTGGCTATATTTTGTATTACCAAAGTGCCTGATGCTAACTTTCCCAGTTATATCAGTGTATGTGATTTCTATATAGATCTAGTTAGGATTCAAGTTAGGATTTGCAATGTTGCCTTTTTCCCTTTTTCCAGCCTTCACCTCTTACAAAAACAGAGCCCCCTTTTCCTTAAAAGGCAATTCATGAGGCAAATGTAGCTCCAATCCAATTATTTTTAGATTTATTTCAAAATCAGAGAACCTGTATTGGTGACCATAAAAACAACAAACAACTATAACATTTAAAGACCTACTACTAAAAAAAAACAACCTAAGCAAAGTATTTATATGGGCCATTCAAATGGATTGCTGCTCTTCAAATGGGTTCTCTGCATTTAAGAAAAAGAGGAATGGCTCTGAGAGAAAGGAGATTAGAAATCAGTGCTGAACAGTTAGAGGCCATTTCGGTTTAAACCCTAATAATAAATTGTCCCTCACTATATTGAGAGAATTTTCTCAACAGTGTGCCAGGGAGAATACTCTCATATTATATGTTTTTTCTGATTTAAACTGTCTTCATCTGCATCTATGTCTGAGATAGATTTAGCTGCTCTGACACTGTGAAGCCTAAGTTAAACTGAAAGCTAGCTCACTAACTCAAGTGTTCTGCTTTGTGGTGTACCTCCATTTTGTAAACAACAAATGTAGTCTTATAAGTTTCACATTTAAAATATTTGATCTTATACACTTTATTAAAGCAGAATAAAAATTGTAGCCTTATTATACATGTGTTGATAGAGTACATGCAGAAAGAACTGTAGTATAAGTAAGCATTAAAGAAGCTGTGGTTTGGTAAGTAAAGGAACTTACCCCCTCCATTTTTGTAACACAGATAAGGAAACCTCCACACATTTCCCAGACCAACGATATGTCCTGCAACAGCCAGAAAAAAATCCATCTTACTGGCCCACTGTTCTCTCTGCTGTGGTTTGCCCTGGGGTTGTGCCATGGAGCCAGCTACATTCACCAGCTTTAATTTGACTGTGGGCTCAAAGCTGTCCTTCATGATGCAGCTGAGAGAAGAAAACCCAAATGAATTAAAGAATTAACAAATTAATTAATTAATAAATATTCTTCCATAAAAAAGAAAAATTAATAATGATTATTCCTTTTATTAACATATTTTACTTAATTGCTAATGTTTCAAGGGAAATCTAAATGCAACTATTAAATTATGGAATGTAGTTGTAGCATTAATCACTCTGTAAATATACCCCTTTTAAATCCAGTACGTTTGGCTACTTAAAACAAAGGAACAGCATGTACAGTAGTAATTACATATGTTGTTGTTATGTAACCTTGGGAACTTGATGTGAAATGGGGCCCATATATGCTGTGAGCAGATCTGGGGAGCATGATAACAGTAAAATTGTCCTTCACTGGGCAAAGGTCACATGCAATATGGTGTTACATAAATATCTTCCATGTGTTTTCCCCAAACAAAAAAAAAACACTTTTAAACTTTAATGTTGCCCTATTAGGATAAATATTTTCTGATACTGCTCTTGATCATTAAAGGAAGTTATACTGAACCCAATGAAGCTTATCATTGTCTATCATTTTTAATTAGTCATACTAAAAGGGAGTCATAACTAATCGGCCAAACTTGGCAAATGTCAAATGTCCAGTACGCTGCAAAATTTCATCCAGTACATTTACTTGTCTCAGGTTGTTGTCAGTTCTATCATAATTGGGATTAATTTTCCCATTAGAAAATTTAATTGAAAAAATAAAGTAAATAAATTAAATACTCGGTACCTTGTACACTGTACTCTGCACACCTAACCTCATTGCACAGCCACACAGGGTCATGACCTGCTGTACTTCCTTTGAGAGTCAAATGGCATCCCTTTCCTGACCAGACCCACATGTTTTGTATATGAATGATGCCACATTAACAGGTGTCATTAAAAACACTATTAATCAATTCAAATACAGTATGAGGGAGAGATTCACAAAGCAGAACACTAGTTAGTTCTGCTATAAATCAATAGCATACATCTTCTTTATACTAATGAAGTAAACTGCAAGATTTGTGTTTAACATATTCATCTACGTATTTAATTAAATTTTAAATTATAAAAGAAAATTGTGTCAGTAACTAAATGCAATATTTCTGTTCCTTTTCTTCCACTGCAATTCACTGACAAATAGCAAAAGAGTAATCAAAGTTTACCTGAGATTCTGCAGATATTTGTCTTGCTGGTCTGTCTCTGAATGTGACTGTGTCCATTTGAAGCAGCAGTTCCGAATGATATGTTGAAACAGCAGGAATGAGTGGAATTAAAGGCGGAGCCAAGAGCTCTGAAGACAGAGGTAGTTTTGAGCCACTGATCTGAAACTGGTCTTGCCTTTTCTTTACCCATGATAAAGGTATGCATATAGAAAAGACATGTTGACCTTAAATCAGCAGTTTGAGGTCACTATTATAGGAAAGCTTAAATTAAACCTGTGTGGACAAGGTGTACGCTTCAGGGCCTTCCAGTCCTGAAGGGTCAGTGTCTAGCACAGTTTAATGATTTCCTGCTGGTAAAACTTGGTAATTAACTGGTGAGTTGGATATTTTGTGTTGCCCTCTAGAACTGGGGTTATGCACCCTTGGTGTACATTCTCTCGCTTACTGTCCTTTTTAACTTTTTGTTTCTGAGAGATGCAAGACATATTTTATCCGCAGTCCTCTGGATTGTGAAAAAGGACTATCTGTGTTTCTCTGTGCACTTCTGTTTCCCCCTTCTTTTCTCTCTTTCTCCCATTATGTTTCTGATTTAACAACACAGACCCACTTCCTTTTCTTACTCAAAACCTATTCATCTATTGAATTAGCCGAAACCTGATATGATCACCACTCCCTCAGTCCCCCTATTTAAACTTGCAAAACCTGCTTTTTTCTTTTTTCACTGGAGCATTCAGTAGGTATAAGGTAGTGTTTAAGTTCATACACTACCAGAATGAAACTGCCCAGTCATATGCTAATCTGTCTACCTAGTGTATAAAATGACAGAAACGTACTGGTGACCAACAATCATGGGAAAAGCACTTTTTGTTTTTGTTTTCAAATGACAGAATTACTGACATCAGTGAGATCTACAGGTAATGGTGTGTACAAACAGCACTAAATCCTGCCCACTAGTGTTGCTCTGGTGTTGTAACATGTTTGAGAATATTAACTTTTGTCCACTCTGGTGTCAGAGTACTCTAAAGTGTTCTGTGTACTCAAAGATCAAAGTTAAAAAAAAAAAAAAAGGATTGATCTGATTTAAAACTTAAAAAAAGATTAATTAAGTCTGTTAGGTCACCTGTTTACAAAGTTGACACATCAACCCTGCTACAAGAAATGTGCATTCTAAAGGACATCTAATTTCTCTGCTGTCTTCGTACACCCAAAAGACAAGGGCCCTGTCAATGGTTCAAGCAATATGGGCCAAAATGTACAAACCTGCACTGTAGTATCATTGTCAGGCTAGTTGGGGTTCCCAGAAGGGGAAGGCTGATTTTGAATACTGATTTTGAAGGCTGATTTTAATAAATCTGACATCAATCCATCAAGAAGTACATCATCTCTGCGTGTCTTTGTCAGTATCATATACCAAGGAGTATATATAAAACTGTCAGTGAAGTTTATGTATGCCAGTTATTGCCGTACCAGACATGTGAGGGCAAGCAGCTTCTGTAATTCCTAATTCACAATTTCCTTCACATTTATACAGTAACAACACCTTGAGGATTTCAGTAATGTATCACGTTTTTTAATAGCAAGAAAGCTTAGACAAAGTGGAAATTCCAAAACTGGATGAATATATCTGTATCTGAATTCACCCTATGTAAGTGATAGACGCCTGCTCTCTCTCTCTCTCTGCCTGATTGGTGGACCGGGGGCATCAGTCATCATTACCACCAGGCCAATCAAATGCTGAGATGCTTCCGGAAGGGAAGGAGCCTCCTGTTTATAGTCAGCAGCCGCAGAGAGACAGGGCTTCAGGACTTGCTTATTTTGGCACATTCAATTTCTTGATGTTCACATATTTTTGATGCAATGTTTAGCTGAATTGATGACGGCTTTTTGCTACTTGTTTCGTGTTACTAGTTGTTGAAGCACAATGTAGTGTAATATAGCTACAGAGATAATCATGTCATAAAACTGCAACTGCAATCAGCAACTGTAAAGAGGAAACCATTGCCTTTACTGTCATTATATCAAAAATACGTTTTGTATGCGTGTGTGTGTTTGTGTGTGTCCATGGGAATATACCAATTTATTTTCTGTTGAAGTATTTCCAGGCTAAATAGAGCAGATACAAGAAAATAAACCGATCCACACTCTCTCTGACACTGCCACCTGAGTTCGTATTAACCTCATGACAGCCATGGTGTGACACTGGTGTCGTGGGAAGCTACACAGAGTACTCTAATATTTTAGATTTACTAGAAAATATTTTGCTTAACAAATTACAATGTGTAAATGTCGTTTTCAGGAATTGAGGTACAATTCACAGTGTACAAGTACCCCAAATCATTGTTGTACAGCTGTAGTACAGCTGTAAAGCCAATAAATGCTGAACAGTTTTTCCTTTTGCTTGAGTTCAGAGGAAGGTTTCTTTCTGGGGTACAGAAAACATGTAATCTCTAAGGGATGTCAAAGGGAAGAAGTTACAATAAGTATTTCTAAGTAATAACAGTTTTAAAAAGTAAATAAGGAAGGGTATAAGAGCATTAATCATTCATTGTTCTCACATTTAGAAGTGAGGAGAGTATAGATTATCCAAAGAGGAACCAACAGAGTTGAAGACAGTGTGAACCACCAGCCAAGAGCGTAGCCCCACCAGGGGTATTCAATTCAGAGGAGAGAAGACACATGTACCCTAAAAAAAGATGCAGTTAGAAATTAATAAATCAAGTAGCACATAGCACATATTTTGTGTCTGGTGTATTGTTATTTAGTTTGAGTTTAAGACAATTTTTAATGCACTTGCACTCAGTTGCTAGTTTTGGTTCCAGAAATAAATGTGCCTCAGTCAATGTGGGTGGACCGGCACAGCAGGGGTTGTGAAATTTAAAATCTGGATTTCTATTTTTGACCCCACTTTGGTCTAAAACTACATTGTGTTACTAGCTGCTGAGACCCACTTCAAGTCAAGTCAAGTCATGTCAAGTGGCTTTATTGTCATTTCAGTCATATACAGCTAGTCAGTACACAGTGAAACGAAACAACTGGGTTCCTCCAGGACCATGGTGCTACATAAAACAACACAGACCAACACAGAACTACAAGAGACTACATATTTTTTACATAAAGTGCACATGCAGACATGTGTAGACAGCACGAGACAGAACAACGACTACCAACAGGACAACAGACACAGTAAGATACAATGCAACGCCAACTATTAGACAGTTCTAGTAAGAAAGTGAGTCAGATGACAGTAGTGCAACAGAGTAACAATATAAGTTGCTGTAAATGTAAACATAAGGGGTAGAAGCCAGGTAGAGAGTATAAAAAATTATATACAGTATTTTATAAATATTGTGGCAGCAAAAATGCAGGTAGTGAATACAGAGATGTGCAAAAATTGCAAAGAGAATGGGATGGTGTTCAGTTTTTGTATGTGTGTGTGTGTTTTCAGTCCAGTTTCTGAGTTTTGAGGAGTCTGATGGCTTGGGGGAAGAAACTGTTGTTCAGTCTGGCCGTGAGGGCCCAAATGCTTCTGTACCATTTGCTAGATGGCAGGAGGGTGAAGAGTGTGTGGGGTCTTCCACAATGCTGGTGGTTTTGCAGATGCAGTGTGTAGTGTAAATGTCTGTGATGGAGGGAAGAGAGACCCTGATGATCTTCTCAGCTGTCCTCACTATCTGCTGCAGGGTCCGAGACCGTGCAATTCCCAAACCAGGCAGTGATACAGCTGCTCAGGATGCTCTCGATAGTCCCTCTGTAGAATATGGTGAGGATGGGGGGTGGGAGATGGGCTTTCCTCAGCCTTCACAGAAAGGCTTTTAACACAATTGCAGAAAACAAAAAAAAATTCTTGCTTCAAGCATAGGCTTGTTTTGGGAATACACTGGTTATGTCACCCCAATTCAACACAAATAAGTGACTTCATCCAACTATTAACCAAATACAACTACTTTTATTGGTAACAAATAAGAACAAACAAATTGATCATGGTCTCACAGAACACAGACACTTCTATTTTATCCAGATTTTAAAATCCACAGCAACAACATGAAGGACAAATGTGTGCATAAATTTAAGTGAAGTGTAAAGGCCAGAGAAATCAACTGAAAAAAAAATATTATGCCATTGAAACACTCAGATTATTTACATAGTCAGTAATATCAATGCTGTTATAAATAGCACTTCATACTAGGCCAGAACGACCATTCCCAAGTTGTACCATCTCTTTCTTTCTTGCATTACACCTAAATAAATAAAACTGAAAAAATTTTTTAAAGGTATTGTGAAGCACATCTTAGCTAAATTAAGCTCTCAGGAATTATATGTAGTGTTTTGTTAATGTTCTGTTTTGTTATCAGTGAATCTGGTATATTCTGTAGCACAATTTATGCTCTACAGTAACACATAAAATAATATATTTGACAGTATTTTATTAAATACATAAAAACACTGATAAAGACAGGTGCGAATTTGCCATGTATCTTGTTTTGAAAACAACAGCATGAATTCTGTATTTAATAATGTCTATAGCTGGAAACATTGCAAAGCATTTATGTTTTTACTCCTTGTATCAGCCTAATATCTGTCTTTAACCCCTTGCATGTTTTTTAATGTTTGTGAATTTTGGACTCTTGGCATTCAAAATAAAAATAAAAAACATATTTACTTGTTGTGTCTGCATCTGTAACACTACCACTAAAGTACTGACAGAAAATCTAGTAGTAGAGACAGAAAAGTTATTAACTGTAGGTTCTGTAAGCCATCTAGTTATTTGTAACAGTAAAAATGGATACAAAATGATAAAGTGGCGTGTCCTATCTTAAGCTTGGTCAGATTTCTTCATGTCTCTACCTGCGGGTCTGAAAGACGTATAGGATCTGGGTTGAAGTAAAATCTTATGCCATAAACAGCTCCAAGCAATGTGAGTCCATGCACCAACAGCACCACCAACATCACATAAGGAAAAGTAGTAGTGAAATAGAGCACCTGAGAAAAAAGAGGTCTCTCAGTCAAGACTAGAAAACAAGTTAAACTCTATGCCAACTGCATCAACGGAAATGTCTCTGCTACCAAGAAGTCTACTCCTTCTTTTTACTAATTTATATACCAGAAATACCCTTAAAATATACGTCAAACATGAAGGAAGCTATTGAAGAAAAAATATTCCAGACATTTGACCTTGATGCGACCTTAACCCTGTTTGGATCAATTACAAAATCTAATCAGTTCATCTGCTGGTTACAATGATAATTCCATATAAATCTTAAACTTTCAACCACAAGCACTTGAGATATCACGCTAACAGTAATCTCAAACAAACAGACTGATGGATGAACAGACAGATGGACAAACGGAAAACACAGAAACATAATGCCTCCCCCACTGAGTGTACTATTGAAAGAGGACATCAATCAGTTTCTATGTCCATCATCAATACCTCCTGAATAAGTGTCAAGAGGCTCTCACCTTGTCTGTAGACTTCACTCCCTTCCACACACAGAAGTAGCAGATGATCCAAGCCAAGAGGAGACACAGAGCTAGCTCCCACCTCACACTGCCTAGCTCATACACACTACCTGTGAGATTTATATATTTAATATATGTAATAATACAATGGATTTATTGTAACAAGAGGATAAAACAACTCACCCCCAGAACCTCCAGAGAAGTTGCATTCTCTGGTATACTGAAGTTGCTAAAATTGTCCTACATACAGCACATGTACACAGTACATGTATACAACAGGAACACTACAGTTCCATAGCAAAATCCTGTAGAATAAAAGTGGAAAAGATAACAAACTAATAAAAGTCAAATGTACACTCATCAGACAAACTCTTTCTTGAACCTCTCCTATGGATGCTGACAATTGACCAGTAATTTGGTTCTTCTTTTAGCAGGACAGCCTGCTCAGTAGTTTGCCACAAGGCAGATGTTTTATAAATAATTTCTGTTAATTTTCATAGCCATACTGTCCCCCCATGTCATCTTTGCTTATATTGTGTACACGGATCAGCCATAACATTAAAACCACCTGCCTAATATTGTGTAGACTTACTAGGAACACCCACAAGACCTGCCATTTTGGAGATGCTCTGACCCAGTCGTCTAGCCATCACAATTTGGCCCTTGTCAAAGTCACTCAGATTCTTATGCTTGCCTATTGCAGGTGGTGAGCCTATAGCATGGCTGGGTTGTGTGTGTGGGCCAGTCAGTAGGCCAGCTGAGAACATTAGCCTTGGGCCTGGCTGAGGAGGTAAGATCTAGTAACCCTTATTAGGGCAGGAAATGCTTAATGGTTTTGTGCCTTGCCTTGGTGTTTAGTTCACTGTGTACCAGTAAATTTACATCCGTATCCTCACCATCTATAACAAGTGGTGGGTAGTGACTAAAGAAGATGGGGGCTTTGCCCACATACAAGAAGTCATAATTAATCATCCTCAGGCCTATAGTGCCTGGGCCCCTGCACACTCCACTCTTGAGTTATCTTAAGGTACACTATACGGCCAAAAGTATGTGGACACCTGAACATCACACTCATATGTGCTTTTTGAAAATCCCATTTGCTGTTATAATAACCTCCACTCTTCTGTGAAGGCTTTCTACTAGATTTTGGAGTGTGGCTGTGGAGATTTGTGATCCTTCAGCCACAAGAGCATTAGTGAGATCAGGTGCTCATGTCAGGCGAGGAGGTTTGTGGTGCAGTCAGCATCCCAATTCATCCTAAAGGTGGGGTTAAGGTCAGGGCTTTCTAATAGGCAACTTGAGTTCTTCCACACCAAACTTGGGAAGCCGTTTCTTCATGGAGCTCGTTTTGTGTACAGGGGCACTGCCATGCTGGAAAAGGTTTGGGCCTCTTAGTTCCAGTGAAGGGAATTTGTAATACTACAGCATACAAAGACATCCTATACAGTTGTCCTTCCAACTTTGTGGCAATAGTTTGGGGAAGAACCACATATAAGTGTGATGGTCAGGTGTCCACAAACCTTTGGCCACATGGTTGGAAAACAGCCATGTTACTTGTTTTTAGCTTAAAAGCATAAAGAATCACCTTGAATCAAAGGGCAGATTTTTCTCCAGCAGGTGATGCTGCCCTGACTGGTGTACTGACCCAATGATGCCTCCAAGAGGAACAGTGGAATGCCACAGGCAAACAGGAAGACCAAATATGGTATTAAAAACACTCCTGAGGGAGATAGACACAACTTTTGACCTTTAGGCCAAAATGAATTATATAGTAGCATGGTGATTGTTCCACAAAACCTACTTGGCGCACCATACCCCACTCATGATAATATTATTAGCTAAAACAAATTGTATTTAAGCGGCCAACAGTGACATGGGAAATTCTGGATTCTGGATGATACATGAGTTTACAAGATGTAAATGCAAGTTTGCATCTATCCACTGTTGATGATGACTTTGCCAGCTATCTTTTATCTTTCTGAATGACTGTTGATAACAATAGAGTCAGATATAATTATGCTTTGGTGGGTTATCATGACTTCCCACTATAGGCAGCTTTAGTGTAGACTAAATGTGAAAAAAAAATGTTTCCTCAAACATTTATATTTGTTTTTAATATATCAAAGAAAAAGCAGTCTAAGTATCCTCTGGACCTCCATGCTTAATTTTCCCATTTTGTGGGTGTATTTTCCAAACAGACTGAAATCACATTTATTGGTTTATCATCCCATATTCCTGCACCCTGAAGGAAACCATGTAATTCTAACTAAAACATTGTTTTAGTCTGCTTACAAAGGGCATGTTTCTGTGTTTACTTGCATGCTTATGAAAAATAATATAACATTTTATATGTTTTTCTTGTAAGCGTATTTGTGATTTTTTTTTTTACCTTTGCGTTCTGTTATTGTCTACTGACAGTGTCAAAAGGCACAAGATAAAATAAAACAGGCACAAGCTAAAAAAAACCCTACACAATAAAAATAATGCAATACAAATAGATATACTGTATTTTTAGATATATATAGTATTTATACACTACAGCTGTTAGCGACATTGTAAGGCCTGAATTATTATTTTACTTTAGATTTTTTGTGAGATCCCAGAAGGGATTTTTGTTAGTGCTGGTGCACTTCAATTTCTGAAATGGGAGCACCGATTCTACCTTATGAAATATAATTTTTTATCCATATTTATTTAGCAACAATCCAGGTGACAAAAAACAAGCAAAACATGTGGAAAGTAGAGTAGAAACTTTGCAGGAATGTTCCCTATGCCGTAACACTAATTACAACAAATATGACACAGGTGAGAATCACGCGTTACCTGCCAGTTCAACCTGCCCCCTTTCCGTCCACTGCTGACGCTTGACCACACCCCCGCTGCCACATACTCCCACTGCCTGACTCAGGCCCGGGGAGCCATACGGCCTGCGGCTGACTCCCCCCCTGGCAGGAGATGTAATCTGCTACCACCATCTGTGCCCCTGGTCTGTGGACCACCTCTAAATTGAATGGTTGAAGTGCCAGATACCAACAAGTGATCCGTGCGTTGGCATCCTTCATGTGGTGGAGCCATTGGAGTGGGGCATGGTCAGAACACAGGGTTAAAGGGCGCCCCAGTAGGTAGTACAGGAGGGTGAGAACCGCCCAATTGATGGCCAGACAATCCTTCTTGATGGTGCTGTACTTGTTCTTCCTCACCAAGAGTTTCTGGCTGATGCACAGCACGGGGTGCTCCTCTCCCACCCCCACCTGGGACAAAACAGCCCTCAGCCCTCTGTCTGACCCATCAGTCTGCAGAATAATAGGGAGAGAAAAGTCAGGAAAATGCAGCAGTGGGCGCCCCCACAAAACCGCCTTTACCTGGCAGAAAGCCAGCTCGCATGACTCTGTACTGTCTGTCCACTGTACTGGATCTGGCACCCCCTTTTAGTGAGGTCAGTCAGCAGGCTGGTGACGTCTGAAAAATTAGGTACAAACCTTCTCTAGTAGCCAGGCAGCCCCAGGAACCCACCCCCTTTTTGGTCTTGGATCTCGGACAGGCAACAATCGCTTCTGTCTTATCAATTTGGGGACACACCTGCCCATGGCCCAAGTGGATGCCCATAGACCATACCTCCACCTGCCAAACTGCACACTTCTTTAGGTTTGCTGTGAGTCCTGCCCTTCTCAAGGATCTCAGGACAGCCCTCAGATGTTGAATGTGCTGCTTCCAATCATTTCTATAAATGATTATATCACCTAAATAAGCAGCGGCATATGATTCTGTCCATGAGACACTGAAACGTTGCTGGGGTCCCAAACAACCTAAAAGGAAGTGTGACAAATTGGTGTAATCCGAATGGTGTGGAAAAAAACAGTTCTTTTCCCCCAAGATATTGGAGTCAAGAGAATTTACCAATACCCCTTAATTAAATCCAGTGTCAAATAAAAGCGAGCCGTGCCTAACCAATCGAGCACTTCATCAATGCGAGGCATTGGATATGCGTCAAATTTAGATATCGAGCATAGTCTTGAGTTCATCCCAAACCACATTTTTTGTGTTCAGTCAACCGGTGTGGGCGACTGCATACAACCACACCTGTAGGAGTCTCAATGTGGTGTTCTATGAGGTTGGTGTGACCAGGTAGAGCTGAAAACACATTGGAAAATTCCTCCTGCAACCTGGCAACCTGTGCTCTGTGGGACGGTGAGAGGTGGTCTCCACAGGGGACTGGGGTGAATTGGACTGCTCTTTTTGACTTACCTCTGGTCTCAGCTCCTCTCTTTCAGGAACCACCATTACCAGAGCCACTTGAACCACCTCTCTCCACAGTTTCAGGAGATTGAGGTGGTATATTTGAAGTTCATCAAATCCATCCATTCGCCTGACCTCAGAAGTCGACTTCTCTGACTCGCCATGTGACCTCAAAGGGTCCTTGCCACTTTGCAAGTAATTTAGAGCTCAATGTGGGTAGCAAAATGAGCACTTTATCTCCCGGGGCAAATTCCCATTGCCGAGTACCCCTGTTATACAGCCAGGATTGATGTTCTTGCGCCTGTAGCAAATTCTCCTGTGTTAATTTTGTGTTGCTCTCAGGTCAAGAATGTACTGAATTTCACTTTTGCTATTAGATGGTCCCTCCTCCCAATTTTCTCTAATGACAGCTAAGACACTACAAGGCTTGCACCCGTATAATAAGACTCCGGTTGAGTCTTGCAGGACCTCTCATACTGCAAATAACAGGGGCTTGAACCACTTATCCCAGTTCTGCGCATCATCGTGAATTAAATTCCGAATCATATTTTTAAGAGTTTGGTTAAAGCGTTCGACCAGCCTGTTCGTCTGCAGATAGTAAACGCTGGTGCTAATCAATTTAATCCAAAATAATTTGTCAAGTTCACATAGTGTCCATGACCTAAACATCGTGCCCTGGTCAGTAAGGATCTCTTCTGGGATCCTGACTCGGGAGATAACATGGAAGAGTGCCTCTGCAGCACTACGTGCTGATATGGAGCGCCAAGGCACAGTTTCCTGATACTGTATCATGTTGCATAATCCACCAGGACTAACACAAAGCAATACCCTTGTAAGAAGCTTTCTAATGGCCCAATGAGGTCCATGCCAATCCTTTTGAAGGGGACCTCGATTAAAGGTAATGGGCACAATGGCACTTTTGGGGTGGCCAGCGGACTCACCAGCTGACATTTGCGACATGCTGCACATCACCTGTGAATATCGCTGCGAATGCCCAGTTAATAAAAACAAGCCATTGAATGGTTTAGTGTCTTATCCTGGCCCAAAAGCCCGGCCGTGGGATTATGGTGAGCCACCTGGAATAACCATTCCTGACGGCTCTTTGGGACCAACAATTGGGTTGTTTCTGCTTTTGTTTGAGTGTCCTGTGTCACTCGATATAACCTATCTTTAATAATGGCAAAATACGGGCGGAATAATATAACATTCGTCTGTGTTTGCTGACCATCGATAACTCTCACTTAGTCGAAGGCATCCCTCAGGTTCTCGTCACACAACTGCTCCAAGGGGAAATCCCCAAGAGGAATACTTGCCAGCGGTGGAGGGGCGGAGCCCTCCCCATCCTCCGTGTCCCCCTGACGCAAAGCTGATGTTGACGGCCCTGGCACAGCCTCCCCACCCATGCGCTGCACACATTCCACACCATGCAGGACCCATCCACAACCATTTCTCACTAAAAACCTGAAACCCTGGCCAATTTGTCCCAACAATTAGTGGATGGGTGAGGCGAGGACTAACCGCCGCCTCCACTTTATGCTTTTGCCCCTGGAATTTAATAATGATGGGCACCAGCGGATATTCGTGAACATCCCCGTGCACACACCTCACCTTCACCAATCATGCATTTCCCAATGCCCTGCATTAAATCAGGCTTTGATGGACGGTGATTTGGTTACACCCTGAGTCCACCAAGGCCTGATGTGTACCCCACTGTATACTCACTGACACGCAGTATTTTCCTGCTTGGGCGGGGGAGGCCTAAGGTGCATCAGGGATCCAGATCAGTATTCCCACTTTCATGAAGGAATGCTGATCCTGGATATGCCCGGCTTCCCCGCAGCACCTGCAGACCTGCCCAGGTTTTGCCCTGGTCCTGGGGGGCACAGAGGGATCTACCTGTGTAGAGAGAGAGGGAGTTAGATGAGACATCAGAGGTGGGGATAGGAACAACAGGGAGGAAACCAGGTATGTACAGCTGGTTTCAGGGGAATTGACCCCCTTTTTCATGGTGCAGGGACAGGGAAAAGGCAGGGAGGAAGGGGGGAGCAGGAGACCGAGAGAGAGAGTAAGGGAGAAGGAGAAGGGAGGGGCTTGCCTGCCCCCAGATACACCACCAAGTGGTCCTCAGCCAGCTAGACCGCCTCATCCCTGGATGCCCTCATGCCCTGGAGCTGTTGGGCAAATTCAAGCGGGCTGCCGAGCTCACTGTTGAGCAATAAGCGGAAGCACTGATGATGCTGTTCGGGGTGCAGCCAACCCGTTGCAATATCGCCTGCCGCAAGTCTGGATATTCCAGCAGATTCACCCCCAGAAGCTTTTGGGCTGTGATCTGGGCTTCCCCCAACAGCTGCTGCATGCTTGAAGATATCCAGGAATGCTTCCGAGTCGACCTGCAGCCCCATATTGGACAGCATGATGTGGGCCATGGTGGAGGCGGTCGTTGGGGCAGCTGCTGGAGTACCAGGAGGCTGTACCAGGCTACAGAGCACCGGCCGGTCCTCTGTCTGGGCTTGGAGCAGGGCCTAGAAATGCTGATCGTGTTCCGTGCCTCAAGGAGGGCCTGATGTTGGGTTTGGTGGATGCCGTCAAAGTACTTTATGATCTCAGCTAATGCCGGTGAATCTATCTCACTTTCTCCCGGGTTTCGGCACCAGCGTGACACTTCCCCTGGGTCAGGAAGAGAATGAGGTTACAGGAAGCAGGCTTGGAACAACACAAAAGGTGCTTTATTCCCGCTAACTTTCAATTTTCCATGCTTTATTCTTTCGCTGTGCACACACATACACACAAACACACACACACCCTCGCAGTTCTGCTCTGCTCAGCTCTCTCTCATGCATAAATAAATTCGGGCTAATATGACACAGGTGAGAATCATCACGCGTTACTTGCCAGCTCAACCTGCCCCCACTCCATTCAAAGCTGATGTCCGAGCACACCTCCGCCGCCACATTTAAGTAGGTGGTACATGTCAAAGTAACTTCCACATGAACCCACAGGACCCAAGGTTTCCCAGCAGAACATTGCCCAGAGCATTACACTGCCTCCACATGATGTAAAAGAATACGTGATTCATAAGACCAGGCTACCTTCTTCCATTGATCCATGGTCCAGTTCTGATGCTCACATGCCCATTGTAGGTGCTTTTGGCAGTGAACAGGGGTTAGCATAGGCACTCTGACTGGTCTGCGGCTATGCAGCCCCATACACAGCAAGCTGCAATGCACTGTGTGTTCTGACACCTTTCTATCATGGCCAGCATGAACTTTTTCAGCAACAGTTCTTTGTGCTACAGTAGCTATTCTATGGGATCGAGACTTCAAGAACTGACTGTTCACTTGCTGCCTAATATATCCCACCCCATGACAGGTGCCACTGTAATGAGATAATCAATGTTATTCATTTCACTTGTTAGTGGTTTTAATGTTATGGCTGATGGGTGTATATGTGTTTAGGATATGTTATTTTGGACAAATGTTAGGGAGCCATTTGAAAGCAATTTCCTGGTTGAATTTTTCAAGTCTGTCTCTGAAAATAGTTCTGAATAAACAATTATTTTATATAACAATTAAACAAGCATTAGAAAGAGGAGAAACTTGACTAAACACTAAATATCCCAAGGCTGCATTTTGAGAGTTAATAAATGGGCAATGTATCAAGTTTGCTCAAGTTTGGAGGCTGTCCTGCAGGCATGCAAATGTCAGTTTTATCTTTGTCAGTTTACTGATAAATGATTGTTTTGTACTCATTATGCAAAAACTGTTGGGTTACACACTAGAATTAATCAGGAAAACAACAGATGAAAAAGGACAACATATAAGGATTTAATTTTTTTCAACTCTATTACTGTAGTATTAGATAGATAGATAGATAGATAGATAGATAGATAGATAGATAGATAGATAGATAGACTTTACTGATCCCATGAGGAAAATTCTTGTGTTACAGCAGCATGGTCAGTAGAAAGATACAACACGTACACACAAAATATAACATATAAAATACAATAAGTTAAATTAAATGTAGTAGTGCAGATATGGAACACAGTTGTAGATTTAACCAGATTTACATCAGTATCTACATAACTACACTTGTGGAAACTGGCAGTGAATAATGAATATGAAGAACCTTGAGAATATAGAATATAATGACAGCTTTCTAAATGATAGCTTGATAATGATAATATTATTATCATTATGTAGTACAGTGGGAATCTAGCAACACCTTAGCAACAAATTGGAATGTCAAAGCAACCACCTAGCACAATCCTACCAACCAACTGGGTTAGCCTAGCAACCACCTAGAAACATCCATCGCAACCAACTGGGTTAGCCTAGCAACCACTTAGCAACACCCTAGCAACCACCTGCTTTAGCCTATCAACCACCTAGCAACACTAGGTACCAAATGATTTTGCATAGCAACCAACCTGAATATGCTAGAAACATTTTAATGTTTTAACATAGCCTTTAGCCTTTTAACCATTACACGCTTAACTGTTCATACTAATCGAGTAACAATACCCTAGCGGCCAACTGGGTTAGCACAACAACCACCTAGCAACATTTTAGCAACCACCTGGAATATCATAGCAGCATTTTTAACATTTTGCTCTTTACATATTAAAAAATTTTAGCCTTTTAACCTGTAAACGATTAGCTGTTAAACATTTTAACATTTTAAAATCAGCGACAACAAAAGACTGTAATATTGTTTTACTCGTTTAGCAGGTTCTTTCAAGCCAACATTAACCTTGCTTTTGAAGTTTATAGCCTTCTAGTTATACCTGATGTTCCAAGCCTTTGTTCTTGTGTTTGCTATCTGGTTAATGAACTTGCTCTTTGTCCCCTGGTTTTGTGATTCTGGTTTTGCCTCGTACACTCTGTTTGCTGATCGCCTGTAATTTTGCCTGTTTTTGATTTTGCCTTTGCTTCACGTTTTTGGATTTGTGGTAGCTGGCAGTGGTAGCTCAGTAGTAAGGAATTAGTAACATGTATAGACTTACACATTTCACCTTCTGTAGTTCTAGTCCTTGACCATCTTTGGCCTTCACATATGCTACAATTAACAATCCATGTAATCATTCTTTATTAGATGGATTCCGCTTAAATCTATTAAATGCACTTCTTCAATTCAAACTTAAGACTAAAAAAGTTCACTATTTTGGTGGAATATAGTGGAGAATTTCATCCACATACATGTCAAATTACATTAATTTTTCTAATAATTCTTCTCAAAAGCTTCTTTTTTCAAACTCAATCTAATTTATTCATAAAATAAGGATTCCCTACAGGGACAACTGGAGAATGGTTCTAAATTTTCTGAGAATGAAAATACGAAAAAACAAGTTTGGTTGCAAACTGCTAGTTAGTAATGGTGCCACCTCCAGATTTTTAAAAGTAAAACCACTTGAATTTAATAACCTATTTTATTAACTTCATATAAGAAACACATGAAAAATAACTCACATGACATGACAGCATAAATCACTTTTCAGTAAACTAAGTCTTCACAATCTTAACTGAGAATCTGATGATTTAGTTCTTGTCAACTCTTAGCATTTTCTTGACAAAATACATATTTAAGTGTTCATAAACAGGCATCTGTGCACGCACACACAAACAATCTAAAACTTCAATGGTTGGAAAATTAGGTCAGTCAGGATTGTAATTTAGATAGTTTACAAAAAACTGCTATATAAGAAGAAGCATGGATTAAATTATTTTCTCTGATTAATATCTTTAACAATTGTGATGATAAAATAATCATATGATAAAATAAACATATAAACAAATACTTTCTTTGTCATTTCAAATGTATGATTAAAGAGAGAAAGTGATAAAGATTAGTTCAGGCTACCTGATGGAAGCAGTCAGTAGTTTAAGAAGTTGGACAAGTTTCCCTGGATCTAAATACTAAATCTTAGGTGAATTATTAAAAAGCTCTGCTTAACTTCCTTGGTATAAAACATTAGCTGCCTATCATTCTTTTTTATATCAGGCCTGCAATTGCTGGAGTAGGTGGGTGCAATTGGTTGTACAGCCTTTCCTCTGTGAGGCATTTGCATTTGCTCGTTTGACTGCCACTTTTATCCAAAGCAATTTACAATTTCAAAGGCGATAAATTTTAAATGTAAAATTAGTAGGAGGAGGGGAGGAGGAGTGCTATTTCATCAAATAACATTTTTTGTGCTGCTAGCAGAACATCCTTTCTGTTTTTTGTTTTCCATACACTGAATTCATGATATAGTAGATGTCTTTCTGACAAAACAAAGTATGTTGTTCTCATTCCAGCTCAGTGTCAATATCTTTCAGATATCCTACTTCACTTTAGCACAACAGTTAACATTTGCTAAACATCTCCACTTACAGGGCTATTATTGATGTGATTTTTCAGTTTCAGTTCTGTGTAGTAAAGTAAATGAAAGGAAAGGAAATGAAAGTTATAAAGTACATTTAAAACAACAAAAGTTGACCAAAGTTCTATATATAGGTAAGAATAATAAAGAGAAAAATAAATGAGAAACACTAAACACATAAAACACTTTTATATAAGAAATATATGACAGAAGCACACAGATTTATAAGGTAATCTGTAAAAGTTTGTTTTAGTCTTGACTTAAAAATCATGACATAGGGAGCACATCTGATGTCCAATACAAGGGGGCATGGGTGTTGGTGCTACATTAGACTTCCTGTCCAAACCAGTCTGGTCATTCTCTGATCTCTCGCGTCAACAAGGTGTTTCATCCTGCAGACCCTCTGCACAAAGGATGTTTTTTGTTTTTTGCATAATTCTGTGTAAACTCTAGAGACTGTTGTGTGTGACAATCCCAGGAGATCAGCAGTTTCTGAAATACTCAAATCAGCCCATCTGGTACCAACAACCATGCCAAGATCAAAGACACAGAGATCACACTTCTTCATTCTGATGTTTGATGTGAACATGACCCGAAGCTCTTGATCTATATTTGCATGATGTTTTGCATTGCACTGCAATATATACTGCTCAAAAAAATTAAGGGAATACTTAAAATCACACGTTGGAGCTCGATGAACGAAATATTCAAGTTAAAAATCTTTACTTACATACATTGTGTTATTTTATTGAGAACAAAATGATGTCACAATGGTCAATGGAAGCCAAAGTCATCAGCACATTGAGGGCTGGATTGAAAATCACACCGAACATCAAAGTAAAAAGTTGAAATTACAGGCTGATCCAACTTATATGAATTTCATCACAGCAGCTTATGTCAGTCAGTAGTGTGTATGGCCCCCACATGCCTGTATACACTCCCGACAACGTCTGGGCATGCTCTTGATGAGATGGTGGATGGTGTTCTGGGGATCTCCTCCCAGACCTGGATCAGGACATCGGTGAGCTCCTAGACAGTCTGTGGTGCTACTGGCGGCTTCAGATGCTCCAATACATAACGTCCCAGAGGTTCTCATTTTGATTTAGGTCTGGGGAACATGAGGGCCAGTCAATGGCATCAATGCCTTCGTCATCCAGACACTGCCTACACACTCTGGCCACATGAGGCCGGGCATTGTCATGCACCAGGAGGAATCCAGGGCCCACTTCACCAGTGTAAGGTCTGACAATGGCTCTAAGGATTTCATCCCGGTACCTAACAGCAGTACGGGTACCGTTGGCTAGCACGTGGAGGTCTGTGCGACCCTCCAAGAATATTCCTCCCCAGAACATCAACTCACTGCCATCATCATGCTGGATGATGTTGCAGGCAGCATAACACTCCCCACAGCATCTCCAGACTCACATATGCTCAGTGTGAACCTGCTCTCATCCATGAAGAGAAAGGGGTGCCAATGGCAGACCTGCCAATTCTGGTGTTCCCTGGCAAATGCCAATCGAGCTGCACAGTGCTGGGCTGTGAGCACAGGTCCGACTAGAGGACATCGGGTCCTCATGCCACGCTTATGGAGTCTGTTTCTGACAGTTTGGTCAGAAACATGCAAACCAGTAGCCTGCTGGAGGTCATTTTGTAGGGCTCTGGCAGTGCTCCTCCTGTTTCTCACACAAAGGAGCAGATACTGGTCTGGCTGCTGGGTTGTTGCCCTTCTACGGCCCTGTCCAGCTCTCCTCATGTAACAACCCATCTCTGGGTATCTCCTCCATGCTCTTCAAACTGTGCTGGGAGACACACCAAACCTCCTTGCGACGGCCATCCTGGAGGAGCTGGACTACCTGTGTAACCTGATTGGGTTGCAGGTACTGCCTCATGCTACAAGTAGTGACAAGGACCCTAACAAAACACAAAACTAGAGACATCAGTCAGAAAGGATAAGGAGAGAGCAATTGTCTGTGGCCACCACCTGCAAAAGCATTCCCTTTTTGGGGGTTGCCTTGCTGTTGCCTCTCTAGTGCACCTCTTGTTACTTTCATTTGCACCAAAGCATGTGAAACTGATTCACAATCACTTATGCTTCCTAACTGGACAGACTGACATCCCTGAAGTATATATATATATATATACAGTCAGGTCCATAAATATTGGGACATTGACACAATTCTAACATTTTTGGCTCTATACACCACCACAATGGATTTCAAATGAAACGAACAAGATGTGCTTTAACTGCAAACTGTCAGCTTTAATTTGAGGGTATTTACATCCAAATCAGGTGAACGGTGTAGGAATTACAACAGTTTGCATATGTGCCTCCCACTTGTTAAGGGACCAAAAGTGATGGGACAATTGGCTTCTCAGCTGTTCCATGGCCAGGTGTGTGTTATTCCCTCGTTATCCCAATTACAATGAGCAGATAAAAGGTCCAGAGTTCATTTCAAGTGTGCTATTTGCATTTGGAATCTGTTGCTGTCAACTCTCAAGATGAGATCCAAAGAGCTGTCACTATCAGTGAAGCAAGCCATCATTAGGCTGAAAAAACAAAACAAACCCATCAGAGAGATAGCAAAAACATTAGGCGTGGCCAAAACAACTGTTTGGAACATTCTTAAAAAGAAGGAATGCACCGGTGAGCTCAGCAACACCAAAAGACCCGGAAGACCACGGAAAACAACTGTGGTGGATGACCGAAGAATTCTTTCCCTGGTGAAGAAAACACCCTTCACAACAGTTGGCCAGATCAAGAACACTCTCCAGGAGGTACGTGTATGTGTGTCAAAGTCAACAATCAAGAGAAGACTTCACCAGAGTGAATACAGAGGGTTCACCACAAGATGTAAACCATTGGTGAGCCTCAAAAACAGGAAGGCCAGATTAGAGTTTGCCAAACGACATCTAAAAAAGCCTTCACAGTTCTGGAACAACATGCTATGGACAGATGAGACCAAGATCAACTTGTACCAGAGTGATGGGAAGAGAAGAGTATGGAGAAGGAACGGAACTGCTCATGATCCTAAGCATACCACCTCATCAGTGAAGCATGGTGGTGGTAGTGTCATGGTGTGGGCATGTATGGCTGCCAATGGAACTGGTTCTCTTGTATTTATTGATGATGTGACTGCTGACAAAAGCAGCAGGATGAATTCTGAAGTGTTTCGGGCAATATTATCTGCTCATATTCAGCCAAATGCTTCAGAACTCATTGGACGGCGCTTCACAGTGCAGATGGACAATGACCCAAAGCATACTGCAAAAGCAACCAAAGAGTTTTTGAAGGGAAAGAAGTGGACTGTTATGTAATGGCCAAGTCAATCACCTGACCTGAATCCGATTGAGCATGCATTTCACTTGCTGAAGACAAAACTGAAGGGAAAATGCCCCAAGAACAAGCAGGAACTGACAGTTGCAGACAGTTGCAGTAGAGGCCTGGCAGAGCATCACCAGGGATGAAACCCAGCGTCTGGTGATGTCTATGCGTTCCAGACTTCGGGCTGTAATTTACTGCAAAGGATTTGCAACCAAGTATTAAAAAGTGAAAGTTTGATTTATGATTATTATGATTCTGTCCCATTACTTTTGGTCCCTTAACAAGTGGGAGGCACATATGCAAACTGTTGTAATTCCTACACCGTTCACCTGATTTGGATGTAAATATCCTCAAAGTAAAGCTGACAGTCTGCAGTTAAAGCACATCTTGTTCGTTTCATTTGAAATCCATTGTGGTGGTGTATAGAGCCAAAAATGTTAGAATTGTGTCGATGTCCTAATATTTATGGACCTGACTGTGTGTGTATATATATATATATATATATATATACAGTCAGGTCCATAAATATTGGGACAGTGACACAGTTTTGGTAATTTTGCCTCTGTACACCACCACAGTGGATTTGAAATGAAGCAGTCAAGATGTGACTGAAGCATAGACTTTCAGCTTTAATTCAAGGGGTTTAACAAAAATATTGCATTAACCGTTTAGGAATTACAGCCATTTTTACAGAGTTCCTCCATTTTCACAGGCACAAAAGTAATGGGACAATTGACTGATAAGCAGTTTCATGGCCAGCTGTGGCCTGTTTCCTCCTTATATCATGATAAATTAAGGAGATAAAAGGTCTGGAGCTGATTCCAAGTGTTGAATTTGCATTTGGTAGCTGTTCATGGGAACTCTCAATATGCCGTCCAAAGAGGTGTTGATGCAAGTGAAGGAGGCCATCAATAGGCTGAAAAACCAAAACAGACCTATCAGAGAGACAGCAGAAACTTTAGGAGGGCCAAATCAACAATTTGGTACATTCTTAAAAAAGAAGGAATGCACTGGCGAGCTCAGCAACACCAAAAGGCCTGGGAGACCACAGAAAACAACTAAAGTGGATGATTGCAGAATTCTTTTCTTATTGAAGAACAACCCCTTCACAACATCTAGCCAAGTCAGGAACACTCTGGAGGAGGTAGGCCTATCATTGTCAAAGTCTACAATCAAGAGCCACCTTCATGAATGTAAATACAGACGGTTTACCTCAAGATGCAAACCGCTGGTAACACTCAAGAACACAAAGGCCAGATTAGACTTTGCTAAAAAACCTCTAAAAAAAGCCTGACCAGTTCTGATGCAAGATTAACTTGTACCAGAATGATGGGAAGAGAAAAGTATGGAGAAGGAAAGGAAGGGCTCATGATCCAAAGCATACCACATCATCCGTCAAACATGTGGAGGCAGTGTTATGGCATGGGCATGTTTGGCTGCCAATGGAACTGGGTCACTGGGGTTTATTGATAATGTGACTGTTGATAGAAGTAGCAGGATGAATTCTGAAGTGTACAGAGCTATACTTTCTGCTCAGATTCAGTCAAATGCTGCAAAACTGATAGGACAGTGCTTCACAGTACAGATGGATAACAACCCAAAACATACTGTGAAAGCAGCCCAAGAGCTTGGAAATTAAATGTTCTTAAATGGCAGAGTCAGTCACCTGACCTCAGCCCAACTGAGCTGCTTTTCACTTACTGAAGACAAATCTGAAGGCAGAATGACCCACAAACAAGCAGCAACTGAAGATGGCTGCAGTAAAGACCTGGCAAATCATCTCAAGGGAGGAAACTCAGCATTTGGTGATGTCCATGGGGTCCAGACTTCAGGTAGTCATTGACGGCAAAGGATTTACTTCCAAGTAATAAAAATAATCCTAATATTTATGATTATATTAGTTTGTCCCATTACTTTTGTGCCTGTGAAAATGGAGGAACTCTGTAAAAAATGGCTGTAATTCCTAAACGGTTAATGCAATATTTTTGTTAAACCCCTTGAATTAAAGCTGAAAGTCTACGCTTCAGTCACATCTTGACTGCTTCATTTCAAATCCACTGTGGTGGTGTACAGAGGCAAAATTACCAAAACTGTGTCACTGTCCCAATATTTATGGACCTGACAGTATATCTGTGTATGTATATATACATATGTGTGTGTTTCTTTTTTCCAGCAGTAACTAGGAAAAGAATCTTGGAACATCTGTCGGAGCACTTACAAGAAATTATTTTGTTACTGATCACAAAGAATGAATTGTCAATAGAAACAGCAGCAACAATATCAGTAATAATTTGTTAGCTGGTTTTCTGTATCTTTAGTATATTGTTTATTTTACTTGTATTTGTTCATGTAATTGTAATGATTTTATGGCTTAAACTGATATACTATTATATGTTATAGAAATATTTGTCTTTTCAGGGTCCTAGTTATATATACACACCTATTTACTCTGATGCTCAATTGAGGCTTTCACTTTTTCACCTTAACAAGGTTTATTTTATATTTTTAAAGAAAGAAACAAGCTATAAAAAAAACTATTTCAAAATACAACAGGAAAAGGGGGGGAAAATCACTAAATACAATTAAGTAAACAAATGAGTAAATAAATATATAAAAAGGGAAAATACTGAAAATATATAAAAATAAATGATATTTATGCATTCTTGTAGGCTGGACAAATTTAGCCATTAGATTGGCATCCATTTCCTTCACAAACTCTAAAAAGGAATACCACATTAAATAAAATTTGGATGTAGATCCATTCAGAGTGGACCTGATCTTTTCTAGCTTTAATGTATGCATAACCTCTGTTATCCAGCATGCATAAGAGGGAGGGGAAGCCTCCTTCCACTTGAAAAGTATTATTGTACTTGCTAGTAGAGTGGTCTAGGCTAATACATTTCCCTGAGCAGCACTTAAATGTACACCTGGTGGAATGACTACAAAAATGGCATTCACAGATTGTGGCCAAAGTCTCAAAAATTGATTTCCAGAACTGAGTCAGCTTTGTGCAGGTCCAGAACATGTCAAGAGACTGGTGGTGGCTTGTTTACACTTGTCGCATGTTGGGTTTACTTTGGCGTCTATTTGAGCTCATTTTTCCTTGCACCAGTGAAGGTGGTGTACAATCTTATTCTCTTAAAAACCAGGTTCCATATCTTGTCTGGAGTAGAAGTCTCCAAGTCTTTTCCACATTGCTTTCTTGTGGACACAAGTGATCTTTGATCAAGTATAATACTTGTGAAATAAAATGTACCAATAATACCTTTTGCCTGGATAAAAATGCTTGAGATTTTTAACAATGTTACCTCACTGAAAGGTTAAATTTCTGTTATACTTTAAGTGTAAGAATGACAGACAACAAGATGATTGACAACAAAGATTTTTCTTTGTGCTTTATCAAGGGTGCCAATGATTCAGGAGGGCCCTTTAGATAGTCTGTGTTGTCAGAACACAGAAATTTATTAAACAAGCACTGGTTATTGCACTGTCAACAAAACAAGCAGCTGGAAAAAAAAAACATTGCCTCTACTGTCATTTTATCAAATATACTTTATGTATGGAGTGATGATTTGATCTAGTATTGGCCTTCACTGCATACATCAGTCTTTTGCAATATCAAAGTAATGAATGTTCATTTAGCAAGGACAAAAAACATAATTCCATGCAATAGGCTATGTGGTCTTGATGCACACGGAGTAACATGAAATACTCTAATATTGTAGATTATAAATTTTGCATGAAACTGTTTATCAAATCACAGTGTGTAACAGTTATGTTCAGGAGCTGATGTACAATGAGACAAATAGACAGTTACCCCCACAGTAGACAAGTACCCCAATGTAAACACAATGCTTTTGCTTCAAGGTTGTTCTTGCCCTTGTGGTACAGCTGTGAAGCCAATAAACGTTGAACAGTTTTTTGTTTTGCTGGAGTTCAGAAGAAGGTTTCTTTCTGGGGTGCAGAGAACATGTAATCTCTAAGGATGGGCAAAGGTTAGAAGTTACAATAAGTAAATATAAGGAATAACAATAAGTAGTCAGTTTCATTCCGTAAGTTTCCTGTGTCAGATACATAAATAAGGAAGAATATACAAGCATTAATCATTCAGTGTTCTCACATTTAGCCTGGAATGGAACATACCTGTCTTATTGAGCCACTGGAAGCGAGGAGAGCATAGATCATCCAAAGAGGAACCAATAGAGTTGAAGAGAGTGTGAACCACCAGCCAATAGCATAGCCCCACCAGGGGTATTCAATTATATTGTTAAACTTCAGAGGAGTGAATTTGACCAGAGAGAAGACAAATGTACCCTAAAGAAAAAGATACTCATAAAATTCAAGATCATATATTCTGTAACTATTAGTATTTTTACAAATAAAGTATACTGTATATAATACATAATGTTTGGGTGCCAATTTTCTTGTGTTTGTGCCCAGTAGCTATTTTTCTGTTCAGAAATGAATGTGCCTCCATTGATGTGGGTTGAGTGGCACAACAGGGGGTGTGACATTCAAGATCTTGATTCCTATTTTCGAGGTCACTAAAACTGCCTATTCCTGAGACCCCTGTCTTAGCATAGATGCAGAAACAAACATTTTCCTTACTTCACATGGAAGCTTAAAAGTCCTGTCCAGTTTGGCACAAACCGATTTTGAGAATGAATACACTACTTATGTCAAATATAGTTAATAACTTACTAATGGATTTTCTTGGTACGAAATAGGAACAAACAACTGTGACCACAGGCCTCCAGACCATGCACACAAACCACTGCATGCTCCTCATACGACTGCCGCCTGGATGCTGAAAGGCTATGGACAAATTCCTGAGGTCCCTGCCACCAGAAGAGTGCAGGGCAGTCCCGCTGCACCCCCAAAGAAATGACTCATGCGCCCTGGCCACACTGGCAATCGGCAGAGGGGAGCAAAAAAAGTTCTTCCCGGTCCCCGCCGGGATACCCCCCCACCAGTGCCAGGACCCTGGTAGCAGCGGGGAGAAGAGAGCCCAGAGAAGCCACCACAAGTACGCCACACTGCCGGATGAACCCATGCCCACTGAGCCAGACCCGCCACTCCCTCCCTGTGCCAACAAACCCTGGCTGGCTGGCTGTTTCCTCTATGCTCGCTCCCAACCCCGAGCCCCCACCATCACCATCAAAGTAGATGGCATCATAGAAGAATCTGCCAGCCCCTGGTTCAGCCCCATTGTGTTGGCCTGAAACCCAATGAAAGTCTCAGGCTCTGTATTGACTTCCGGAGACTGAAGCAAGTATCAGAGTTTGACAGCTACACCCTTCCCTGGGGGAACAACCTGGTGGAGCGCCTGGGGAGAGCATACTTTATCTCAACCCTAGACCCCACAAAAGGGCACTGGCAGGTAGCCCTAGCCCTGGACGCCAAACCCAAGACAGCGTTCAGCACCTCCACTGGCCACTGGCAATACCAGGTTCTCCCCTTTGGGCTCCACAGAGCACCCACAACATTCCAGCAGCTCATGGACATCGTCCTACATCCACACTGGCATTTTGCAGCAGCCTATTTGGACAATGTCGTTATCCACTTGAACACATGAGCGGACCACGTGCACCAGCTCATGGAGGCCCTGAGCCAGCTCCGAAGGGCTGGGTTAACAGCAAACCCATGGAAGTGTCACCTGGGGCAGACAGAGGCACAGTATCTGGGTCACCACATCGGCCAGGGAATGCTGGAACCACAAGAGAAGAAAATTGAGGCAGTCAAAGAATACCCATGACCCACCTTCAACCGACAGGTACATGCCTTCTTGGGATCGGCAGGGTATTACAGGAGGTTCGTCCCTAATGTTTCCTCTCTAGCCTCCCCCCTCTCAGATCTAACAAGGAAGGGACAAACAGACCGGTTACGATGGTCCAAGGTGGCACTGCAGGTGTTCCGGACTCTGAAGCAGGTGCTTCCAAGCTCGCTGGTGCTTAGGGACCCAGATTTTGATCGGCCCTTCACTGTGCATATTTCAGAGACAGGCCTGGGCACTGTGCTCTCCCAGACCATCGATGGGGAAGAACACCTGGTTCTATACGTGAGTAGAAAACTGACTCCCACAGAACAGCAGTATGCCGGCATGGAACAAGAAGCCCTGGCCAAAAAATGGGCCATGGAGGAGCCGTGTTACTACCTCTACCTGGCAGACAAACCACTGAACGCTCCTCACATGACTGCCGCCCAGGTGCTGAAAGGACAGTGCCACTTCAGCACTACTGTTGTGGACTGCGAGAGAGCATATGGCCACAGGGCGAGGCGGAGGAATACAGCACGGCTGGTGGCTGATAATGACTGCAGCTCCTCACCCTCACAGAGAAGACTGAGAGGATAAAAGGGTGCCGCTGCCTCAGCAGGGTGAGCAGTTTCTGTCTCCCAGACTACGCTGATCCATTTTCTCTATGTTGCAGATATCGATGACGGTTACAACAGCTATGTCCACCCCCTGCGACACACTAAGAGACCTCATCCCCGGGAACCACGGGAAAGCCCTGGGCCCCTCACCAACACCGCACCATGCTACTACACCTGGCCCATGGCACACACTGCCCCGTGCCTCCCCAGCATGCCCAACACAGCCCACGGCCCCTGGAAACAGCACCTCACACAACTTTTACACTCCCATCCTCCCCCTTTTCCCTCACTGTGGAAGTGCAATGTACCTGTTTGAATCATACTTATTAAGCAGTGTGTATTGAGTTGTTGAAACATATCCGGTTTTCTAGTGGTATCACGCATTTATGGCCATATTTATCTAACTATCAGAAAACGTTGTCTCAACTTGACAACTCGATGGCTTGAAAATGAACATGATCTCAAATGAATGATTTGTCTACGAGATATTTTCTTATTTCAAAAGTCATGAAGCACATGCATGCAGTGTTGGGCAGCAAAGCTATTTGCTTTAATTGAGCCTAGTTAAGAGTTCTGTAGGAGTATTAATTGAATGAAATGGTGCAAATAAATATTTTTCATTAAATATTTTTGGTATCTAATATTACTCTGATGAAGTATCGACAAATTAATCAGTTGGCAAAGTAATCTTAATTTTAGCCCTAATTTGCACTGCTTAATGCCACTACTTGTGCTGATGGTCACAAAAATACAGGGAATACATCTTGCTGCAATCTTATACCTTTTTTCTACATGAAGCCTTGATCATGAGATTTATGAGCCCTGGATCTATTATCAGGAGCAGATGTGGTGAGTCAGTAATTTTATTTAAAATAACCGAAAAAGTCAGAACATATTTTCAGGAACTTACAGTGCAGACTACAGGAGTGATGTATTTCCAAGAATACTTTATTAAGAACATTGGTCGATAACCAATCATGTCCTCAATATTATCATACAAGCGATTAGCCCCTATGAAAAATGAATAACACATTGTCATAACCATCATTGACCTACTGAAAATGTTGTACACACTATATACTCACCTTTCTGGAAACTGAATCTGCAGCCCATAAATGTGCACTCATCTCAAATTGTAAATGTTTCATGTGGATTACTCACCATACACCCACCCTATACACACTGACTGCAGAATGGCGAATAACAGAAGTGTCATCCCACTGCAGCAATAGTAATCAAACAAATGGAAAATATACAAGCCGCCCTGGAGGATGAAACCGAGAGTCAAAATATGAGGCTTGGGTTAAGGAAAAATGAGACCATGGTGAAGTACTGTCTGTTAAAATATTTTGACTATATTATGTTGACAGAAACGTTTACAAACTTCTGGAATATAGACCACAAGAAATGACAAGAAATGTTTCAAACTAGTATCTTTGTAATATATCATTTAGAATTATTTTAAAACTGATGGGGATTTCAATAGGGAATTCTAAGGCTTTTGCTATAGCTCACATGTTTAGCAATGATAATAGAGTGCAAGATGACACTTCATCTAGGGTGATAAAGCATAATGACCTCTGTTACCATAACCAGGCCAATGAGGAAACTCCCAACACAGATGAAGAGCAGGGTGAGTTCACGCCGATAACCACGGAGTAAGTAAGAAGGGTACAGGTCAGTTATAGCTGTCATTAATGTCTCCAACCCCACAAACTAAACAGAGGGGTGCAGGACAGAAAAGACATATAAAAATTTATACTCACATCACATGTTTTATACACTAAAACAAGGACAGTCCTAAATAAGACTGCTTTTAACTGAGTTTTTTTTCTGCTGACCTCTGAGTCCAAGCCCAGCAATACTATCATGATGAAAAAACAAATGGTCCATAGTTGTGGAACAGGCATCATTGCAACTGCCCTGGGGTATGCAATGAAGGCCAACCCTGGACCTGGGGAAAAAAAACAAAAACAAAGGGATGATACTTTGTTCAATACATTAAACTTCCTAGATATGTGTATTGGTTGGAACTTAGCATGTAGGTTGGATCTTCAGTCACCTGACTCTGCCACGTTTGAGATGTCCGTCTCCTGCTCATAAGCCATGAAGCCCAGCACAGAGAAGATGGCAAATCCAGACACAAAACTGGTCCCACTGTTCAACAGGCATAGATAAATACAGTCCCTGCAAAGCAAAGATACAACAAGCTATCACTGACCATTCCAGCTATCTGGTTGTGTGTAAAGATAGCCAGGAATGGCTCTTGCCTTGTGACCAGCTGGAAAGAATGATTTACATTCTTTTACATACTCTGTGCTCTAGCTAACACGTATGTGTGTGTGTGTGTGTTATTGTATCAAAATTTATTGTAATGAGGGAGGAAAGTTTTAATTGATGCCTAGCATATATTAGAATTACAGTTATGTGGAATTTTCATGAACTTCATTAAATGGTACGCCCTGCAGAAATTCAGCTAAAGGAACTACATTTTTCCTGTTATATTGGCAATCCCTAAAGGTCTAATGTACATTTAGTAAGACTTATGAAAATGCTTAAAATGAGTCTACAATAATGTGTTTTGCATTTTAATGAACTTGTTTCCCTCACTTGTAGCAGTCGTTGTTGTACTTGTTGTAGCTTCCTAGAGCAGTGAGGGTGCCCATACAAAGAGTATAGGAGTAAAAAATTTGAGTTCCAGCATCCATCCACACCTAAATGCCATGAAAGAAAACTCAGTAGTCATTTGCAGTATAACATAGAAACAGCAGAAAACTCTTCTTGATCATATTATCTTATTGATTGTATTGAGTTACTGAGCTCAAACAAGTGAGTGATGAACTACATCTGGAAAGCATACTCTCATCTAAAAAAAAAAAAAAAAACATTAGTGCACTATTCATATTAACAGCTGACAATGGTAAAACCGTGAATATGCTTCTTCCCATACAGTGGTGTGTCCTATATTTTAAGCTTGGTCAGATTTCTATATGTTTCTACCTGTGTGTCTGTGAGACGTGTAGGATCTGGGTAGAGGTAAAATCTGATGCCATCAACGGCTCCAGGCAATGTGAGTCCACGCACCAACAGCACCACCAACATCACATAAGGAAAAGTAGCAGTGAAATAGACCACCTGAGAAAGAGAGTTCTCAGTCAAGACCAGAAAACAAGTCAAACTCAATGCCAACTGCATCAATGCCTCTGCTACCAAGAAGTCTACTCCTTCTTTCTACTAATTTGTATTCCAGAAATGCTCTTAAAATATACTTCGATCATGAAGGAAACTATTGAAGAAAAACATTTCACATTTCACCTTGCTATGACCTTAACCCTGTTTGGATCAATTACGAAATCTAATTCATCTGCTGCTTACAATGATAATTCCATATAAAGCTTAAACCACTCGCTCAACCACTCGCTCCTGAGATATCACGCTAATGAGAATCTCAAATGAAAATGAACTCAGTGAACTAATAAAAGAGGACATCCATCAGTTTCGAAGTCCATGATCAATACCTCCTGAATAAGTCTCATGAGGCTCTCACCTTGCCTGCAGACTTCACTCCCTTCCACACACAGAAGTAGCAGATGATCCAAGCCAAGAGGAGACACAGAGCCAGCTCCCACCTCACATTGCCCAGCTCATACACACTGCCTGTGAGATTTAGCACTCTCCTCCTGGAAAACACAAACCATATTTTGGCTATTACCTTCTGATACATGTAATAATACAATAGATTTATTGTAAAGACAGTATAAAACAACTCACTCCCAGAACTCTTTAACAGGTGAAGTTGCATTCTCAGGTATACTGAAGTTGCTAAAATTGTCCTTTTTATCAAAGTCAACACACATTTCTGTTAAGGACAGAAGACACAGCTGAACATTCAAGACTTGTTTCTAATACAGCACATGCACATAGTCAACGTACTAGTTAAGCCTGAATTTTGTGTGGTTTATCTTATAATATAAAAGTGTACCAGTGTTCCAGGCATTGCTGCAGTTAGCCCATGGTAGCTCAGTACTAAAAGAGGAAAAGAGATAGAAGAATGCCCAGGCCATGATGATAATGTAGTAGATGCAGCAATACAGCAGGACCACTACATTTCCATAGCCTAATCCTGCAGAATAAAAGTGGAAAAAATAATAAACTAATAAAAGTCAAATGTACACTCATCAAACAGCCTCATTCCTGAACCTCTCATATGAATGTTAACAAGTTACCAAGAACCTCGTAATTCCTTCAGCAGGACAACCTGCTCAATAGTTTGGCAAAAGGCAGATGTTTTATTAATAATTTCTGATAATTTTCATAGCCATACTATCCCCT
Organism: Pangasianodon hypophthalmus; assembly: GCF_027358585.1. Classification (NCBI taxonomy): domain Eukaryota; kingdom Metazoa; phylum Chordata; class Actinopteri; order Siluriformes; family Pangasiidae; genus Pangasianodon; species Pangasianodon hypophthalmus. Next base: position 15,864,660 of record NC_069711.1, read on the forward strand.
AGGGCTGGGTGATACTCCAAAAAAAAAAAAAAAAAAGTGATTTTTTTCTACTTTATGAATGATTCTCAATTATGATTTCAAATTTTTGTTCTTAAATAATATAACTGAAAAATTATGCAATTTATTTATAAAGTATAAAGTATTTATTAGAATGGAATTTGTAAAATGTAAATGTGCAAAAATAATAACAGCATCGTCTATGGCAGATAGTGCAAACAATGGTTCTTTTAAGTAAAGGATATTAAAATAAAAGATATTTAAAAAAAAAATAAAATAAATAAATAAAAACATTTCTTGTACTTTTCTATGTACTTCTTGTACTTTTTTTTTTTTTTTGTATTTTGTACTTTTCTATAGATGGCGCTGGTAATATTTTTTGCAAAACTTAGAGAGCCCTTCTTTCTCAACAGAGAAAAAGGGGACCATGTCTTTCATTACATGAAATGCCACCGCAACTGAGAAGTCAACTTGGGGTATTCTTCTCAAATCCGGGTTCCTTCCCCAGTTACGGAATGACGTCGAATCAACATGGCTGCGCTCAGCATCAGAAACAAAGAAAGTAAAACTTCTTACCTTTAAGTGAGTTATACTGTATATACAAGTATTAGCTTTAGATTAATGAACATAGACATATTCATTTGTTAAATCTAAAACACTGACTACACAGTTCGCCGTCTGATAAAGAAAATGTACATCACTCATCCGCATTAGCTGCCTAGGTAGTTGCTAACAAAATACAAACATGGGGGCGTCAGTTTTCCCACTTTGTCTGTTGAACCTGCCGAGGTTGAAAATGACGTAATTCCGACCGGTGAATTACCACTTAGGATGTAATGCAGCATTATATTTTACATAAACTTGTTCATCTGACTTTTCAGACCTGTACCAATTCCATATCTCTGAAGTGATATTTGAACCTCTCTTTGCTATGAGCTCAGTCCTTGGCAAAGTGCTGCCTGTTTATCTTTTTTTTTTTTTTTTTCAAAATCTAAGCGTGCAGTGTTTGGGAGTAACGCAGTATATATATATATATATAAAATGTGTGTGTGTGTGTATACACTGCTCAAAAAATTAAAGGAACACTTCGGAAACACATCAGATCTCAATGGGGAAAAATATCATGCTGGATATCTATACTGATATGGACTGGGTAATTTGTTAGGAATGAAAGGATGCCACATCGTTTGATGGAAATGAAAATTATCAACCTACAGAGAACTGAATTCAAAGGCACCCCGAAAATCAAAGTGAAAAAATGATGCAGCAGGCTAGTCCATTTTGCTGAAATTTCATTGCAGCAACTCAAAATGGTACTCAGTAGTTTGTATGGCCCCCACGTGCTTGTATGCATGCCTGACAACGTTGGGGCATGCTCCTAATGAGACAACGGATGGTGTCCTATGGTATTTCCTCCCAGATCTGGACCAGGGCATCACTGAGCTCCTGGACAGTCTGAGGTGCAACCTGGCGGCGTCAGATGGACCGAAACATAATGTCCCAGAGGTGTTCTATTGGATTTAGGTCAGGCGAGCATGGGGGCCATTGAATGGTATCAATTCCTTCATCCTCCAGGAACTGCCGGAATACTCTCGCCACATGAGGCCGGATATTGTCGTGCACCAGGAGGAACCCAGGACCCACTGTACCAGCGTAGGGTCTGACAATGGGTCCAAGGATTTCATCCTGATACCTAATGGCAGTCAGGGTGCCATTGTCTAGCCTGCAGAGGTTTTTGCGTCCCTCCATGGATATGCCTCCCCAGACCATCACTGACCCACCACCAAACCGGTCATACTGATCAATGTTACAGGCAGCATAACGTTCTCCACGGCTTCTCCAAACCCTTTCACGTCTGTCACATGTGCTCAGGTGAACCTGCTCTCATCTGTGAAAAGCACAGGGCGCCAGTGGTGGACCTGCCAATTCTGGTGTTCAATGGCAAATGCCAGTCGAGCTCCACGGTGCCGGGCAGTGAGCACAGGGCCCACTAGAGGACGTCGGGCCCTCAGGCCACCCTCATGAAGTCTGTTTCTGATTGTTTGGTCAGAGACATTCACACCAGTGGCCTGCTGGAGGTCATTTTGTAGGGTTCTGGCAGTGCTCATCCTGTTCCTCCTTGCACAAAGGATCAGATACCGGTCCTGCTGATGGGTTAAGGACCTTCTACGGCCCTGTCCAGCTCTCCTAGAGTCACTGCCTGTCTCCTGGAATCTCCTCCATGCTCTTGAGACTGTGCTGGGAGACACAGCAAACCTTCTGGCAATGGCACGTATTGATGTGCCATCCTGGAGGAGTTGGACTGCCTGTGCAACCTCTGTAGGGTCCAGGTATCGCCTCATGCTACCAGTAGTGACAGTGACCCTAGCCAAATGCAAAACTAGTGAAAAACAGTCAGAAAAGATGAGTAGGGCAAAAAATGTCAGTGGCCTCCACCTGTAAAACCATTCCTGTTTTGGGGGTCGTCTCATTGTTGCCCATCTAGTGCACCTGTTGTTAATTTCATTAACACCAAAGCAGCTGAAACCGATTAACAACGCCCTCTGCTACTTAACTGACCAGATCAATATCCCAGGAGTTTAATTGACTTGATGCTATACTCTGATTAAAAAGTGTTCCCTTAATTTTTTTGAGCAGTGTATATATGTATATATTCATTCTCGATTAGAACATTTTGGAAATCACATTAAAACATGAATTTGAATTAACCAAATTAATCATGAAAATCGCCCAGCACTACTGTCCCACCATGTTATCTTTGCATATATTGTGTATATTGTATTTCATAACTGCTTCCCAACTGGCATTGCAGCAGTCACCCATACTATTCTTTGTAGCTGGTAAGCCTAGGGCATGGCTCCATATTGCTGTTTCAGGCTGAGATGAAATGGGCTGTGTGTGGGCAAATCAGTAGGCATTCAGCTGAGGACATTATCCCTGGGCCTGGCTGAGGAGGTGGGTTCTAGTAACCCTGATTAGGACAGGAAATGCTTAATGTTTTTGTGCCTTGCAATGGTGTTTATTTCACTGTGTAAATTTACATTCCTATCCTAAATGAATACATTTATGGGTACAGTGTGGTTTCTATTAAAGGTGTCTGGGCTTACTCTTGGGAATTAGGAAGAAACTCTGAGTGGAGCCATCAAATCAAATTTCTTGTTTAGAGGTAACTGAGAATCGGGAAGGAAAAGACAGACTGATCAAATCAACTGCAATATGATGTAGTCATTGCTGTCAAGATTTAAAAAAAAAAAAAAAACTACTCAAAGTAGAATAATATGCACATGAGAATAGTGCAAAGAATCAAATAAAGATCTAATAGTATCCTGATATTATGAAAATACATTGAGGTTGATAATCATGCATTGTTATGATGTTCACCTTCATTTGCTAATTGTGCAAAATTGTTCAATTTATCATTTGGGAATTCAACCATATGATTTGGCTGCCAGGTATAAAATAGATCTTTGATAGTTGCATACAGCAAATCCTTCTAAATTCCCTTCAAATTACAATCTACCTCCACCCTCATTTACTTGGCTCCCCAGTAGAGGCAAGGATTCAGCAGTGGATGGGCTGCTTTCACCACAGTGAAGAAGTCGGGGGCTTTGCCCACATACAAGAAGCCATAATTAATCATCCTCTGGCCTATAGTGCCTGGCCCGCTGCATGCTCCACTCCTGAGTTATCTTAAGGTACCTTTGGAAAACAGCCATGTTACTTGTTTTTTAGGTTAAAAGCATAAAGAATCACCTTGAAACAAAGGGCAGATTTTCCTCCAGCAGGTGATGCTGCCCTGACTGGTGTACTGGCCCAATGATATCTCCAGGAGAAACAGTGGAATGCCACAGGCAAACAGGAAGATCAAATATGGTATTAAAAACACTCCTGAAGAAGATAGACACAACCTTTAACCTTTGAGCCAAAATGAATTATACTTACAGTAGCATAGTGATTGTTCCACAAAACCTACTTGTCTGCAGCACACATGGTGCGCCACACCCCACTCAGGAGAATGTGATTAATACAAATACAAATTATATTTAAGCGGCCAACAATGTCATGGGATACTCTGGATTCTGAATGATACATGCGTTTACAAGATGTAAATGCATCCACTGTTGATGATGACTTTGCCAGCTATCTTTTGTCAGAGTTCTTACTAAATAACTGTTGATAACAATCAAGAGTCAGAAACAATTGTGCTTTGATGGGTTATAGTGATGTCACATTATAGGCAGCTTTAGTGTAGACTGAATGTGAAAAAACATTTCCTCGAACATTTCTATTCGTTTTTAATATATCAAAGAAAAAGCAGTATAAGTATCCTCTGGACCTCCATGCTTAATTTTCCCATTTTATGGGTGTATTTTCCAAACAGAGTGAAATCAAGGAAGGAAACCATCTCATTTTAACTAAAACATTGTTTTAGACTGCTTTCAGAAGGCTTGTTTCCATGTTTAGTTGCATGTTTATGGAAAATAATAAAACATTTTAGTTTATCTTATATGTTTTTCTTGTCAGTGTATTTGTGAATTTTTTTTTTTTACCTTCTAGTTCTGTTATCGTCTACTGACAGTGTCAAAAGGCACAAGATAAAAAACAGGCACAAGCTAGAAAAAAAAAAACTAACCTATGAAGTAATGAAATATAAATAGATATAGATATACTATATTTTTAGATATAGATAGTATGTATACACTGTTAGCTACATTGTAAGATCTGATTTATTAGTGCCCCAATGAGACTCTTTGTGAGACCCTAGAATCTCCCTAGTGCTGGTGCTCTTCAATTTCTGAAATGGGAGCAATGGTTCTGCCTGATGAAATATTCATTTTTATCCCTGTTTATCTACCAGAAATCCAGGCAAAAACAAGTAAAACATGTGGGAAGCAGAACAGAAACAGCAGTGCAGCAGTGTTGCTCTATGTCGTAACACTAATTGAGGCACTTATATGTATTTAGAATATGTTAGTTTGGACAAATGTTGGGGAGCCATTTGAAAGCAATTTCCTGGGCTGTATATACAAGTATTAGCTTTAGATTAATGAACATAGACATATTCATTTGTTAAATCTAAAACACTGACTACACAGTTCGCCGTCTGATAAAGAAAATGTACATCACTCATCCACGTTAGCTGCCTAGGTTGTTGCTAACAAAATACAAACATGGGGGCGTCAGTTTTCCCACTTTGTCTGTTGAACCTGCCGAGGTTGAAAATAACGTAATTCCGACCGGTGAATTACCACTTAGGATGTAATGCAGCATTATATTTTACATAAACTTGTTCATCTGACCTTTCAGACCTGTACCAATTCCATATCTCTGAAGTGATATTTGAACCTCTCTTTGCTATGAGCTCTGCCCCTGAAGTTCTGAATAAACAGTTAGTTTATATATAATTATTATATATTTATAATAATTAAACAATCATTGGCATGAGGAGAAGCTTGACTAAGCATTAAATATCCTAAGACTTGCAGCACTAGGAGTTAAAAAATGGGCGCTGTATCAAGTTTGCTCAAGTTTGGAGGCTGTCCTGCAGGCATGCAAATGTCAGTTTTATCTTTGTCAGTTTACTGATAATCGATTGCTTTGTACTAATAATGCAAAAATTGTTGGGTCACATACAATAATTAATATTAGTCATTATATAGCTTTGCAGAGTGTTGTGTTTGAAACACCCTGGATTCTGTATTATATTATTAGAAAGAAAAATGCAATTTTGTTTATTCTAATAAGTTAATAACAAGTTAATAAACCTACATTATTGTCATTTACACCACAGTGGTGTTGAATTCTTGAATATGATTGGTCAGAAGGTGTTGATTAAATTTCTATAACAGCAGCTCTGTCAGTAGTGAGGGCTGCAATTCAGATCACAGGATAATTTTTAATGTGCTCTTTATAACATGTCACGTCAATGCCGAACTCTCGTGGGATATTGGTGGGGAGATAGTCAAATCCCGAGATTAACAGGTGCCAGTCTCCTGCCCCACAGGTAACCTATGGGCCACCCACTCTTTAGTACAAGTTTGTTTCCTCTTGTTCGTCATGTGCACAAGCCAAAGTTCCCAGACCCCTGCCTCTAAGTCATCTGGCAACAATCACCTTGCAACACTTAAGCAACCACTTGGAATATTATAGCACTGTTTTAACATTTATAACCTTTAAACATGCTTCAGAATTTTTAACATTTTATTCTTTACGTATAACCTATAAACAATTGCTCTTTGTAAACCTGTAAACAGGCTCTTTCAAGCCAACTTTAGCCTTCTAGTAATACCTGATTCCAAGCCTTTGTACTTGTGTTTGCTATCTGGGTAATGATCTTGTTCTCTGTCCCCTGGATTTGTGTTTGAGGTTTTGCCACATACATTCTGTTTGCTGAACGCCTGAAATTTTGCCTGTTTTTGACTTTGTCTTTGCTTATCGTTTTTGGATTTGTGGTAGCTGGCAGTGGTAGCCCAGTAGTTAAGACATTGGGCTTCTGATTGAAAGATCATGAATTCAAATCAAAGTACCACCAAGCTGCCATTGCTGGGCCCTTGAATTGTATAAATGAGATAAATGTAAGTCACTCTGGACAAGGTTGTTTGCCAAATGCTGTAAATGTAAATAGTCACCTCAGGACCATCGTTCAACTCTCTGCTTCTAAAATTGCAAAAGTGTACATGCCTTCCATTTCACATGAGGTGTGTAGGGCCAAGAAGTTATTTATGATAAACTTCTCTCACAGTTATAACTATTTTGCTGATCAAGCACATTTGTTAATGAAATTTAGCTATGTGCAATACATTGAGGCATTGCTGGATGCATTTATATAATATTAACACAAACATGACTTATTGATTTGTTAATCATTTGGTAAGGATCTTTAATAAGAAATAACTTGTTCATTCTGTACACCTACCACCTCCATTCTTGTAGCACAAGTAAGGAAACCTCCACACATTTCCTAGGCCAATGATTTGTCCAGCAACAGCCAGGAGAAATTCAACTTTACTTGACCACTGGCCTCTCTCCTTAGTTTTGGCCTTTGTAGTAATTCTTCCTGAGTTTGAGTTTGACTCTGGATAAGACAAGTCAGCCTCTGGATCATTATGTATCGCCATATCACTGGAAGGAGGTAAAAGATTATTTTTAAGCATCTACATTACTAACTTGGGGACACAAACTTCAGCTGTTATTTTTAGGTCATTATTATTTAAGTAGCACATTTAATCAAATGATTTGAAATAAAATACGAATAAGAGCAAAGTAGTAAATAAAAAGACAGCCTGAATAAAAAATCATTTTAAAAAATCTCTTTATTTATTTGTTTATCTTTTATCTAAACTGGATTTCAGAGCTTTGGGGTTTGGGGTTTGATCATGAGCTTGAGTTTCTGTATAAGGAATAAGTAACATGTATAGACCTACACATTTTACCTCATGCAGTTCTAGTCTTTGAACATCTTTGGCCTTCACTTCTGCTACAATTGACAATCCATGTATTCATTCTTTATTAGATGGACTCTGCTTAAATCCATTAAATGCACTTCCACAATTCAAACCGAAGACTGAATAAGTTCACTAACTTTCTTTTGGGTGGAATATAGTGGAAAATTTCATCCACATACATGTCAACTTACATTAATGCTCTTTTAAAATGCTGGATTATTTTTTCTACCAAAACACTGGAATTATACTATTGGGTTATGTTTTTGAGTTATTTCCACAGTGTTGGATACTTAGATAATCAAGTATGAGTCCTATGGAATTTGAGACAATGAAAATTCAACCCCTCCAGCTCCCCACTATCACAGGTATACAGTATACCATATAGAGTGTTTTGCCACTTTGTAAACTGAAGGTATAAAGTTCATTCTTCTTAACAAGCTTTTTTTTCAGACTCAATCTAATTTATTCATAAAATAAGGATTCCCTACAGGGACGACTGAAGAATGGTTCTAAATTTTGTAAGAATGCACAGATACCAAAAAGGAATTTGGTTGCAAACTGCTTGCTAGTAATGGTGCTGCCTACAGAGTTTTAAAACAAAATTAATTGAATTTAATAACCTATTTTATTAACCTAATTAAAGAAACACATGAAAAATAACTCACATGACATGACAGAATAAATCACTTTTTACTTTCCAGTAAACTTAGTCTTCACAATCTTAACTGAGGATCTGATGATTTAATTCTTGTCAATTCTTAGCATTTTCTTGACAAAATACATATCTATTCTGATCTCTAATCTATAAACTTGCTTCACTGCAAGTGTTCATAAACAGGCATCTTTGAGTGCAATGATTCAGTGGTTGGAAAATTAGGTTAGGCAGGATTGTAATTAAATAGTTTACAAACACTGCTATATACTACTACTAATAATAATAATAAGAAGAAGAAGCATGAAGCAAAGTATTTGCTTTGATTAATATCTTGATCAAAAAATAATATAATACAATACAATATCTTTTTTTATTTTGTTGCTAAAATAGTCACTGAGCATAATCTCTATGGCATTTTAAAATGTAAGACTAAAGAGAGAAAGTAATAAAGATTAGTTCAGGCTACCTGATGGAAGCAGTCAGTAGTTTAAGAAGTTGGACAAGTTTCCCTGGATCTAAATACTAAAACTTGGGTGAATTATTAAAAAGTTCTGCTTAACTTCCTTGGTATAAAAATCTTTAGCTGCCCATCACTCTTTTTATATCAGGCCCCCAGTTGTTGGAGTAGGTGGGTGCAGCTGGTTGTACAGCATTTCCTCTGTGAGGTATTTGCATTTGCTCATTTGGCTGCAACTTTTATCCAAAGCAATTTACAATTTCAATGGTGACAAATTTCAAAATTAAAATTATTATTAGTAGGAGATAGGAGGAGGAGGGGAGGAGGAGAGCAATATTATCAAATAATGTTTTTTTTTTGTGCTGCTAGCAGAACATCCTTTCTTTTTTGTTTTCCATACACTGAATTCATGATATTGTAGATGTCTATTTGACAAAACAAATTGTGTTGTTTACACTCGAACTTAATGTCAGTATCTTTCAGATATGCTACTTTATATATGTACTGCAGTTAATATTTGCTAAACATCTCCACTTAGAAAAACTGCAACTCTTAAAGGGCTATTATTGATGTGATTTTTCAGTTTCAGTTCTGTGAGAGACATGAAGTAAAGTAAATGAAAGGAAAGGAAATGAAAGTTATAAAGCACATTTAAAACAACAAAAGTTGACCAAAGTGCATGCATAGAGATGCTGTAGAGAGCAGAGTGTTATCTGCAAAACCAGTTAAAAGGTATTAATTTGTTATTATTCTAAATTAAATTATATAAAGAAGGTAGATGTTAAATTATTATATTATATTATATTATATTATATTATATTATATTATATTATATTACATTATATTATATTATATTATATTATATTATATTATATTATGAACAGATATTATAACATATAATGTACATGTACAGTGAAAAACAGATAGGCCCCAATATAGATTTTTGGGAGACAGCAGCAGGTAGTGTTGCTCCCTCACAGCCTTGGGCAAAAAGGAGGTTGCCATTATGCATCAGATAAAAGCACTGAGATTGCATATGAAATGGATGTTGAGAGAAAACTTTGCAGTCAGCAAGAAAAATGCAAAACAGCTACTAAGAACTCAGTCGTGAGGGATATATACACTCACTGTTCACTTTATTAGTAACACCTGTACACTTGCACATTCATGCAGTTATATAATCAACCAATCATGTGGTGGCAGCACAATGCAAATAATCATGCAAATACAGATCAAGAGCTTCAGATAATGTTCACATCGAACATCAGAATGGGAAAAAGGTGTGATCTCTGTGACTTTGATTGTGGCATGGTTGTTGGTACCAGATGGGTTGGTTTGAGTATTTCAGAAATTGCTGATCTCCTGGGAATTTCAGTCAGTCTCTAGAGTTTACATAGAATGGTGTGGAAAAACAAAATACATCGTGTGAGCAGAGGGTCTGCAGGATGGAACACCTTGCTGATGAGAGAGATCAGAGGAGAATGGCCACAATGGGTTGAGCTGACAGGAAGTCTATATTAATTCAAATAAGCACTCTTTACAACAGTTGAAGCCTGGAAAAAGACCAGGTGATTTTTTTTTCTTATCTTCTTTTTAATATTCTAATCTTCTAATCTAATCTTTCTAATCTTCAACCATCCGGTTTGGGTGAGCCTGTGCCCATGATAACCTCTTATTCTTGGCTGACACAGGAGTGGACGTGTGTGTGTGTGTGTGTAAACTAAAAAGATTAAAGGGAAAATACTGATAAATATATATTATATTATTGCAATACAGTTAAATAGTAAAAGACCATTGTTTATTTAAAAGTAAAAGCACAACCATAAACTGAAGATCAGATTATTGCTGTAAAATTAACAGCCAAACTTTGTGTTTGCTTTTATAGAAATACTGTTAAATATGCAGTATTGCTGTACATTCAGCATAATTTTTCTGTGTATTTTATGACAAAAAGCTGGCAGCTGTGGTTGCCAGAGATGTACAGTATAAAAACAGTATTGCCATACCCGATACATTCAGGTCCATAAGTATTTGGACAGTGACTAAATTTTTGTAATTTTGCCTCTGTACACCACCACAATGGATTTAAAATTAAGCAGTCAAGATGTGGACATTAATTCAAGGGGTTTCACAAAAATATTGCATTAACCATTTAGGGATTACAGCCCTAAACCATCCATTTTCACAGTCTCAAAAGTAATTGGACAAACTAACATAATCATAAAAAGTAGGATTATTTTTAACACTTGGATGCAAATCCTTAGCAGTCAATGACTGTCTAAAATCTGGAACAGATTGGACATCACCAAATGTTGAGTTTCTTCCCTTGAGATGCTTTGCCAGGCCTTTACTGCAGCCACGTTGAGTTGCTGCTTGTTTGTCAGTCTTTCTGTCTTCAATTTTGTCTTCAGTAAGTGAAAAGCGTGCTCAATTGGGTTAAGGTCAGGTTACTGACTCGGTCATTTAAAGAACATTCAATTTCTTTGCCTTAAGAAGCTCTTGGTTTGCTTTTGCGGTATGTTTTGGGTCATTATCCGTCCGTACTGTGAAGAGCTGTCCTATCAATTTTGCAGCATTTGACTGAATATGAGCAGAAAGTATAGCTCTATACACTTCATAATTCATCCTGCTACTTCTATCAACAATCACATCATCAATAAACACCAGTGACCCAGTTCCATTGGTAACCATACATGCCCATGCCATAACACTGCCTCTATATGTTTGACAGATGATGTGGTATGCTTTGGATCATAAGCCTTTCCTTTCCTTCTCCATAGTCTTCTCTTCCCATCATTCTGGCACAAGTTAATCTTGTTCCAGAACTGGGCAGGCTTTTTTAAAGGTTTTTTAGCAAGTCTGGTCTTTCTGTTCTTGAGTGTTACCAGTGGTTAGAATCTTAAGGTAAACTGTCTGTATTTACATTCATGTAGGCACATCTTGATTGTAAACTTTGACAATGACACGCCTACCTCCTCGAGAGTGTTCTTGACTTAGCTAGATGTTGTGAAGGGGTTTTTCTTCAACAAGGAAAGAATTCTACATTCATCCACTTTATTTGTCTTCCATGGTCTTTCAGGCCTTTTGGTGTTGGTCACCAGTGCATTCCTTCTTTTTAAGAATGTACCAAATTGTTGATTTGGCCACTCCTAAAGTTTCTCCCAAAGTTACACTGGCTCAAGGGCATCCTGCATCCCTTCATATTCATCGATCATAAGAACCTTGAATATCTAAGAACTGCGAACCAACTTAATTCTCACCAAGCCAGATGGGCCCTATTCTTCACCTGGTTCCAGTTTACCATCTCATTCTGACCAGGCTCCAAGAATTGTTAACCAGATGCTCGCCATATACACCCAGCCATGCCACGAGAATCAAGCCAAGAACCCATTCTCCCCGAATCATGCTTCATGGGTGCACTGACCTGGGATCTCAATCAAGAGATTAACCATGCCAACCACCTCCACTCTCCAAGCACATGCCCCCAAGATAAAACCTTTGTATCCCCTAATCTATAGACCAAACTCATCACTTGGGCCCACACTTCACATGCCACTGGACACTTAGGCGTCCATACCCACCATACACCCACGACCTTCTCTGCAAGAGATACTGGTGGCCCTACATGCTTACTAACATCCACCTATTAATTTCATCCTGTACAGTGTGTGCATAATCCAGTCCCACTAACCCTGCCTGCAGAGAAGTTAATGCCACTACCTACTCCACAACGCCCATGGTCCCACCTTGCTCTGGACTTCATGACTGATCTCCCTGCCTCCCAAGAGAAAACAGTCATACTGGTCATCATTGATCCATTTTCCTGCGAGTGACTGTCAGCCTCACCTCGGCTACCATCCCCAGGCCAATGGCCAAGTGGAACAGGCCACCCAGGATGTAGGCAAATTTCTGCAATCCTTTTGTGCCAACAGTCAGGAGGATTGGGCCCACTTCCTCCCATGGGCCGAGTATGCCCAAAATTCACCGAGGCATTCAGCCACCCAGCTCACCCCTTTCCAGTGCGTCCTCAGTTACCAACCTCATTTGTTCCAGTGGGATTCCAACCCCACATATATTCACCTGCAGTCAACAAGTGGTTCTGACAGAGTGAACAAGTGTGGGAGACTATGCACCAGTGCCTAGAATAGGTGGTGCAGGGCAATAAGGAGTTCCAGAGAAACCTAAGCCTCATCCCAGGGGCCGACCCAGAAAGAACTGAGCTCCTTGAAGGGGGGTTCTGTCATTTCAATGACGAATTTGACTTTGGACTCCATTTTCCAGAATGCACCGCCGCCTACAAACATGACCACCATGGACTCCACCTCCCAGTTCACACACTCAAGTTCACCTGAATACTAATCACAGACACCTGAACTCAATCACACACCACAGCATATAAGCACACTCCAAACATACACACACCTGGATATACCAAGCCTTTGTTCCATGTTTGCTTATTCTGGTTTTGACCCACATTTGTTATCTCATTTTGTTATTATAGCCTCATTCCTTGATAATCTGTTGTACATTGCCTGACCTTTTGCATGTTTTTGGATTCTGATCTTGATATTACCATTTGGATTTGTTTGTCTCCTTTAATAAACACATTCACTGCAACTGTTGCCACCTCTGCCGCCTGACACATAGTAACACTTTTTGAGGAAGGCAACACTGAAAAAAAGAAATTCATTTGAAAAACATGGCAGCTTTGTTTTGTAATATAATACTAACAGATCTCTATTTTTAGACAAATTCTTAGTGTAAATAATTTTTACACTAGGTAAAAGGTAAAAGACACAACAGCTTTTGAGGCCATGACAATGTATGACTCCCTTAACGGTAGCTGTACATACTTTGCAGGCCGGATTAAGACCACACAGGGCTCTCGACTATGTTAACACCAAGGGTCCCCCAACTCAGCTGTTAATTTTTATAGAATTATTATCTATTCTGCCACTCAAAACTGATACCCTAGGTTCTGAAACTACATACACTACTACTATTAATATGATGTAGATATGAAAAAAGATATAGCAGAAATTATTCACCTGTATGAATAACATGGTTTTGCACAATAGCTGCGCTGTGATGATGTTCATAAAAGGTCAGCAAAGTCATCTTTATTTCCATATTTAAGCACACATCAAATAAATGAGATATCATGTTCTGCTATTACTAACATGTTTTTATTTGATTTTATTTTAGGGTAAAATTGGCTGACAATATCTCGTGCACAGAATGATTAAAACAAATATGAGCACATCACATTTTTCAACTGAATGGTAAAGATCACATGGTGATTTTAATCAGTATATTTCCTCATTTTTCCGACACTCACGATTTAAACACGTTTCTAAATTGTGCTTCAGGTGGAGTTTTAACCAGTGTTTTAATGCTGTGAGATAAAACAGGGTGGTACAGTGGCCTGTGCAGAACGCAAGAGGTCACTGCAGGTATGGATCTGCTGTGAATGTTAGATAGTGTGTTCAGTAGTATTTCAGTTCATTAGTAGTTCAGTAGTAGTGTACTACCATCCATTTATATATACACATATATATGCACAGCAGGCTGTGTTTGGCAGAGTGCCTTGAGTTTGACACGTGCTTTAGAGTATCTTACCATTAGATGCTCTTCTTCCTGGCCTTACAAGAGGCAAAATCTTTGATAAACCATATCTCTAACCATAACACATTACAGGGACATACACATCAGGTGGCTCATTCTCTCCTGTCAAGCCATTTTTATTTTAATTTAAAGGTAGTCTAGAAAAGAAGTGTTCTCCTTACGCAACTGGTAACAGGGCTATATATCCACATTTGGAAAAATTATTCAAAAATCTCATTATGCATGGAAAGCAGATCAATATCAGCATGCAGGCACTTCATGACTTTCTTTTGTATTCCCACTTTCTTGTGCTATAATTAGGCTACTTATTACCTGTCAATCGTGCAAAGACATCCAACCTCTGAGCTCAGGCCTTAAGGCTTCTCTCCACCTAGCCCCTGTTATAATTCAGGTCTGAACTTTGGTACCCGATTCCTCCAAATCTTTCACCAGTTCCGTTGTTGTTGCTCTGGGGTTCCGCTGAACCTTTCGGATCAAGTTCGTTCATCCTTTGGAGTTAATTTTCCTGAATGATGCAGTGTCTGTGTGGTCCCAAGATTTTTATATTAGCAGTTGTTTGCACAGATGTTCGTGGTACAATCAACTTATTATAACCTTGTATATAACTTGACCCATGACCCACTGGAATTCTGATATAGTAAATTGAAGCCTAATGAAATTTGTTTATAATCAATTGTTTTAAAATTGCCTTTATTGAGTTTTTTTTTTTAATTAATTCTGCTAACTGTAATAAGTTCTTAGTCTCTTCCTTCTCCACCTACACAGCACTATAACACCTAAATTCAGCCCATGTTACTAACCTTGTAAGACAGAGCCAAGTCTTAGCAGGGACATAGCATTGCTGTCAAAAGTAGGCTATATATCATATGGATTTTGTTCATGAGAAATTATAGGAATGGCAATAATTGTGACAGGGTTTTTGATTAAAAAATGCTTGAGATTTTTTTTAAACAATGATAGACAACAAAGATTTTTATTTGTGCTTATCTTTATCAAGGGTGCCAATGATTCTGGAGGGCCCTTTAGTGCGTGTTGTCAGAACACAGAGAAATTTATTTAAAGAAGCACTGGCTAGTGCACTGTCATGAAACAAGCATCAATTCTAAAGAAAAAACATTGCCTCTACTGTCATTCTATCAAATATACTTTATGTATGGAGTGATGATGTGATCTACAGGGTGTCCCAAAAGTCTCCATAAATAGGGGAAATTAACACTTTTTATCAAAATGTCTTCCAAAATTTTTCAGAATTTTCATTCAGTTTATATATATATATATACGAAGGCACAACCAACGTGGTGCTGGCATACATTGTCCCCTATGTATGGAGACTTTTGGGACACCCTGGAGTATTGCCCTTTATTGCATACATCAGTCTTTTGCAATAAGTAATAAATGTTCATTTAGCAAGAACAAAAAACATAATTAATTCCATGCAAAAGGCTATCTGATCTTGCTGTACACAGAGTAACATGAAATACTCGAATACTGTAGATGAAAAATTTTGCATGAAACTGATTAACAAATCACAGTGTGTAAAAGTTATTTTCAGGAGCTGATGTACACTAAGACAAATAGACAAAAAACCCACAGTAGACAAGTACCCCAAAGGTAACCGAATACTTTTGCTTCAAGGATGTTCTTGCCCTTGTGGTACAGCTGTAAAGCCAATAAAAGTTGGACATTTTTTTCTTTTCCTTGAGTTCAGAGGAAGGTTTCTTTTTGGGGTGCAGAGAACATGTAATCTCTAAGGATGGACAAAGGATAGAAGTTACTATAAGTAACTGTAAGTAATAACAATAAGTAATCAGTTTCATTCAGTAAGTTTCCTGTGTCAAGTACATAAATAAAGAAAGATATATGAGCATTAATCTTCAGTGTTCTCACATTTAGCCTGGAATAGAACACACCTGTCTGAATGAGCCACTGGATGTGAGGAGAGCATAGATCATCCAAAGAGGAACCAACAGAGTTGAAGAGAGTGTGAACCACCAGCCAATAGCATAGCCCCACCAGGGGTATTCAATTATATTGTTGAACTTCAGAGGACTGAATTTGACCAGAGAGAAGACAAATGTACCCTAAACAAAAAGATAATTGTTAAATTCAAGATAATATTGTCTGTACCTTTTATTATTTTTACAAATAATGTATAAAAAGAGAAAAAATAAATATTATGAGATCTCAAATATTAGACTTCTCAAATAATCAATCTGATATATTCTGTAGCACATGTATTTTTATGTTATACAGTTTTCGGTTCAACAATATATTTTTAAGTATATAATGACATTGAAAAAACAAGTGAGAATTCTTATCATATACATTTTAACATTTATCTTATTTTGAAAAAAGCCCTTCAAACATAGCTCATGTACTGTTTCAGTTGTTTAATCCTAGACTGCACAGCTTAGCATGAATTCTGTACTTTATAGTGTCTATGGAAAACATGCCAAGCATTCTTTTGCTCTTTGTATTAACATAATGTCTGTGTATTTAGCCCCTTAATCATGTTTTTGCGAATTTTGGACTCTTGAAATTCAACATAATTAACTAATTAATTAATTAAATGGATTATTATTATATGGATCAGTATGAGAAGTCTAGCTATATGTAAAAATGAAAAACATCCCTGTGCTGCACTGCATACATTTGCATACAGGTTCTTAACAGAAATGAAAGCAGTTGATTTTAATGAAAATCACAGTTGGTTGCCTAACCACACCTCTTAACGTAAGCATTCAAACCCAAACCAGTTTTCACACTTGCTGTAGGGTGTCATGTCAACACCGGAATCTGACTTGGACTCAGTTTCCCAGAGAAAACCACAGCCTACAAACAGGGTGGACTGCAACTCCTGTCACTCACACCCATTGTCACGTTCACAGTCACCCAATTACTGATCATGCACATCTGAGTTCAATCACACATGCACACTCACACACTCAGACTATTTGGGTGCAGGTTTTCCTTCCAACCAAGCAGAAGCCACACTAGAGTCTACTGAAAGCCAAGGTCAGCTGATTAAACAGGTGGAATCAGGTGTGGCTACTGCTTGATTGGAATGAAAAAGTGTATCCGCACTTGTGGATAAGATTGGACACCCCTGCCCTATGCAGGGGCCTCATGACATAACCCCCCCCCCCCCCACCACCACCACCACCACCAACCAAGAAAACATTGAAAACACTTATTTTTCAAATGAACACGAATTTACTATTACATAACATAAATATGAAGTAACTAGTGATAATTAATCCCAAATCTGAGTAACAAACCTGTTTCAAATTACATTCTGATTGTTTAAAAATAAAAAAAAAACACACAAGAATTAAACAAAATACAAACAGGCAAAAAAGTGCAAAAAACTATAGATACATGATACATTCCGGCACACTACAGTGCAAAATTTGGAGGTTATTGTTTGAGTAGTCACTTTTTTGCAAAAAATTTGAGAATCTGTTCTGAATTTGAGAATTGTTTCAAATCTGCACACACCTTGACTTCTTTGCAGCAAAGTCATCAATGATTGCATCACAAGACAAATTTTGAGACACACTGTGATTGATGCTGATCACTGCAAGTACAATGAGATGCTCTTGGGCCATGGTAGACCTCAAGTATGTTTTGAGCTTTGAAAAGCTCCTCTCCGCAGCTGCCACGGTCACCGGGATAGTCAAAGATATCCTCAGTGCCACCACATGTTTGGGTAGATTTGTTCAGTCACTTTTCATGTGTCCAGAAGTCCAGAATCTCCATGCTGGTCAATATTTGGTGGTATACTTCAATGTATCTGTAGATGTTAGCCAGCTAGTTAGCCTAATTAGCCTCTTTCTTTCATTCCCATTTTTGAGCATAGACTGGAAAATGACATACCTAAACTTAAATGATTGCAATTCATGAATGCTTTAGACTACAGGCCTAACCATGGTCTCTTTCAAAAGAAGACACTTAGGAGTTTTTTGGTGAAGTGAAAGCAAGCAGCACTATAACGGAAAAAATTATAAATAAATTAAGCTTAAGTTTATTTTAAAGAAAATACACTGCACTAAACTTGCACTGAACTTAAATAAAACAAACAAAAATGGCACACAGTGTCCATGTCAGTTAAGAGGTTCTAAATATGCTATTTCAAAATAGTAAAGAAGCATCAATGGCTGACAAGAGCAGTTATTAACTTGTGATTCTTACCTCTATAGTGCTCTTTTTTTTGCTCCTCTTCTTTGCGCCACTCCCTGCCTTGTGAACCCGATAATTTTGTTCTTTTTTCACTCAATTTTTCAACATATGATGAGGATCCTATTATGCATCGTGTATAATTGTGTAGCACTAACGGCATAACTAATGCATATGGTAACAGCGCCGGCATGCCTAACTAACGCATTATGGTGATGTATCATAATCGTGTAATGATGTAGGCAGTGTTTAAATTAGTCCAAAATGACATGTTGTCAACTCATAAGTTTAAAAAAAAAAAAAAAACTTTCGTGCGGCGCCCCTCTGTCATTTTGCGCCCTAGGGGAACGCCTATGTCACCTATACCACAGGCAAGCCCTGTGAGTAATATTTCGGATTTCTAATCATTTGTTTGTGGTCAATGTGAGAAACAGTGGAACTGCAATGTACCTGTTTGAATCATGCTTATTAAATGCTGTGTATTGAGTTTGTGAAACCTATCTGGTTTTCTAGCTGTATCACACATTTATGGTCATATTTATCTAACTTTCCTAACCTATCAGAAAAATTTGTCTCAGGCTACTTTGTCCAAATAGTCTGCAGTTTGTATGACAACTCAATGGCTTGAAAATGAACATGACCTTAAATTAATGATTAGTCTATGAGACAAACATTTTCTTATTTCAAATGTCATGAAGCACATGCATGCAGTGTTGGGCAGCAGAGCTACTGTACATGAAGCCATGATCACCACAATTTATGGCCCTGGATCTATTATCAGGAGCAGATGTGGTGAGTCAGTAATTTTATTTAATGTAACCAAAAAAGTCAGAACATATTTTCAGGTACTTACAGTGCAGACTAGAGGAGTGATGTATTTCCAAGAGTACTTTATTAAGAACAATGGTCGATAGCCAATCATGTCCTCAATATTATCATACAGGCGATTAGCCCCTATGAAAAATGAATAACACATTGTCATAACCATCATTAACCTACTAAATATGTTGTACTCACTATATACTCACCTTTCTGGAAACTGAATCTGCAGCCCACAAATGTGCACTCATCTCAAACTGTAAATGTTTCATGTGGATTACTCACCATACACCCACCCTATACACACTGACTGCAGAATGGCGAATAACAGAAGTGTCATCCCACTGCAGGAATAGTAATCAAACAACTGGAAAATATACAAGCCGCCCTGGAGGACGAAACAGAGAGTCAGAATATGAGGCTTGAGTTAAGGAAAAATGAGACCATGGTGAAGTACTGTCTGTTAAAATATTTTTGACTATATTATGTTGACAGGAACGTTTACAAACTTCTGGAATATAGACCACAAGAAATGACAAGAAATGTTTCAAACTAGTATCTTTGTAATATATCATTTACATGAATTATTTTAAAGTTGAAGGGGATTTCAATAGGGAATTCTAATAGAGTGCAGGATGACATTTAATCTAGGGTGATAAAGAAAGCATAATGACCTCTGTTACCATAACCAGGCCAATGAGGAAACTCCCAACACAGATGAAGAGCAGGGTGAGTTCACGCCGATATCCACGGAGTAAGTAAGAAGGGTACAGGTCAGTTATAGCTGTCATTAATGTCTCCAACCCCACAAACTAAACAGAAGGGTGCAGGACAGAAAAGACATATAAGAATTTATACTCACATCACATGTTTTGTACACTAAAACATGGACAGTCCTAAATAAGACTGCGTTTAACTGAGTTTTTTTCTGCTGACCTCCGTGTCCAAGCCCAGCAATACTATCATGATGAAAAAACAAATGGCCCATAGTTGTGGAACAGGCATCATCGCAACTGCCCTGGGGTATGCAATGAAGGCCAACCCTGGACCTGGGAAATCAAGCTAACTTAACACTTCAAACACACTGCTCAACACATCAAACTTCCTGAATATGTGTACTGATTTGGAACTTGGCAGATAGTTTAGAACTCCAGTCACCTGACTCTGCCACTTTTGAGATGTCTGTCTCCTGCTCATAAGCCATGAAGCCCAGCACAGAGAAGATGGCAAATCCAGACACAAAACTGGTCCCACTGTTCAACAGGCATAGATAAATACAGTCCCTGCAAAGCAAAGATACAACAAGCTATCACTGACCATCCCAGCTATCTGATAGTAAAGATAGCCAGGAATTGAACACTGTAATTCCCAGAAAACATCTTCTCCTCGGGACTGTTGGTTGGACTTTTGGTTTGGGAACAGTTGGAAAGAATAATTTACATTGTTATACATACTCTGTGCCCTAGTTATTTTCTGGGGACCAAGTACTCTAGAACCATATATGTGTTAATTTAGAGATCAAGGGATCTGCTTGTGTGTGTGTGTGTGTGTGTGTGTGTGTGTGTGTGTGTGTGTGTGTGTGTGTGTGTGTGTGAGATCATTTGATACAATAAGGCCCAATAAGATCCCAACCCTAGCCCTGTAGTGCTCTCTCTCCTGAAATGAACTTATTTCCCTCACTTGTAGCAGTTGTTGTTGTACTTGTTGTAGCTTCCAAGAGCAGCGAGACAGCCCATGCAGAGAGCATAGGAGTAAAAGATTTGAGTTCCAGCATCCATCCACACCTACATACCATGAAAGAAAAATTACTCAGTAGGCATTTGTAGTATAACACAGAAGCAGCAGAAAACTCTTTATTGATCCAATTAAGCTAAAACAAGTGACTGATAAATTAGTGTAAGTGTTCTTACTCTATTCTTACAGAAGTAAGTATTCTGAGACTTTTCATTGTTGTTGTTGTAGTTGTTGTTTAATATACTTCCAGTGCACCCACTGCAAATTTACATACATTGTTTTTTGACTTTGTACTCATAAATATATATATATTTTTTTTAAAAAACGTGTATTCATAAACATAAACAAAGACACTGTATTTGGACACTACATTGGAAAAAAAAATGTGTGTGTTGTGTGTTAACATAAAAATTCACAAAGCACTTTTACACTAATGATAAGGAAGGTAAGAGAGAAGCTACCAGTCACTTGAAAAAAGTTGCAGGATGACCTGAAAACAGTTGGAATAAGAGAACAATACACAGAGAACAAACTCCTATGCTAAAAAGAAGCACATAGATGTGTGTCAAAATTTGTACACAAGCATTTAGACAAATCAGAACTCGTTTGGAGCAAAAGAGGAAACAAAAATAGATCCCTTTGGCAATATTTTGGCTCATCATGTTTGGAGAAAGAAAGGTTGTGTGTATGATCCCAATAACACAGTGAAGTATGGTATATCACCAAAAGGTTTGTGGACACCTGACCATAACACCCATATGTGGGCCTTCCCCAAACTTTTGCCACACAATTGTCTAGAATGTCTTTGTATGCTGTAGCATTAAGATTTCCCTTCACTGGAACTAAGGTGCCCAAACCTGTTCCAGCATGACAGTGCTCCTGTGCACAAAGCAAGGTCCATAAAGACATGGTTTGTCAAGGTTGATGTGGAAGAACACGAATGGCCTGAGTCCTGACTTCAACCCCACCTTTGGGATGAATTGGAATACCAACTTTGGAAGGCCTTCTCACTTGACATCAGTGCAGGAAACATGATTGAAGCAATATACTGGGATGGATGTATCAGCAAGACAATGACTCCAAACAAACAGCCAAAATAACTCAACTGGTTTCTAAAAAAGAAGTTGAAGGTGCTTGCATTGGGTGTTATTTATGGAGGATTATGAAATTGTGAATCCATCAGAGAGTCCCTCGTACCTCATTGAAGGTGATTTGCCAGAGGAAAGGCCAAAATTGGAACAAAATGCAGCAAAAAAAAGGTATTTAGTTCTTACTGTAGACATTTCCAAGCTATAATTGCCATCAACAGCTTTGTAACAAAGTAACAGCTGACAATAGTAAAGTGTGAATATGCTTCATCCAATGAAGAGTCCTATATTTTTAACTAAAACTTGCTTGTATTTCTACCTGTGGGTCCGTGAGACGTGTAGGATCTGGGTAGAGGTAAAATCTGATGCCATCAGTGGCCCCAGGCAATGTGAGTCCACGCAACAACAGCACCACCAACATCGCATAAGGAAATGTAGCAGTGAAATAGACCACCTGAGAAAGAAAGAGGTCTCTCAGTCAAGGCCAGAAAAAAGAACTTTCCATGAACTAATAAAAGAGGACATCCATTGGTTACTATGTCAATCATCGATACCTTCTGAATAAGTCTCATGAGGCTCTCACCTTGCCTGTAGACTTCACTCCCTTCCACACACAGAAATAGCAAATGATCCAAGCTAAAAGGAGACATAGAGCCAGCTCCCACCTCACATTGCCCAGCTCATACACACTGCCTGTGAGATTTAGCACTCTCCTCCTGGAAAACACAAACAATATTTTGGCTATTACCTTCTGATACATGTAATAATACAATAGATTTATTGTAAAGACAGTATAAAACAACTCACTCCCAGAACTCTTTAACAGGTGAAGTTGCATTCTCTGATATACTGAAGTTGCTAAAATTGTCCTTTTTATCAAAGTCAACACACATTTCTGTTAAGGACAGAAGACACAGCTGAACATTCAAGACTTGTTTCTAATACAGCACATGCACATAGTCAATGTACTAGTTAAGTCTGAATTTTGTGTGGTTTGTATTAATAATATAAAAATTTGTACCAGTGTTCCAGGCATTGCTGCAGGTAGCCCATGGTAGCTCAGTACTAAAAGAGGAAAAGAGATAGAAGAATGCCCAGGCCATAATGATAAGGTAGTAGATGCTGGAATACAGCAGGACCACTACAGTTCCATAGCCTAATCCTGTAGAATAAAAGTGGAAAAGA
The DNA here is from genome assembly GCF_027358585.1 of Pangasianodon hypophthalmus. NCBI lineage: Eukaryota > Metazoa > Chordata > Actinopteri > Siluriformes > Pangasiidae > Pangasianodon > Pangasianodon hypophthalmus. Next base: position 15,887,841 of record NC_069711.1, read on the forward strand.
TATCAAACTAATAAAAGTCAAAAATACACTCATCAAACAAACTAATTCTCTCATATGAATGCTAACAATTGGCCAGGAATTTGATTTTCAACAGGACAACCTGCTTAATAGTTTGCCACATGGCAGATGGTTTACTAATGATTTCTGATAAGAATTTTCCTAGTAATACCGTCTGTCCATTTTGTCTTTGAATACACAGTACTGTGGAGAATGAATCAATCATATTTTTTATGACTGCTTCCAAACTGGCGTTGCACAGTCACTCACAGCATGGATCCACACTGCTGTTTTAGGCTGAGCCCAACCAGCTTATGGGAGTGGGCAGGTCACCAGGTATTCACCTGGCTGCAGAGGTCCCAATGACCCTGATTAGAGAAGAAAATGCTTTTGCTTCTGTACCTTGCATTGATGTGTGTTGAGGTTTTGGCTGATGACTAAAACAATGAATCTATGGGTACAATGTGGTTTCTCTGTAGGGTATTTTGCTTACTCTCAGCAGTCAGGAAGAGCCTCTGAGTGGAGCCACTGCTCCATCAAATCAGATTTCTTGTTTAGAGGTATTGGAAAATAGAATCAGGGGAGGACAATCCTGACTTATAATGGCAAACTGATAGTCACCTCCAATATGAATCAGTCATTGCTGTCAACTACATTATAAGTAAGATACCTTTTTGAAAATACAGCTAGTCAGAATAGAATAATACACATGAGATTAAGGCAAAATAAAGCTATATACCTCCACTTCTTCTATAAGATGCTTTTTACCCACTGCATCAGACTTTTCATAATCACGCAAAACATTAGGAGGGTGACATACCATCATCTCCTATGGTGGCTGGCCCCCTGCAACTCCACTATTAAGTTATCCTACATTTCCTTTGGAAAACAGACATGCTATTTTTTGTAAATACATTAAATGGGTAAAAGCTCACCTTGAAACAAAGGGCAGATTTTCCTCCAGCATGTGATGCTGCCCTGACTGGTGTACTGACCCAATGATATCTCCAGGAGGAACAGTGGAATGCCACAAGCAAACAAGAAGACCAAATATGGTATTAAAAACACACCTGAGGAAGATAGAGACAATTTTTAACCCTTTGGTCCCAAATGATTTATATTTACAGCAGCATAATATACTACATATTATAATATACTATACTATATAGTATAGTATATTATAATATACTATATAGTATAGTATATTATAATATACTATACTATATAGTGAGGGGAAATAAACTTGTTTGTATTTATTTGTATTCAGATACCACAATTTACCAACATTAGTACTTTGCTGCAATTACTTTGTGACAAAAAACTTTGTGACATCATCATCATCGGCGGTCACTCGAAACAAGTATGACTGTCCTCTCTTTTGGGTCTACTTGTGGGACTTCAGATGGCTGTAGAGGCCAATCCGCGACCCGCATACTTTGGTGCAATGTGGACAGGAGAGAGTTGTAATCGTTGATGATGATTGAGCCTTTTTATCTTTCTCCTTGCGAAGCTGTCACTTTATCTCTGTGGCACAGCGGAGTTCTATTTCATGATGTGCTGCACCATCCTGCACGGATTTCTTCCAGGAGCTTCTGTCCAGTGCAATGTGTTCCCAGTTGCTCGAAGTAATATGGAATTTCTTCAGAATGGCCTTGATGTTGTCCTTATAATGTTTCATTTGTCCACCAGTGGTGATGCTGGTCATGTTGGCTTCCTCCAAGATGCTGATGTTGGTGCGTCTGTCCTCCCAGCTGATCCTCAGAATCTTTCGTAAGGATCTTTGATGGTATTGTTCCATGGCTCTCAGATGCCTGCTGTAGGTGGTCCATGACTCGGCTCCATACAGCAGGGTTGGGAGGACAGCAGCTCTATAAACCAGGAGTTTTGTTTGGACTGATAAGTCTCGATCTTCGAAGACTCTTTTCCTGAGCCTGGCGTAGGCTCCACTGGCACAACTCAGGCGATGGTTAACCTCAGAGTCTATGTCAGCTTTTGAGGAAAGAAGGCTGCCGAGGTAAGGGAAGTGGTCCACATTTTCAAGAGTGGTATTGTCCACTTTTATGTTTGGCTGGATAGTTGGCTGGTTAGGTGGAGATTGATATAGGACCTGGGTCTTCTTGATGTTTAATTTTAGGCCCAGAGCTCTGGCAAAAGCGTTCAGAATGCCCTGGAGGTCTTCTGCGGAGTGTGCAGCAATGACATTATCATCCGCGTACTGTAACTCTGTAATTGTGGTGCAGTTGACTTTACTCTTGGCCTTAAACCTGTTAAGGTTGAAGAGTCTGCTATCAGTTCTATACATGATTGGAATTCCCTGTGGCAGCTCTTCACCAATGAGGTGGAGTATGGCTGCAATGAAGATGGCAAATAGGATGCATCCCTGTTTGACCCCTGTTTCCACTGTAAAAGGCTCAGACTCAGAGCCACCGTTGCTGAGCACTGTGACTGACATGCTGTCATGTAGGAGCCTCAGTATTCTAATATACTTGTCATGACAGCCATACCTTGATAGTATGCTCCACAGGGCTTGGCGGTCTACAGTGTCAAAAGCCTTTGTCAGGTCTATAAAGGCCATGTACAAAGGCTGCCTTTGTACACAGGCATTTTTCCTGCAGTTGTCGTGCTGTGAATATCATGTCTGCTGTACCTCTGAATGGGCGGAAGCCACATTGTGATACTGGGAGTACTTCCTCAGACAGTGGTAGTAGTCGGTAGAACTTTGCCTGTTGTTGACAGGAGCGAGATGCCCCTGTAATTTCCATATTCAGCCTTGTCCCCCTTCTTAAATATGGTCACTATTAGAGCATCCCTAAGCTCTGAGCGAAGTTCTTCTTTTTCCCAGACTTTGAGGAGTAGGGTATGAATGTGGTACAGGAGCTCCAATCCGCCTTCCTTTAGGATCTCAGCTGGGATCCCATCCAGCCTTACGGCCTTGCAGGTTACATCATTTTGCCAGGCACAGAAGGCTTTCCTTTTCTTGGAGATGAGTTGTTCTATCTCTGTGTCATTCTCATCAAACCAGTCCTGATGTTTTCTGGACTTGGAAGAATGGTTTTGCAGGTAGCAAGGCTGGTAGACTTTAACAGACTCCAGTGCCCTTCGATGTCATCAGGGTATTCTTGTTGGAGGCTTTCCCCAAGAGAGGCCTGAAGTTGCTGCTGGGTGGCAGTTTCATCAAGGCAGTCAAGGTTCAGTCTTGGTTGGATCTGCTTTTTTTGAATTCTCCTCTTCCTCTTAAGTTTGATTGACATTGTGGAGCGGATGCGGCGATGATCTGTCCAGCAGTCATCTGCATCGACCATGGCCCTTGTGATGTTCACGTCACGGCGGTCCCTGGCTCGTACAATGACATAGTCAATGAGATGCCACTGTTTGGAGCAGGGATGTCTCCAAGATGCCTTAAATTTGTTTTTCTGGCAAAAGAGAGTATTAGTGATGATGAGATCATGCTTAACACAATTGCTGAGAAGCATACCTCCACTAGTGTTGATGTTTCCGATGCCTTCCTTTCCTATAGTGCCCTTCCAGTGGTGTTGATCCCTGCCAACCCAGGCATTGAAGTCTCCAAGGAGAATAATCTTATCTTCCTTGGGGATTCTCGACAGTGTCTCATCTAAGTAGGCATAGAAGGTGAGCAGAGTGGATCCTAAAGAGGGCTGCTCAGTCATGGGTGCAGCTGCCGAAGGACTCTTTCTGCCTCGTTCCAAGAGCCCAGTGACTGAGTCTAGCACTCACTGCCTAATGTGCCAGTTTATGACTAGGGGCTTCTAGATCTCGAAATCCTGCCCCCGTTGCCACTCTCTGGTCGCCATAGGACATTAACCAGGATGTTAAGGTGGTTTCCCAAGGAGGACGCCTGTGCATGATTTTGTTTAATGTGGGGAGACTGGTACACAGACAGTCACCACACGGTCCTTGACAGAAATGGGTCAGAATCCAGTGGCATGTAGTCCAAGAGGACTGGGGGCCCTTTTCTGCTGCAGCCTTCATCCGCCTTCACAGCCATTGTGATGCTCCTGTAAGGCCAGCCATCGTCCTCCGCCTGCACTGCCGTTGAGGTCTTGGTTGGATTGCTCTTTTTCAGGGAACCTCCCCCTTGACCTTACTGCCATGGGTGACCCTACCAGGAGAATAGCTCCAGACGGCATTGCTCTTGGGATCACAGGACCACGCAAGCCTCTCCACCATGACAAGGTGGCAATCCCCCGGAGAGGAAATTGTTTGTGACAATTACAGCTTTGAGAGGTCTATTGTAAGAAGTAATTAGGTTTTTGCAGCATTGTGGTTCAATTTTGGCTCATTCCTCTTGGCAAATCATTTTCATTTCACCAAGATTATGTGGGTCTCTCAGATGAGCTGACAAATTCAAAATCCTCCATAAATTGTCAAAGGGATTCAAGTCAGTTTATTGGCTAGGCCATGCAAGGCCTTCTTGGCTGTTTGGGGTCATTGTCTTGTTGAAAAATTCATCTTTTCCCCAGATTCCATTTTTTGGCCAATGAGATTAAATTCTTTTCTAATATGTCCTGGGACAGCACTCCATTAATGTACTTCACTCTGGGTATGATATTCTTAAAATCAGATTATGCAAATCCTTCTTCTGCCAAATGTTAAAAACTGGATTAAGTCAAAAGAGATGTTTTTTTTTGTTTCATCTTTTGTTCCAAAAGAGTTCTGATTTTACCAGTGTTGCATACTGAGGCATTACAGTATACAATTATATAATTTTCGACACAAACAGGACTTACTGATTTCTTACTTATTTGAATTTGATAAGGATCTTTAATAAGAAATAACTTGTTCATTCTGTAAACCTACCACCTCCATTCTTGTAGCACAAGTAAGGAAACCTCCACACATTTCCTAGGCCAATGATTTGTCCAGCAACAGCCAGGAGAAATTCAGCTTTACTTGACCACTGGCCTCTCTCCTTAGTTTTGGCCTTTGTGTTAATTCTTCCTGAGTTTGAGTTTGACTCTGGATAAGACAAGTCAGCTTCTGGATCATTATGTATCACCATATCACTGGAAGGAGGTAAAAGCATCTATTTAAGCATCTACATTACTAACACGGGGACACAAATGAAAAACAGAAGTGAGATCACAGAGTTTGGCAGTGTTATTAAATGAGTATTACTTCAGCTGTTATTTTTAGGTCATTATTATTCATGTAACACATTTAGAGATAAATGTCAGAAATTAAAATAAAATGATTTGAAATAAAATACAAATAAGAACAAAATAGTAAATAAAAAGACAGCCTGAATGAAAAAAAACATTAATTCCTTTTTTAATCCTTTTATTTGGTTATTTATTTTATCTTTTATTGAAACTGAATTTCACAGCTTTGGGGTGCAGGGTTCAATCCTGACTCTGAGTTTCTGTATAAGGAATAAGTAACATACAGATTTACACATTTTACCTTATGCAGTTCTAGTCCTTGAACATCTTTGGCCTTCAAATACGTTACAGTTAATAATCCATGTTACCATTCTTTTTACGATGGATTCTGCTTAAATCTTTTATATGCACCTCCACAAAAAACCCTAGAGGTTTTTTAACCATAGGTTATGTCCAGAGTGATGGGTAGATAGATAATCAGAGACAATATGAGTACAAGATGAAGTTTGAGACTTTTAAGGTTCCTCAGATAATTAAGTTCCAAAAAATAGTTTCATTTCAAACTCTTTCTGATAGGGAAACTCTCTGTTGTATGGCTCTACATAGAACCTTTAAGTATTCCCTAGAGGGACAACCAAAGGACTTTAAGGGTTCTGCATGTACAGATGCCAAAAATGAAATTTGATGGAAGCTGCCATAGCCAATGATGGTGCCACTTCAAGCTTTTAATAGTTAAAGGTTGTATTTAGGAACTGTCTAATACATAAGTGTATTTTATTAAAGTTTTATCATAATGCTTGGTAACACCAATTTTAAATTTAATTATGTCTAAGACTTTTTTTATAATTATATAATGTTTAAACACACCAATCAGCCGTAAACCATTGACAGGTGAAGAGAATAACATTGATTGTCTCGTTACAATGGCACCTGTCAAGGGGTGGAGTATATTAGGCAGCAAGTGAGCAGTCAGTTCTTGAAGTTTATGTGTTGGAATCAGGAAAAATGGGCAAGCGTAAGGCAACTTACGACAAGGGCCAAATTGTGATGGCTAGACGACTGGATCAGAGCATCTCCAAAACAGCAGGTCTTGTGGGGTGTTCCTTGTATGCAGTGGTTAGCACCTACCAAAAGTTGTCCAAGGAATGGACAACTGGTGAACCGGTGACATGGTCATGGGCGACCAAGGCTCATTGATGTGTGTGGAGAGCAAATGCTAGCCCGTCTGGTCCAATCCCACAGAAGAGCTAATGTAGCACAAATTGCTGAAAAAATTAATGCTGGCTATGATAGAAAGGTGTCAGAACACACAGTGCATCACAGCTTGCTGCGTATGGGGCTGCATTTCCGCAGACCAGTCAGAGTGCCCATGCTGACCCCTGTCCACTCCCGAAAGTGTCTACAATGGTCACATGAGTATCATAACTGGACCATGGAGCTATGGAAGAAGGTGGCCTGGTCTGATGAATCATGTTTTCTTTTACATCATGAGGACGGCCGGGTGTATGTGCATAACTTACCTGGGGAAGAGATGGCACCAGGATGCACTATGGGAAGAAGGCAAACTGGCGGAGGCAGTGTGATGCTCTGGGCAATATTCTGCTAGGAAACCTTGGGTCCTGGCATTCAAGTGGCTGTTACTTTAACAAGTACCACCTAACTAAACATTGTTGCAGACCAAGTACACCCCTTCATGGCCACGGTATTCCCTAATGGCAGGGGCCTCTTTCAGCAGGATAATGTGCCCTGCCACGCTGCAAAAATTGTTCAGGAATGGTTTGAGAAACATGACAAAGAGTTCAAGGTGTTGACTTGGCCTCTAAATTCCTCAGAGCTCAATCCGATCAAGCATCTGTGGGATGTGCTGGAAAAAAAAGTCCGATCCATGGAGGCCCTACCTCGCAACTTACAGGACTTAAAGGATCTGCTGCTAATGTATTGGTGCCAGATACCACAGCACACCTTCAGAGGTCTTGTGGAGTCCATGTCTTGATGGGTCAGAGCTGTTTTGGTGGCACAAGGGGGACCTACACAATATTAGGCAGGTGGTTTTAATGTTATGACTTATCGGTGTAAGTTTAGAAGTTTTTCATTCTTAAAGTGTGTTTAATGCATAACCCATATGTAGGATAAAACTGACCCAGCAGTTTGCTAAATATAAAACAAAATTTGGGTTTAATAGTCAATCCAACATAAAATGAATGTAAAATGAACAATGATCAACCCCATATTTTGGATTAATGAACAACACATCTTGCTGGATTAGATTAACCCACCATGTGTTCCGTTCGATAGTCACAATGAAAGCAACAAGCAGAATTTGTTATGGGACTAAAACTAAGCCATGTATAATTCCCGAGATCCACCAGCTGTCCCAATGTCATATAACACAAATTATTATCGGGAACTGGCTAGGCTTTATTTGCTCCAATATCTCTATCTCTTCTTTTCTCCAGATTTCTGACCCTGGCCCAAAGCTAAGGCAGAACCTCTTGTCAGAACTGCAGCCTGAAAGCACTGAAGTCTGATAATGACTATTCAATAAAATAAAATCAGTAACTTTACCACCATGCACTAAATAAAAAGCACAATCAGTTAAATCTTCTCAGCTGCACTGTACAGTTTTTGCTACCACATAACTTATTTGTTCTACAAAAATGAAACTGTCAGTTTCCCTCAAACATTTTGACTGGAAAAGTACCCGTGATCTTGCTTGTCCTCTAAGTTTGCATTCTACTGACAAAATGCAGATCTATTATGATGTTTTTTTCAATCTAAAGTCAGTGTGTATAAACAGGCATATGTGCAGACATATGATTACACATAAAACATTAAATATGAACTGTACCATAATGAATGGTTAAAAAATTGTTAGTCAAGACCTTAATGTAGAAAAAGTGTTTACAAAAAATTATTATTATTATTACTATTATTATTATTGTTATTATTATTATTATTATTATTATTATAGTTGAGCATATTTTCTATGTCATTTCATTTATATGATTAAAGAGAGAAAGTGATAAAGATTAGTTTAGGCTACCTGATGGAGGCGTTCAGAAGTTAAAGAAGCCGCTGTTGGACAGGTTTCCCTGAAATTAAATGCCAAAACTAGGGTCAGTTATTGCTAAGGCAATGCTTAGCTTCCTTGGTATGAAAACATTAACTGCCCATCTCACTTTAATACATCAGGCCCCCACTTGCCGGAGGATGTGACAGAGGGATATCCTGCTTTAAATCTGCTCTATAGTTAATATTAACTACAGTTAATAGATGGTCAAATCTCCACTTAGCAAAACTGCATCTTACAGGGCTATTATTGATGTAATTGTCCAGTTTGAAATTTCAGATGTGTCGGAGGAGAAATAAAGTAAAACTAATTTTATTTATAAAGCACATTTAACTGTAAGTGATTTACCGAAGCCTTGCTGATACCAAAATACAGTGAATTACAATAATCTAAAGATTATACCATGAATAAATTTTTCCTGAAAAGAAATAAATGGCTAAGTCTATTCACAGAATTGATTTGCTGAACAAATGTGAGGTGCCAATCAAATAAAACATGAAACCTTTTCACCTGTGAACTAACACGGTGGTTCTCAACCTTTTTTCAGCCGTGGATCCCTAGCATATTCTGACCTTATATTATGTTATATAATATATATACCTTATACAAACCTTGACTCCAGAATGTGCAAGTGAAGTTACATTAGTGAGAGAGTTGTGAATGTGCATGACTAGCCACACAGGTTAATTTAAAAACAGTCTGCAAGTCTGAGGCTTTTCTGAAACATAATGGTCCTAAGAATGCATTTAAAGTATATTTTGAAGTATTTAATTAAAATACCACTTGTACAAATTTTTAATATTTTTAGAAACAATCCAATGATAAAATAAAATAAATATAAATAAATAAATATATTTCTTTAACAATCCTGCATTTTGGCCACACCAAAGGGGTCTATATGGTGAATCCGGAGCCTATCCTGGGAAACACTGGCCGCAAAGCAGAAATACACCATAGTTGGGAATGATGTATTGTTTAGTATTTTTCTATTTTCCTTAATAAAGATGCAAGCAGGCAAAAACCTGAAAAAATAATAAGAAGAACAGTTTTTATTGAAGCTTCATGTGCATATACAGGTGTTGTCTCTTCTAGTTTCAGTCCTCAACTGCCTACATACCAAAAAGCCCTTTCTCAAAACATCCTGCCTATGCTTCAAACCCAAGGTCACCACAAAGATAAAACTGTCTCTTAGGTGCTGACAAACACATTCCTGCACACAGTGTATGTCCAGTGAGGTGTTCATTAATACATAAGTCCTGAGAAATGTTTAACATGCTCCAGTAAGTCTGAAAATTAAATTCTATACTGCACTGATAATATCAAAAAGTAAGAAGAGCAATAATGAAAAATCATAATTATTCTTCACTTCACTAGCAATGTAATTTCCAATGTGTCGCATAGTATGAACAACTCTTTGGATCTCTATCTATCTATCTATCTATCTATCTAGGGCTACTGTTATGCCATACTGTGTAAGTAAAGCTGCAAAAAACTTTGAGCTGGGCTGGCTATGGCTTCTTCATTACAAACAGATCACGTCTTGCTCTAAGATGTATAGGATTTGGGGTATGTCTCAGGGCTGTCAATACTTATCCCCTTGTCCAATTAGCAGGTAACACATGATAAGCATCTCTGCCACAAATGAATAGAGTATCATTATTTGCTGGTTGATCTCGCTCCCATACCTTAGGGGTGCCCTAGGAGAAGACATCTGTGTGTTCACCTGTGGTGATTTCAACACATGGAGATACATAATGCTATACACACACACACACACACTCCCCCCTGTCATGTTTTGGGTGTTTCTGGAGCTGTGAGACAGCAGCATTACCTTCTGCACCACTGTGCCACCCTGTGACTGAATAAATTCAATTTAAAAGGTTAATGTAAGTGATTACAAACAACTAACTGTAGTTAAAATGTTCTCCCTCTTAATTGTTAATATATGCCCAGTTTTATATAAATCTAATAAGGAGCTTTTCACTAAAATATTTCTTAACAGATTCAGAGGCTTTTATTTATCTTTAAGCATTTACTGTACAAACCAATCTCACAGATTTTTATTTAACTTTAATCATGTACTGTATAAACCTGACTAGGAGGCTTTTATTTAACTTTAAGCATATACTGTGTAAATCAGACTCAGAAATATTTATTTAACTTTAAACATATAATGTGTAAACATGATCCAGAGACTTTTATTTAATGTAAAGCATGTACTGTGTAAACCACTGCAAGTAATAAGTTTAATGCAGAAAAACCCTACAAGACCAATGGTATGTACCAACCCAAAACAAGCATAGGATGCAAGTGGAATGGCATAAGAGACAGATGGAAATAGTGTCTTAGCTGAGCTTGAATGGTAAAGTATCTCTAAGTGGAAGTCTGCACAAAACTCCAAGTAGAGATAACAGTCAATAAAGGGAATAGCACTTTTGGGCACACCAGATGAATCTGCTATGCATATATGTTGTGTGTGTGTGTGTGTGTGTGTGTGTCAACTATTTATTGAATATTACTATTGAAATTGCCAAATTGTTCACCATGAAACATGTTAAAATGGCAATAAACATGACTGGGACATACAGTATACTAGTATAACATAAATGCAAATTATCAGATTTAATCCTTTAATGAGGGAACATTCTGACTCACATTCCTGAGTGCACTGATCTGTCCAGTTCAGCACACAATTTCTGACACCACCTAAAAATACAAATACCAAAATCCAGTATATAATCAAAAATTTGAATACTACATTTGGAGACTTGTCTTCACACAGGCACAGTGCCTCCTGACATTTCTGTGGCCAATAGTAATATGATATGGCTTTCACAGTCACCAGATCTCACCCCAGCAGAACACCTATGGGAGACCAACATCTTTTATAGCATCATCAAAACACTAGTTGAGGGAATACCATTTTTCAAAAAGATATTCCCTCAATTAGTGTTTTGAAAAATGGTATTCCAGTACAGTTCCAGAGACTTGTAGAATCTGTGCAAAGGCGCTTTGAAGTGGCTTATAGTGACATTAGTAAGCCATTTTATTTTGGTTCTGTGGGTGCTGGTTTTTTATTTGTTTGTTTGTCAGCAATTTGTGTTGATACACTGTATTTTTAGTATGTGCTATTATAATGATCTTGTCCTCACCAGGTATTTGCATTGTATGTCCCTGAACTTTCTTTTCAATTAGTCACTTGACATGAAACTTGATGGGTACATAGTGTAAAATACAGGGAACATCGTGTAAAATATGTGAAAACACTACTCAGAATTTGCTGATTACATCACTCTGTCTGGGTATGGCCTAAATGTCTGTCCAGGCATGGAATTAACCCCTCATGCTGAACAGTAAGGAACAGAAAAAGGACAAAATAGAAAACAAGAAATCCTTACTATTTTATTTTGTTACATTTTATTTTAATCTTCTTGTATCATATACTTGACTTGGACTTTAAGAAGAATTACTTGCACATAAAAAATGGGTATTGTTTTTAGTAATTAATTAACGTCATCCTGAAGAAATACCTCGTTTAATGTATTAGCAGGTTTCAGTGGTTTGACCATTGCAGGACATATACTGTCATACCCCCCAGAAAATTCACAACCACACCATCAGAGGGCACCCTCTACTGAATTCTGAGATCCTTCTATTTCATCTCAAGATATTAGCCAGATAATTTGTGGTTTTTATTAAATGTAATTTGAAATAAAGTCTTACTTTGGTTTTTGATAAGGCTGCTAAACTTAAACTCAAATATAAGTTCAGAAGGAACTGTTTGAACGTCTGAGCAAGTCATGTATGTGGATCCTCACATAAGAGCCGGCTATATTAATGTACAACAAGGAGACCCTGGCAAATCATCAGTCACAGGAAGACATTCCAAGAACCACCAGGACATTCCTGACAAGGCTCAGCTTATTCCTGAGAAGACTGAAGCATAAATGTATAAAACCATAGACTGCATGGGAAAGACCATAAAATTTAGATACTTACTGTGATGCATTAAACTGCTTTACTTTTCCAGGAATAGCAAAAATTATATTAAATAAACCTACTGAATGTAAGTTACTGAATGAACTTTTGAGTACCGCTAAACTGTGGCCAGAGTGAAGAACATTATAATCATTTGTTGAGAAAATTAATGTTTACTTAATGTTATTGTGAAGAAGAAAACTGCACATTTCATGTAAATTTAAGTTTGTTTTTCAACAGGTTGCACTGTTTCCTGGAATACTGGAATACTATAAAAATATCTAGAGAAGAAAATGTAATAATGAGGGTTATGCTAAAGCTATGCTTTAAAAAAAAAAAAAAAAAAAAAAAAAAAAAAGCTAAAAATGTTGTTTAGTGCAGATCAGACATCTGACAGGCAAAAAAAAAATCAGCAGATTGCTGAAAAAAATGGATTATTGCTTATTTGCATAATATGCAAAACCTACTTTTGCAAACTAGTCCTAGGATTTTTGGCCTATCTTCTCAAATTTGGTGTCAAACTACTCAGCAGAGTGTAAAACTCAATAATTATCAAAAAAAAAAAAAAGACATGTACAGGACAAGATTCTGAGGTCATATGCTGAAGGTTAAATTAACTGGACTTGGTTAGTAAGGGTTAGTTGGTTCTTTTAATCACTAAAATTATACTACAAATACATGTGCTCACATATAATAAAAAATACTATTTTTCACAGGAGGCTATGAAATGTGTCATTCAGTCGTTGTGCTGCTGTATTCACCTTTTCGAGCACTGGCATGCACAGATTCTGCAATCTGCTCTAGCAGTCAGTAGATTACTATCTGCACTTCATCCGTTTAACCACCAGATGTCACTAGCGTGCCCTGTATTGAAAAGCTTCGAGTAATGAACTCTTTTCGAAACAGTTCAGAGGAAACCTCAGAAAGTTTAATTAAACTCTCAGACTCGTCACTGGTAAACTGTAGGAACGTTATTCCGCAAAAAAATAACCCTGTCTGTGTTATTTGAAGACGTGCGTGTGACAAATTGGCTTGGCCAAAAGGCCAGGCACGGGGATGTGTGTCACGTGATTGGTCAGGGCTGCAGTTCATTAACCAGCTGCGTATCTTGGGAAATGGAGTTCGTGTGTTGACTTGTGGCTAGCAGTGACGTTACTCGGTTCTTTTCTACACGCTGAAAGACCAGTGAGATCATAGACATTGCAACCTGTAGTAATTGCAGAGTTTATTTCAAATATTTTGAATATAGACAAATTCCCCTAATAATCCTCTTTATTAGATTGCTTTAAAACGAATTAAATAAATTTTATTTTATTAAATTGTTATTAAATTGTTTTATATTGATTAGATTGATTATTAAGTTTATTTCAAGTTAGTTTTACTCATTTCATGTTTGAATATATCTTATTCTATTGCCAGACCTTTTTGTTTATTTCAAGCATTTATTTTTAAAAGAAATTATTTGCTGATAGAATAAGACCAATTTAAGCATGGGAATATGTCTAGAAATAGGTTATATGATAAATAAATGAAAAATATTAGATAGGTTTTTCTTTACTGAAGATATCTTCACTTGCTAAGGTATCATTTTTGCAGTGTATCTGAACTGTCAAGAACATGAGGAAGCCCATCTGAATGCATGATTAAAAGGAACATCCATAAGACAAATTAGTTTCTGTTATAGCAGCTATAAACCATCATTCATTTACATTTACAGCATTTGGTAGACGCCCTTATCCAGAGCGACTTACAATTATCTCATTTATACAACTGAGCAGTTGAGGGTTAAGGGCCTTGCTCAAGGGCCCAACAGTGGCAGTTTGGTGGTGCTGGGATTTGAACTCACAACCTTCTGATGAGAAGTCCAATTTGTCCGAATTTGCCTCCCTCTTGAAGGTAAAACAAAAATGCAGCTTGGAACGCTTGAATCTTCATCTGTCCTGAAGATTCTCCTGTGGCAGAAAGCTAAAACTAAAACTTTAAGATACTAATGGACACAAAGCACTGCACAGTCAATACTGCTTCCTTAAATGTTGAATAAACATCTCCTTTCAAAAAGCTATGCATTATATTAACACTTATTTGGTTTTTAAATCCAGGTATTAGCAAGCTTAGATTATGTGGGTCATCTGCCATACAAGTCCCTGTGAATGAGTTACTATAGAAATGGTAACATGTTAGCAGAAGTACATTAATATAAAACTGTGAATTGAATTACAGCCAGGACTATTGTCAAAAGGGAAAAACAATAGGCAATGCTGTTATAGGAAAATAATCAATGACAGGGTAGTGTGACGCAGGCCGACATAGCGCAGAGGGCCATTACCACCCCGAAGACTCATTTCCAGTAACAGCATTTCTCGAAGTGTCTTGTTCCTTTATTACTGCAGCAAACTGATGGTAAATAATGTCATACTTTGTATTCATTTATAGTTACATTTAATGATAAGGAGCATTTGCACAACAAGTTAGTTCCTGTTATCACTTACCTTATAACAGCTATAAACATTCATTCCTTCACCAGGATCTCCTTTTTTCTCTCTCTCCTGAAGTTAAAAAAAAATAAAAGCTTCTTATGTTACTGAAAACCTCATAGCCTCTGTCCGTAAGACTTTACATTGTCAGAAAATTACAGCTTTACCTTGTTCCTTTCAAAAACACTCAATAAATGTCTCCTTACAGAACACTACAATGTTTTGTAATTTGTGTAAATTGTTGCTATAGAAATGATAATGAATTAGAATAAGCTCATTAATATAAACCTGCAGCTAAAACTATTATCAGAATTACTATTACTATTACTATTAATAGAAAATTAATCAGTAAATTAATAAATAAATAAATATTTAGGAAATATTAGCCCATTTTAACAACATTCACACAAACTATTTAAAATCACAATTCTCTTGCTCCCTATTCATTTCCAAAAGGAGCGATATCATTGGCTGTCAATGATTAGTGTTAATTACGTGTTAGATATCATCAATATCCAATTATACTGTCATATCATCTGTGTGCACAGAGATCAAAAAGAACTGACCTACGATTCTGACCAACAGTCTAGGTACAGTCATCCAGCCCACACTGCAACTTAGAGTAATGTTATCATTATTTAATTAATGGTAAGAAAATGAACATATCTGATAGGTGTATAAAAACAGCATGTGTGCTGTCCGCACTAATTTGAGTTCACCCTAAAAGAGTTTTACTCCTTTATTACCAAACAGTCACTTGCCTTCTAGACAGGTGTAGCATATTAGATTAACTAGTAACTTATCTTTTCAGAAGCAAGTCATTACTCAAGACAATACAAAACAATGAAATTTAACGGTACAAATAAAGTGTCAGTAAAATAAAATAGAGATGTAAGTGTAGAAATAGTAGTAAATAATATAAAAAAAATAAGAGGGATCATTAAAATTGCATTTTTTTTAAATTTAGTACTGCCCTGAATAAGCTATTTCACATAACAGATGTTACATATAGTCCACATGACAAAATTATAACTGAATTTACACAAATGAACCAGTT
Source organism: Pangasianodon hypophthalmus (assembly GCF_027358585.1). Classification (NCBI taxonomy): domain Eukaryota; kingdom Metazoa; phylum Chordata; class Actinopteri; order Siluriformes; family Pangasiidae; genus Pangasianodon; species Pangasianodon hypophthalmus. Next base: position 15,903,537 of record NC_069711.1, read on the forward strand.
CAAAAGTTTACATACGCTTGATTAGTAATACCGTGTGTTGTTACCTGGATGATCAATGACTACTTTTATGTTTTGTGACAGTTGTTCACGAGACCCTTGTTTGTCTTGAGCAGTTAAACTGCCCACTTTTCTTCAGAAAAATCCTCCAGGTACTGCACAATATTTGGTTTTCCAGCATCGTCTGCAAATTTAACCCCTTTCCAACAGTGGCTGTATGATGTTGAGATCCATCTTTTCACACTTAGGACAACTGAGGGACTCCTACACAACTATTACAAAAGGTGCAAACATTCACTGATGCTCAAGAAGGCAATCTTATTAATCTTATTTTGACTGATTGAAAAGATGTCATTTCTAGCTAGATTGATGTCATTTATTATTACAGCCGGCCTTCAAAGATAGGGAAAGGGAGGAGATGAGACATGTACAGAGATAGCTGGTGACGACTGCTCAGGGAAAGGACTACTAGAGAGGAAACTTCAGCAAAACAACATAAGGGCAGTATGGAGAGGTCTGAGGTCCATCACATGCCATGGGCAGACCACAGACAATGTGGTTTTGAAAGATCTAGATGAGGAAAATGAGCTAAACCAGTTTTTTTTACAGGGTTGATGTGGAATCCCCAGTCTCAGCACACAACTATACTGGGCAGGCTATCTACAAGAAAGTAGAGTAGACTCTACCTTCTGCGGAGGTTATGATCCTTCAATGTCTGCACTGCTATGCTCTGAATGTTCTACCAATCTGTAGTGGCCAGTGGTCTCCGATACAGTAGTGTGCTGGAGCAGCAAGATCAGGGCAGCTGATGGCAACAGGGGGAAACAATCTCATCAGAAAGTCTGATCCATATTGGGTGTGCACCATCACAACACCACTCACCTACTGAACCACAGAACAGCCACAACAGAACTTTCAGCAAGAGACTCAGACCACCAAAGAGCAATGCTGAATGCCACAGAAGATCTTCCCTCCCAGTTGCAATTGGACTGTACAACTCCTCTGCCATCTGCAGGGAGGGGCTCTCTAAAGCCTTAATGCTGCTCACTGATAAGGCAGTCTTTTTCTCCACACATGTACAGTTTTTTTTTTATATTTTCATTTACATTTTTATTTACACATATACAGTTGTGGTTTACATACGCCTTGCAGAGTCTGAAAAATGTTATTAAGTATTTTGTAAAGATCTTATTTTTTCATTTAGTACTGGCCTTCAGAAGCTACATTAGATTTACATGTTTCCCAGAAGACAAAATAATAACAATTTACACCGATCATCCTGTTCAAAAGTTTACATCCCCCTGGGTCTGAATGTATCGTGTTGCCTTCTTGAGCATCAGTGAATGTTTGCACCTTTTGTAATAGTTGTGTAGGAGTCCCTCAGTTGTCCTAAGTGTGAAAAGATGGATCTCAACATCATACAGCCACTGTTGGAAAGGGGTTAAATTTGCAGACGATGCTGGAAAACCAAATATTGTGCAGTACCTGGAGGATTTTTCTGAAGAAAAGTGGGCAGTTTAACTGCTCAAGACAAACAAGGGTCTCGTGAACAACTGTCACAAAACATAAAAGTAGTCATTGATCATCCAGGTAACAACACACGGTATTACTAATCAAGCGTATGTAAACTTTTGAACTGGTTCATTTGTGTAAATTCAGTTATAATTTTGTCATGTGGACTATATGTAACATCTGTTATGTGAAATAGCTTATTCAGGGCAGTACTAAATTTTAAAAAAATGCAATTTTAATGATGCCTCATTTTTTTATATTATTTACTACTATTTCTACACTTACATCTCTATTTTATTTTACTGACACTTTATTTGTACCATTAAATTTAACAGGCACAATAAATTCTTTTGAGGTCAATAAAGTTTAACTTATCCTATCCTATCACATCATAACTTATCATATGATATCTTGTCTTATCTTATCTTATCTTATCTTATCTTATCTTATAACTTTGAAACAGATTGTGGACTGACAAATAAATTCATAACCTGGGCATGAGAGGCTTAAGATCATTGCCCAGGTTAATGTAGGAAAATTCTGCCTTGGTTAAATTACTGGTTAAATGTTCCATTTTACTATTTTTAAACTACATAACCATACACACTTCCCCTTTTTTTTTTTTTTTTCCTTTACTGCTCTTATACTTGTTACTAGGTAAAATAGGTTTTCTGTTGGCAGCATATATGTATATATATGTATAATCTTATAGTTATAATTTTATTATTTTAATTTAACATCTTAAATTCTTCATTTTTGATGCCCAAATATAAATATGGTACTGAGTCATGTATGTATTACTTTCAGTCCCATAGCTTCAGTACACCATCTAGTGTCATACCTTGGTAAATGATATAAATATTGTGGATTTTCTTGACATTTTCTTGGTTTCATCTGACTGCTGAAGCCATGGTCCTCAAAGAGCTTACAAAGCATGTTTGGTATCTCATTGTCAAAAGGTATCAACCAACAGAGGAGTACAAAAGAATTATGCAATGCAAAGGAGCTGTAGGCTGTCATGAAGCAGATCACCAGCTTCAAAGCAAAGCAGCAACCTGTGGGGGCAGTCTAGAAAGAGCTAACGAGCTGAACTTGTTTTTCAATAGATTCAGCATGACGCATATCATGAAGGTCCTGGAGACCTCAGGTCAGCTCTTTTCTGGACCCACTGAAGTTTGCCTACCACCCACTGGTAGGTGTGGCTGATGCAGAGATATATCTACAGCAAAAGGCCCACTCACATCTGGACTACAACAAAACCACACTGAGAATCACTTTCTTTGATTTCTCGAGTACATTTAAAACCATCCAACCTCTCCTGCTGAGAGAGAAGATGAGAAGAATGCAGGTGGCTATGTCCAGGATCTCCTGGGTCACAGACTACCTGTTGGACAAACCCCAGTTTGTGTGGCTGGGAACCTGCCTGTGTGAGCAGCACTGGAGCATCACAGGGAACTGTGCTCTCCCCCTTCCACTTCACCCTATACACCACAGACTTTCAGTACAGGTTGGATTTCTGCCACAGAGATCTGTGCTCTCCCCTTTCCCCTTCAACTCTATACATCACAGACTTAAAGTACAGGTCAGATCTCTGCCACCTTCAGAAATTTTCTGACAACTTGGTAGTTGGGTGTACAGGTGTTCCTAATAAAGTGAGTGTAAATCTTATCGAAAACCCACGGGATGGCTTGAAGAGGGCTGTGCACAGGAGCTCCCTTCACAGTGTGATAGATCTTTTTATAGAACCAACAAAATTGATAGAATTTTGTTGGTTGCTGTATCACATTAAAGGTGGGAAAAGATCTGACATGATTTATCATCATTTCATTTTTGTACATCACAAAAACATACATTTTTAACAGGGGTGTGTGTTTTATATCCACTGTATCTACTCATTAGTTCCATCTTTAGTGTTTCTAATTTGACTTTATTTCTAGAGGTTTTTTCACACACAATATCATATTATTACTGTGTTTTTTGTTAGTGAAGTGCAAAGTGATGATGAGCTGCTCTAAGGTAGTCCCAAATGACACTCTGCTTAAGACTCAGAATGCGACAGGATTTTTAAGACTTTGCTTAAAACAAGTCAGGAAAATTCCATGTAGGTCACTACATAACCTCTGTTACTTTCCATACTTTTCCTGAGTAACTAAACTTGATGTGTTTTCCAAAAGAAAATACATCAACAATCTCTTGGTCAGTGTAAACACATCGCTTAACGTCAGCTAATAGAAAAGCTTTCCTAGATGGATGTGAAGGATTTATTCTTTAGGAAAAACTTTTAATAATTCTGCTTCTGACTTAGTCGCTTCTACCCATATGTTCTGTGCCATAAATAAAATTTTACTATTAGAAAAACTATAAATAATTGTATGTGGCATGAAACCACTGCTTAAACACGACACACATTAGACTCCAACCCATAGTTCTGAAAGTGGAAAACTACTGGGCAATATACAGTATATGAGCAACAGTTATCAATGCTGTTTTATTATTTCCACAAGAAACATTATTGTTGTGTTATTTACCAGTTTCCAAACAGTTCGATTAATTCTGGAAATACAGTTTATCACGTTTATTCCAGAGTACAAAGGGGTAAATGAAGAAAACGACTCTACATATTACTCTATTCCCATGACTATCTAGGAATAAACAGATATTTCCTCCTTTACCTTCTTTGAAAGTCAAATATCATCCCTTTCCTGACCAGACCCACATGGTTTGTATATCAGTGATTCCACATTAGAGCCATAAGCGACCCTTTTTTAGGACACAATGATAGAGGAAAGTGCCGATTGCCTCTTGTCACCTACTCTGAGCTATTTTAGCAAATTTAAGTAGGATTGGGGAGGCAAGACATACAACCTCTCTCTCTCTCTCTCTCCCTTTCCCTGTCATAAACACCTCACATGTTCTGCTATATATCAAGCTCTGAAAACTACAAGCTTCCCTGAACTGAAATGTTTCTCTTTTGCACATATCTCAACCACAATGAAGTAAGAACATTTTAAACTCTGGTTATCCCTAAAAGTGACAAAAGAGAAAATTACTTTTTAAGATTCTCAACTCCACTGAAAGACACCAAAACATTGAGTGTCTAAAATCAACTCTTATTTGATTTCATTTGCATTTAAATTAGTATGTAATAAATAACATACAGATGATAATAATGACAATTTAAAAAGAGTCTATCTTTATATCAGCTTTTATTCATTCAGTATTCACTAGATGTTCCAGTTTTAATGACATATCAAACAGCCAAACAAGATAGATACATTATCAAATAATTCCAAGGTAATCATAGGAAAGGTCTCACTCAGAAATTACTTTGATGATCAGCCTCATCAGCCTTTGTCCCAATATCTGAGGTAAAAGTCACTTACTGCATTTAAACACAAGCCTCATTGTTCTCTCCTCACTTGGCATTTTATTTGGCATGGAACTGCTACTTCAAAATGACTCACCCATTACTGCCCAACCCCTAGTTCTGTGGAAAACTACTCAGATATATTAACAACGATTATGAAGGCTGTTTTGCACTATTTTCACAAAAGACATTATTGTGGGGGAGAAGAGAGGACTATATTGTCACGTCAGCTGAATATTTATATCTCACACCAAAATGCAGATTAAATCACTGAGTTCTGTTTAGTCTTCTTCTGCATATTTGCTAAGCTTCATGTTTTCTACTGCTGTACATTTACTTCTCTTTTAAAACTACCAAATAATAAGGGAAGCCATATTGTTAAATTAAGACTAATTTGCTTTGATTAATATTATAATTACAAGTACTATTCATGCAGCAACGTATTGGAAATATACTAGACTCTTATTAAATGATCATTTGAATGCCATTTTGTTATTTATATATCTTATCCTCCGAGTGCTTTGCATGGAGGGACAAAATGTGCAAGCTGTACTGGACTGGCCTTGAGCCAGCAAGATTCACAACTTCTATCATTGCTTCATCAGAGGTTTCGGCACGCTAGCATTCCGCCTCCGTGCTTCTCAGAAGCACTCCACATAGGCTTTCTGGGTCACAACTGCCGATGAGGTGTTCACCAATCTCAAACATGCATTTTCCCATGACCATCTCTTATGTCAGCCAGACTCTGAGCTACTTTTTGTCAAGTCAGGTCAAGTGGAGTTTATTGTCATTTCAACCATATACAAGTACATAGTGAAACGAAACAACGTTTCTCCAGGACCAAGGTGCTACATAAAACAACACAGAACAACACAGAACTACGGGGACTACATAAATTAAACATAAAGTGCACAAGTGCAAACGTGCGGATGCACAAGACAGAACAAGACAGTACAATAACTACAACGCCGACCAGTACGCAGTTCTGTTTGAAAGTGGCCAAGTGACAATAGTGCAAATAATACAGAGTTTGATATAAATAGCTGAAGTAATGTAAACATAATGGTATTGTATTATGTGTAAACATAATAGTAGCAGCAGCAGAATAAAACATGTGCATGGAGGATGTTCAGTTGTGTGTATGTGTATATATGTATGTGTGTTCCTTCCTTCAGTCCAGTTCTAGGTATTAAGGAGTCTGATGGCATGAGGGAAGAAACTATTGCACAGTCTGGTTGTGAGGGCCCAAATGCTCCGGTACCGTTTACCAGACGGCAGGAGGGTGAAGAGTGTGTGAGAGGGGTGTGTGGGGTCATCCACAATGCTGGTGGCTTTGCGGATGCAGCGAGAGGTGTAAATGTCCGAGATGGACGGAAGAGAGACCCCAATGATTTTCTCAGCTGTCCTTGTGGCCATTGTGTCACAACAGCATGGAAGCCCTCCAAAACTCCAACTGGTTGCATTCTACTCCAAGAAGCTTACATCATCTGAGAGGAATTGTGATCTTGGCAACTGGGAACTCCTTGCTGTGAAAATGGAGGAGATTAGGCATTGGCTGGACAAAGCCCTCCATCCAGTGCCAGACTGGGACAAGAATTAGTGAGCAGTAGTTCTGTGAGTGGAAACATCTTGTTAATGAGAGGTTAAAGGAGAATGGACAGACCGGACAGACTGGACAGACTGGACAGACTGGAAGGCTGCAGTAACTCATATAACCACTCTTTACAATAGCTGTGAGCAGAAAAGCATCTCTGAACACACAATTTTACCCAGTTTTAGAATGGAGTTCCTAATAATTTGGTTGGTGAGTATCTCAAAAGAAACACGAGTTGCATTAGTATTCACAACAATAAAATGAATGTTGTGAAATACCATTGTTCCTTTTTTGTGTGCAATTCTAATAGTAACTACTATTCTACACCTGATTTAATCTCAGCTCCCTTATTCTATCCAAACTATGACTGCAGTACTGCAGTTTGCAGAAGCCACAACAACACAAAGCAAATAAGGTCTTAAGCAACAATGCTAAATCAAACCATGGCATTTACTTAGTGCAAGCTCACTATCTTAATATTGAAATATTGAGACTGCCCATTATGACCAATAGCTTAAATCATTTTTTCCATTTGTGGCTAATCTGTACCTGTAATTTCACTCCCTGTTCCTGGCGGATTGTGAAGTTTAGGCCAACTATATCGATGAACTCAATTTCCCAGAACACACCAAAATACAAGAATATGTAGTGGTGCCATATTCTTTCCATTTTGTTATAATGGATTAAAGTGGTGCTCCTTGGAATGTTCAAAGTTTGGGATTTATTTTTTTTATAACTCATGTGACAGACCATGTGACACTTTGATTACACACAGATGAACTTTAATCAGCTAATTATATGACTTCTGAAGTTAATTGACCAGATCTTATTTAGGACTTTCATAGTAAAGGGGTGAATCCATATACACTCACAACTTTTGAGTTTTTAATTTTTTTTAACAAGGTATTTTTTTTCATTCCACTTCAACAATTTGGACTATTTTGTTAGGTCCAATACATAAAATCCAAATAAAAACCAAATTTTAATTCCAGGTTGTAATTCGACAAAACAGAAAAAAAAAATCACGAAGGGGGTAAATAATTTCACAAGGCACTGTAGCTTTAGGCTATATGGTGATGTGACAGTGCTTCCTACTTACGAAAGATAGAAAGAATTCTGTTTTTCTGAGTCCAAACCCTATGTCCCCAGAAAAACTGGAAAACACTGAAAAGAAATTTGCATAATTTCTGCAACACCTGTACAGTTACAATTACCTGTACAGTTCCTTAGATGCTTAATTCAGGTTCATAACTGGTTGTAACCAGACACCCTGTGGAATCAACTTAGTTTTTGGGTTTGCTATATATCAAAAAGGTGTGCTGGACACACTATCAGAATCCACTACAAAATTGCAATGCAGTGCTGCTGCTAGTCAAAATGGGGCCCTTTTCATTATAATGCATGTGTGATTTTCCAGGAAGATTTTTCTTTTAATAATGATAAAATGAAAAATCATATGCAATGAATGAATAATATTTTTAAAGTAATTAAATGATTAATTTATGGAGGCTCCAGCAAAGAAATGCTCCTTTAAGTACAGCATGTGGTCTGCATGGGCTATATGGAGCAGTGGCTCTATAAATAAAAGCATATGCAGTCATGGGAAAAAGAAAGTACACCCTTCTTCAATTCTATGTTTTTATTTATCAAGGCCTAAATAACACTTATGTGGTCGTCACCAACTTCTATGAACAAACAAATACCTGCATGTGGGAACAAAAAAAAACACAAAAGATTTCAATATGTAGTCATTATTTCCAAAAAGTAAACTAACAATCAGAAATCAGATGGCAAGGAATAAGTGCACCCTATAATTCAGTAACATGTAGAACCACCTTTAGGATCTTTAAATGTTCTGTGTAAAACCCTAAAATGCAGAAAGGATCTTAAGAACTCTTTTAGGCAAAATTTTCATGGACTTAGTTTCAGCCTTCAGGGGATCCACACAAAACTAGTTGTGCCTGATGTTTTCCTGTAGCTGCGCCTCTGGTTAGAACATTTGCCACACCAGCCAATTAAAATCACTAGCAACAATCAATACAGGATTATACAGGATTGCAAAATCACAAGACTAGACAAGCTATGGTAAACACTAGAGAAAATACATTTGGTACAAAGTGTATTTTGAATATTCAACAGGTAGGATACAAAACGAACAAATAGCAAATATTAATGGTAGAAAAAACAATGTCAGGGAATGATTCAGCCATAAAAAAAAAAAAATTCAATGTTCATATATTCATAAATAAGTCGTCTCTTCCAAGGTTTCTTAAAAGAGACTCAGATATGATGTAGATGACCAAATAATGTGATCATGGGATGGAATTTTAAGCTGTGTACCACACCTTGTTCACTGTGTTCATAAGGTATGCAAAATTTGCTAACTACAGCCATTCATGACTTACTGGGCCAGTAATCTAGCCATAGTTTATGGTGCAATTTCTCCAAAATTACAATAATTAAGCAATAATTGGGGCAGTCGTGGATAGAGAGTCGGACTTGCAACCTGAAAGTGAACCTGAAGGTTGTGGGTTTGAGTCTCAGGCCGGCAGGGATTGTAAGTGGTGGGAGTGAATGACCAGCGCTCTCTCCCACCCTCAATACCACGACTGAGGTGAGACCCTTGAGCAAGGCACCGAACCCCCAACTGCTCCCTGGGCGCTGCAGCAAAAAAAGGCTGCCCACTGCTCCGGGTGTGTGTGTGTGTGTGTGTGTGTGTGTGTGTGTGTGTTCACTTGGATGGGTTAAATGCAGAGCACAAATTCTGAGTATGGATCACCATACTTGGCCACAAGTCACTTCACTTCAAATGCATTGCCAGTTAGTTTAGTGCTGTCTGAATATGGAATTTGAAATTAATCTTACCCTAGATATACCCAAAACTGGTTGTAGATGTATGTAATTAAGCAATAAAGCCAGTGTTTAAAGTCTGACTGTTGACAACCAAATGGTCTAAAATGAATTATGGAAACAGTCCTGGATCTCCTCTATTATATAATATTCATTACAGTTATAAACAAGTATGGTTGTGTAGTCAGTTTACGGTGCCAGGCTGAGTCAGTAATTGAGCCATAAACCTGAAGGGTTTCTATTTGACCCTTTTGGCTTTCCATAGTCACAGGTTCGCTTCGCGTACGCTACTTCCTATAATTTACACCGGTATCTGGCCGAAAGGTAGCCCTGCGACACAAATACAGCTCTCCTCAGGATATCTGAGCATCCCTATAAAACAATTCAGTGGAAATGTTTAATATCTTTTAATAGCTTGTTTTCCTACGGAGATCACACTGAGACCAGGGACCTCTGATGGCGAGACCGCAGCCTCTGAATAAGCCCCGCCTCAGCCAGGCGCAAATGCATCTTCAAATAGACGCACGTGTTATGCCGCTCTCGCAAGCTTGACTATGAACTAACTCGAGGTCAGAGCAGAAAAGAGAGACAGGCTGTTCATGCGACTATACCAGATCAATTCAGCTGTTATTTCAGCTTTTTCATGCCCAGCCAAACTCGTCCAGCAGTGGCTTCTTCAACTTCTGTACAACTGCTTCCATCAGGTAGCACTATTCTTTCGCTTTCTCTCGGTTCTCACCGTTAGCTGTAAGTATGTAGCGTACATTTGGGGGCATTTGCTTTTGCACTGCGTCACTTAAGGAAGTGAATTGTAGCCTATTGTGGTGTGTGTGTGTGTGTGTGTGTCCCTATGCCCCGAATATGTAGGCTAAAGGGCACGGGGAAGGCGCTGTTACTCATTGTGTTTCTTCCTGGCTTTTATAGTGCCTCTATCAAACGTAAACTGACAGCAAATTACACTTTATCTAAATAGCGTGTTGTTAAGAGTCACGTAGTTGATTTCGAGTGGGTCGTTTGATAACCGTGTACCTCTCACCAGGAGGAAAAAGTCTCTTTGTAAATCCGACATTGTGTTTAGTTGTGATTCGGACAATTCCACGTCCTTCCTGCACAAACTGTACAACGACATGCGAGTGTCACATTAGATAACAAGTCAGCTATGACATCATCCTAGTACCATTTATCACTGAAACGCCTCGCCAGCTAGTTTAGTGCTGCCTGAATAGTGGGCAATAATAATGACAAGTAATAATGGAAATGCGTCATATAATGATTATTATTTCACCTTACATAAAGCTGTTAACCACTAATCGCTGAAGTTTGATGAAGTTTACTTTCTTTCTGTAATGACCCACAATTAATTGGGTCCACAGCCCAAGTCTTTTTTTTTTTTTTTAAATCCGTTTATGTTATAAAAAGTTATTTAATGAATTTAAAAAAAGAAGCTTGTTTATGGAAGGCAGAAGGAATCTTGGGTTTCAGTGTTGTTCCAAGGCACATTTCTGTGGTTTCTACGTGAAGTGACAGGCTGAGGGTTTTTTGTTTTTTTGTTTGTTTGTTTTGTTTTGTTTTGTTTTTCTTAACTAAAGGGAGTGGGAGGCTGGTGTTATAACTTACTTCGAGGAGGTTATTATATATATATATATATATATATATATATATATATATTAATTAGTGTTTTATTACTCTTACACCACAGCAATTTGACACCTATATATAGTTGTGAAATTGCTGTGGTATAAGAGTAATAAAGCACTTCAGGAGTTGCTATTATCAACTTCAAAATGGTAACAGAAGCTCTGCTTTGCATTGGGCATCACACCACCCCATCATGGATTATTTTCCTATAACACCACTCCCCGTTGTGGTTTATTCCTTACGTAGGATTGGCTGTTTGCTATGTCAATTTTGCTAATGACAAAGCCTGTAGGACCTCTAAAACACCCCTGACCGGAAGTGCAGCAGTGATTGTCATTACACACATTCAGTGAGGGTGCAGTTTTTGAATGCTTTCATGTCAGTGCCAGAGTGAAAAGCAATCAAATGTGACTAAAAATACTTCCAAATCACAGTAGGGCTTATGAGTTATCAAATTTCTTAGGGTGCTTTCTCATATGCAGAGGTTTGTCTTTTTGATTAAAACCCTGATGTGTTTCCCTCTGGTGTGGTTCCTTCAGGCAGATGAGAACAAAGCACTCAGTCATGGTTGTATTGAGAAGGCAATTTGACTTTGAGTCAAACCACCTGGAGGAGGAGAACCAAACATGCAGTGTATTTTGGATTGTGTGCAATATTTTGCAGATGAAAGCTGCTGAACTGATCCACAAGGTGTAAACTGAGTCAAAGGACAGAGCTGTAGCACTGCAGAAATGTGATGTGTTCTGGATATTTGGGCCAGCAAACAAAAAGAGAATATAAACAATGGATACAAAATGCAACATTTTTTAAACTAGTTATTTATACAATGATCTAGTAATTTTTTTGAGTGGCAGTTCTGTGTTCTCCATGCTCAGGTGATTCTTCTTACCTCTATGTGCAAAGGCAAATATTTGATTACCTTTTTTCTATCACCATGTTTCTGATAAATGAAAGAATTTTACAAATATGTTTTTAGAAGCACACACCCTCAGCCTGTGTATTTTTCCTTTTTTTGGTTCATTTAATTATGTGCAGTGTGAAACCAAACCAAAACCAATAGCATCCAAACCAAAAGTATACATTCCTGCAATGTTGTGCTGATTCTCCTGTTGGTTTCTCTTGTGTATGTGTGTAGGTATTTTTTGTTTTGTGCTAGCATGTATATTCTGCAACAGTATTTAGAGAGTGCAACTGAGTGGGTCATTACAGAGAGGGAAACATTAGAAAATGGTCTGGTGATAGTGAATAGTTAAGGCAGACTATGTTTAATAGTGTTCTCATGATTCTGCTAGTTAAAGGAATGCCAGTAGTAATGTTCCTAAATATACCATTTTGTTTCCAAAGATACAACCAATTTAAATGGAAGCTTGGTGTAATTAAGTGTTAAAATATTGTGTGGCTGTAAGCCAAGAAAATTATCTAGACCCACAATTACGAGATATTTGTATGTTGCATATCAGTGGAACACATAAGGTATAACACAGATTATTACACATTGTCAAGGTTTTGTTTGAAATGAAACCTATGAAACCTTATTTAAAACAGAAATCTGTTAATAAATAATATACAGTTTGGCTATGAATGAATTATTAACAAATTGCACTGAGTGCTGAAGTTCAAGAAGAAGCAGTCTATTTGACCTATAAAAGATGTTTAAGGAGTTGGACAAGCTGACCTCTGGCTTTATGATTGTCTCCATAATCTATATTAAAATTACCACAATATAAAAAGCAAAGGTCATATTGCTGTGCATTTTGCAGAGCTATAAAAAAAACCTTATGCACATCAAATTCTGTACTGTTTTCTTGCTGAATTTGTCATCTGTAGCCCTGCACTAATGTGGCAAATATTTGGATCGGAGTCTAAAATACTGGCTGCTACTCCAACCACATACTGCTAAAGCAGGGTGTAATTTGGTCGGCAGGCAATCTGTGTCATTGAATAGACTCTTTACATAAAACAGCATTACTTAAAAAACATTTAAATGTAGTATCAAAGACTTTTCTTAGAAAACCTAAGAAAAAATCTGATGAATGCTTTCTTATATAAAGCTGTACACAGGGACAGTGTAGGGAGCTGCTTATAAAGACAAAGGTTTGTTCATGGTTTAATTCGCATCATCCGCTGAAGTCTTCAAACATCGCTCAAGTTAATATTAACTTTTGAGGAGTTTCAGCAGTGTTTTTTTTTTCTTAAAGGTAACTCAACAGCTAAAAGGCTTAACTCCACCTAAGAAGCATGAAATGATTGCAACCTGAGAGAGTTCAGTCACTGGGGATTCTCTTTCCTCTATTTTGTTTTAATTTATATGCTTGTGTAGCCATAACAATGGAGATATCTAATGTTTTACCTTCTTTCAGAGATATGGAGATGAATTATGATCCAGAGGTGCAGTTAAAATTGTCTTGTCCAGAATCAGGAGTTAATAGAAAGAGCAAAACTCAAGAGAGAGGCCAGTGGTCAAATAAGGTTGAATTTCTCCTGGCTGTCGCTGGGCAAATCATCGGTCTAGGAAATGTGTGGAGGTTCCCATACCTGTGCTACAAGAATGGAGGCGGTAAGTGTACAGAATTAACAATTCTTTGTGCAATATTCAGATCATCAAGAAATCAGAAAGTAGTTCCTTTATGATATAAAGTGTATAATACATAGCTGAAATACATCACATAACTTTTTGATTTAATTAATAAACGAATTCCCTTTTCTTCTACACTTTGAACTTTTTTAACAACTGAAACTGCTACCTTTATAAAAGGTTCAAAATTATATCTCTGTGAACCATATTTGGCAAGACACCAGTGCTGGTGCTACTGGTCTCAGTGCTGCATTCAACACCATAGATCATAAAATAATCTTAGACCATGAGTGTAAAACATATTTTAGGTAACATACCACATTAAACTTGGTCCGATTTCAAATGGGCCAGATCATTATTATTATTATTAAATTATTATTGCTATTGCCATAATATTAAAGTGGTGAAAAAATCTTTGGTCATTATTTGATTGCATAAGCATTATCATCCCATATCATCCTCCTTGGCTCTGAAACCTCTAAATTATTTCTTTTGGAAAGATACATGGTCATATTTTTAGCTTACTAATGAAGAATTGCATTAGTTGCAAATGTGCATGATTAGGACATTTTGCCAGTAACTTAATTTATGGCCATGAGATTATTGCTCAATTTTGCCTCCTAGTGGAAAAACAGAGACTAGATCATTTCCCACAAGGAAATGCTATTCCACCTCATGATCCATTTCTATTTGTCGGGCATTTGTGGCAATGTACACAGGTGGCATGCAGCATGGCGTGAATGTCAGTTCGGGAATCCTCCAGCCACCCCAAAGTGACATTGTTTCCTTTTCAAATTCCTTGAGCTGATTTGATAGGATAAATCATGCAATCACTTAGGACCAAAATCTCAGATCTACTTGAAGACTCACTAGGGACTGGTTAACTAGTTTCCAGATGATCTCAGATATGACAGATTTGGCCTTTTTTCCCCATTTTGATCACCTGCAAATTCCCATTCACCAGTCAGCTCTCCTCTATCATACAGGAGCTTTTTTAGAGCCAACCGCATCTTTTTGAACTGCCGTTTATGCTGCATCAGAGGGCAGCGTAACACATTCGGAGGAAAGCCCTATCTGCCCTCTACTGCATATGTGAGATCACACGACTGACTAGTGTCACTGTGATTGACAGGGTAGAGAGCATGGCCAAACATGAAACACTTTTCTTTTCCCATACCTCAAACTTCTTTTTAGTTATTTATGTATCTCTTGTAAGCCCTCCATATCCTCTTTTATTTTGCTTTTAGTTATGTAAAGCACTTTGAAATGCCTTTGTTTATGAAATGTGCCATATAAATAAACTTGCCTTGCCTAAAATTGTTACTTTGCTCTTCAGGAGTGTTTTTCATTCCATATTTGGTCTTCCTGTTTGCTTGTGGCATTCCACTGTTCCTCATGGAGATATCATTGGGTCAGTACACCAGTCAGGGTAGCATCACCTGCTGGAGGAAAATCTGCCCCTTGTTTGAAGGTGAGGCTTTATGCTTTTAAAAAAAATGAGCCTTAAATAAATCTGGTCTAAAATGTATGAATGTATGTGTGTATGAGTGTATGAATATTTTTTTAGCTTTTTCCTTAAATATAGGATTAATTGGCATCTACTTCCAGACCCACAAAAACTAAAGGAAACTGTAGAACTAAAGGAAACTGTATTTTTACAAAATATTTTGCTATAGTTCTTATTAAGGCATCTGGTCAAATACAGTCTTGTGTTAGTGGATAGAAAATAAGTAATAACAATATAAATGAGTATTCTAATGTATTAAGGGGTAGTATACGTGAGTACCTTTTACTCATGCATACTATTATTCAGAAGTCATCAACTTGAAACCTGAAATATTTTAGTAGTTATTAAGTTTATTGTATGTCACTTTGTACATTCTAGTGACCACTCATTGGCCCCTTTATTACTTAAACATAGAAAATCCTCAAAAACAATTATCGAAAACCTACAATGAATAAATACAATACAGTGAACCTCATTGGCCATTTTATCAGCATATTTAACATACATATAGATCAGGGAACCATATCTTCAAAGGACTGCAACTTGGCTGCAGGTTTGCATTCAAACCGTACAGAAGCCTGACTGTACATGCTGGTCTTCATCTTCAGTCAGTGAGAAAGTGTGGCTCTGATTTTGTTGGAATGATAGCCTGCAGCCCCACTATGGATAAGCTTGAAGATGCTTTATAGACGTGCAGTGTGTAAGTGTACAATTACTGACTGTATTGCTGTGCACAATTAATGTTTTTTAATGACCTAGCCAGAGCCAAGACCTGAATTCAACTGAAGATCTGTGGGGTGACCTGTGAGCTGTGCACAGGAGATGCACTCACAGTTTGACAGATCTAGAATGTTTTTGCAAGAAAGAGTGGAAAATATTGCCAAGTCAAGATGTGCCACGCTGATGGACTCTTATCCAAACAGACCGAGTGATGTAATAAGACTAAAGGGTGCTACATTTACAACTAAGTATTAGTTCAGGGGTGTGCACACTTGTGCAATGAGGTTATTCTAAGTCTTTTATTTTTATCTTTTTTCACTGAAATGTGTCAGTTTGGTTTTCAGTGGCATTGTACAGGTTGTAATTTTTACATTAATGGTGGAAAAGTTCTGATATGATTTATCTTTGTTTCATTTTTTACATCACAAAAACCTGTTGTTTTAACAGGGGTGTGTGGACTTTTTACCTCCATTGTATGTAGGGTGGTAGAAAAAATAAATGTCAGATGATGCTTTTTTTTTTCTTTTTGTAGGATTGGGCTATGGTACTCAAGTGGTCGTGTTGTACTCCAGCATCTACTACATCATCATTTTGGCCTGGGCATTCTTCTATCTTTTTTCTTCCTTTAGTGCTGAGGTGCCATGGGCTACCTGCAGCAATACCTGGAATACCGGTATTTTATATTATTAACATATACCACTCATAATTAATACAACTGGTACAAATAAAATAACTGTGGGCTATATTAGGAGTTGGCAGTTTGGATTTGCAAAAGAGCCTGGTCATGATTATCATGTTATTTCACTGCATATTTGTCAGTTTAACAATGTATATTCCACAAACATTAGTTGGCTGACAACTTTGACAAAAATGCATTTTATACAGCACATTGTTTTTAACATGATGAAGTAGAAATAGCCTAATATTTGTATAATAGGTGTGAAAAGTGCTATATCTTCTGTTGAGTTGCAGGAGAAGTGACAGAAGAGATCACACAAAGCTTTCTTTTCTTTTAATTTTGTATTCTGATGTCGTAAGTTAGGCTGCAAATTACAATATAATTATTATTTTAATTTTAAAAAAAAATTCTGGCTCCAATAAGAAACTGGAATTATAACTGTACACATGTAAATAATATGCCTAATATTTAAACATTTGGAGTATGTTAATGAAATAAAATCTGTACTGAGGGGGTCTAGTTTAACAGTTAAAAGGATACCTGGCTGCAAAACATTTAAGAACCCCCGCACTTTGAAGACAATTCATATAAATATAAATTCATAACGTCATATTTCTAATTTATTTCTAATAATATTAATATTGCCCCTTAAATGTCTTTCCATATTTTTTTGAATATTGCCCTATGTGCATGTGCTGTATTAGAAAAAAGTCATGAATGGTTGGTTGTGTCTTCTCTCATCAACAGAAACATGCACTGAATTTGACAAAATGGACGATTTATGCAACTCGAGTATACCAGAGAATGCAACTTCACCTGTTAAAGAGTTCTGGGAGTGAGTTATTTTATACTTTATTTACAATAAATCTATTGTATTATTACATGTATCAGAAGGTAATCGCCCAAGTATGGTTTGTGTTTTCCAGGAGGAGAGTGCTAAATCTCACAGGTAGTGTGTATGAGCTGGGCAATGTGAGGTGGGAGCTGGCTCTGTGTCTCCTCTTGGCTTGGATCATCTGCTACTTCTGTGTGTGGAAGGGAGTGAAGTCTACAGGCAAGGTGAGAGCCTCAAGAGACTTATTCAGAAAATTCAGATGTTCATTATGGCTTTAGTAACTTTTTATAAATTTGTGGCATGTTCTTTTACTTACTTTGACTGATATCTCTTACTTTCTCAGGTGGTCTATTTCACTGCTACCTTTCCTTATGTAATATTGGCAGTGCTTTTGGTGCGTGGACTCACGTTGCCTGGGGCTGTCGATGGCATCATTTTTTACCTCTACCCAGATCCTACACGCCTCACAGACCCACAGGTATGTGGAGACACTGAGTTAGATATAAAATAGACTGGATGGGGAGAAACATAAATATTCCCTCTCTTACTATTACCAGCAATTAACATTTCATTAAAAAGAGTATTGTTATTATAGTTGTATAAGCTAAGGCTATTTTGTGGAGAATTTATGAATAAGAAGGGTTTGGACTCCAAATGTACATAAAATTAATCCTTAATGATTAGGGATTCATTGCATCATTAAAGAGTTTGCAGCTGTTGCTTTGTCAGATGGTCACTGAGTACTGAAGACTCTTTCTTTCTTTCATGGTATGTAGGTGTGGATGGATGCTGGAACGCAGATTTTTTACTCCTACGCTCTCTGCATTGGGTGCCTCACTGCTCTGGGAAGCTACAACAAGTACAATAATAACTGCTACAAGTGAGTGAACTAAGTTAATAGGAAAAAAATAAAATAAAATGAATATATACACTCACCAAGCACTTTATTAGGAACACCTGTACACCTACTCATTCATG
The DNA here is from genome assembly GCF_027358585.1 of Pangasianodon hypophthalmus. Lineage (NCBI taxonomy): Eukaryota > Metazoa > Chordata > Actinopteri > Siluriformes > Pangasiidae > Pangasianodon > Pangasianodon hypophthalmus. The sequence continues at coordinate 15,921,789 of NC_069711.1, forward strand.
CAATTATCTAATCAGTCAACTGTCTGGCAGCAGTGCAGTACACAAAATCATTCAGATATGGGCCAGCAGCTTTTGGCAGTGTTCACCTCAACCATCAGAATGGGAGAAAATTGTGATCTCTGTGATTTTGACCGTGGCATGATTGTTGGAGCCAGATGGGCTGATTTGAATATTTCTATAACTGCTGATCTCATGGTATTTTCACGCATTACAGTCTCTAGAGTTTACTCAGAATAGTGCAATAAAGAAAAAACATTCAGTGAGTGGCAGTTCTGTGGACAGAAATGCCTTGTTGATGAGAGAGGTCAAAGGAGAATAGCCAGACTGGTTAGAGCTGACAGAAAGGCAACAATAACTCAGATAACCACTCTGTACAAAAGTATCTCAGAATGCACAACACATCAAACTTTGAGGCAGGTGGGCTACAACAGTCGGGTTCCACTTCTTTCAGCCAAGAACAGAAAGCTGAGGCTGCAGTGGGCAAAGGCTCACCAAAATTGGACAGTTGAAGACTGGAAAAATGTAGTTTGGTCTAATGAATCTTGGTTTCCGCTGAGGCACAAAGATGCTAGGGTTAGAATTTGGCGCCAATAGCATGAATCTATGAACCCAACCTGCATTTTATTAGCAGTCCAGGCTGGTGGAGGTGGTGTAATGGAGTGGAGAATGTTTTCTTGGGACACTTTGGCCCGTTAGGGAGGCCCTACCCAGTATTAGTATAGTGTTCCTAATAAAGTGTTTGAGTGTATATACATGCATGCGTGTACACAGTACACACACATACATACGCACACCGTGTGTGTGTGTGTGTGTGTGTGTATGTATATATATGTGTGTGTATACACACATCAGCCATAATATTAAAACCACTGACAGGTGAAGTGAATAACATTGATTATCTTGTTACAATGGCACTTGTCAAGGGGTGGGATATATTAGGCAGCAAGTGAACAGTCAGTTCTCAAAGCTGATGTGTTGGAAGCAGGTAAAATGGGCAAGTATAAGGATCTGAGCAACTTTGACAAGGGCCAGATTGTGATGGCTGGACGACTGGGTCAGAGCATCTCCAAAACTGCAGGTCTTGTGGGGGTGTTTCCAGTATGCAGGGGTTAGTACCTACCAAGGAAGGACAACCGGTGAACCAGCGACAGGATCACGGGCGCTCAAGGCTCACCTGTTGCGCATGGGGAGCGAAGGCTAGTCTGTTCCGATCCCACAGAAGAGCTCCTATAGCACAATTTGCTGATTAATGCTGGCTAATATAGAAAGGTGTCAGAACACAGAGTTTGCTGCGTATGGGGCCAGATCTCAATCCGATCAAGCATCTGCAGGATGTGCTGGACAAACAAGTCCGATCCATGGAGGCAACACCTTGCAACTTACAGGACTTGCTGCTAACGTCTTGGTGCCAGATACCACAGCACACCTTCAGAGGTCTTGTGGTGTCCATGCCTTGACAGGTCAGAGCTGTTTTGGTGGCACAAGGGGGACTTACATGATATTAGGCAGGTGTTTTTAATGTTATGGCTGATAGGTGTATGTCTGTATGTGTATATGTATACACACACACACACAGTATATACACATACACATATAATATATATGTATGTATGTATCTTTGCAGGGACTGTATTTATCTGTGCCTGTTGAACAGTGGAACCAGTTTTGTGGCTGGATTTGCCATCTTCTCTGTGCTGGGCTTTATGGCCTATGAGCAGAAGACAGACATCTCAACAGTGGCAGAGTCAGGTGACTGAAGATCTAACCTATCTGCTAAGTTTGATGTGGTGACAAAGTATCGTCCCTAAAAAATGTAGTTTGTTTTCCCAGGTCCAGGCTTGGCCTTCATTGCATACCCCCGGGCAGTTGCAATGATGCCTGTTCCACAACTATGGGCCATTTGTTTCTTCATTATGATTATTCTGCTAGGACTGGACAGTGAGGTGAGTGCAAAAAAGGCAATTAAAAGCAGTCCTATGCACATCTTACCATTGTTAACTTCAGTTCATCGGAGTGTAAATTCACATGAACACTTTTGTTCTGTCTAACACTCCTCAGTTTGTATGTTTGGAGGCACTGATGACTGCTGTAACTGACATGTACCCCTCATTCTTCCTCTTTGGTCATCGTCGCAAAGGATTCCTGCTCATCATTTGTTCTGGGTGTTTCCTGATTGGCCTGGTTATGGTAACGGAGGTGATTATGCATTCCTGCCCTGGGCTCAGAAGTCATCTTGAAATTACGTTTCATTTTCATAGACAAATGTAGACTTATTATAAAACTCTTAGCATTGTATTTTAACAGTCAATATAAAAGCACATTGCAGTAACATTAGATTAACATGAAAGTGAATAACATTAGATTAACATGAAAGTGAATTTCTTTTATGCCAATAACCTTTTTAAGACAGGTCCCATAACTGTTGAATAGTGAAAGTACTTTTTAAAAAAGTAAATTTTGAATATTCTGACTCTCGGCTTCGTCCTCTAGGGCGGCTTGTATATTTTCCAGTTGTTTGATTACTATTGCTGCAGTGGGATGACACTTCTGTTATTCGCCATTCTGCAGTCAGTGTGTATAGGGTGGGTGTATGGTGAGTACTCCACATAAAATAATTACAATTTCTAGTTATAAAAGAAGTATTGTAAAGACCTCTCCACTACATATTGCTTGGTTTGAACTAAACTAAAGCATCTAGTACTTGGCTAAACGTAACACAGCAGCTATACTCATGTGTTTATTTGAGCTTTGCTGATCTTATGAGGCCACACAGCACGCCAAAACACAGCAAGACAAAATCAGGTGTGGCAGAAATCTGAAGTGCAGGAGAGGTGGAATTTATATGGATGTATTAGACGTAAGCTACTTGCCAGCATATCAATAATTATTCTCTAAAGATAAAAGTTATGCATTTTATATATATGAGTTCACCCTAAAGTAGTTTTACTCCTTTAGTACCATTAGCTTAACTACTGCTGACTAGTAACCAGCTTAACTTTTAAGAAACAGGTCACTATGCAAATAGGTTATATGTGTATGTTGGAAAAATAGACAGTATTGCATGTAGCATTGCATAAGAACAGAGAGATTGCCCCCTTACATGTAAAAATGCAAAAATAGAAAAGTGAAGTGTGTGAGAGAGTGACACAAATCAGAGTATGATGAAAGAGTAGGATGGACAGGCCAAAATAGAGAGAAAAAGAGAGAGGTTCAAATGAGAGGTAGTCAAGGCAAAATAGTCGACTCTGTAAAATGGAGCTTGTAAGTAATCTGATAAATACCAGCAGAAACAATATTGAAACAACTTGAAGAGAGTTCAAAACCTTTGACCCCTTTTTTTGTTACATATAGAGAGTGAGTGTCTGAAATTACCACACACCCAGACCCAAGGGATCACACTGCATTCCCGCCGACTTCAAATATCTTGTTGGTCAGAAACTTTTCTGGTTGTCAAACAGCATTCCAGTTCGTCATAAAATGTCCAGACAGGGTCTGGTCCCACATAGTAGGAGAAGCAAAGCATGTAGCAATGAATGCCAAACCATTAAAAGCCTTCCTCATCAGTTGCCTTTGCATATCCAGGCATGCAGTGTTCTCAAGGTATTCACAAAATGCAAGGTTCTGTCAGGTGTGATGTGATTTACTCTGATAGCAAATTTCCTACCTCTGACTTTTTTGTCAGAGGCAGTTGTTTCAACTGATCTTTATACACTACATACTGTGGCCCTAAACTCTGGGTTTGCATGTCGTGTCATACCATTTGGCAGTGGAGTTGTGCAATAAGACATTTATACTTCATAATGACATTACTTGCAGGTTAATGCTGAAATTTGATGAACAAGATTACTAAAAAGGTGCCTTCCTGGAGATTATGTAGCTGCACAAACAGTTTAACACTGTGTCAACAACGAATGTGCTTCAACCCTTAAATGCATGGGTTTTTCACCATTAGTGATCACAAAACAAATTGATCTACAAACTGCCAACTGTAAAATCATCAAACCATTTTACTGACAACTAAATGACATATACTTTTATATTTAGATCCTTTGCCTGTCATTTATCTCAGAATATTTTACAAAATTCAGACTGTAGTTCATAACTACTTGTACACACATTTTATCAGGCTGAAGTTCACAGTTGGTTACCATTATTCTTTCAGTCACTTGTCTAACAGTGATTTTCACTATTTGGCATTTCAGCATGGTAAAAAAGACTTTGTGGGGTGCGTGAGCCTGGCTCTAAAAACTTAGGCTGACTAATGAGCCAAATCCACTTTCTAGAAGCAATGTCTGAATACTTTTGGAGATATGTTATATGTATACTGCACACAGCAGGGATTCTCAAACTTTTTCCAGAGTAAAATAAGTTCCAAGGACCTTGTACACAGTGCAAACTTGATATTACAATATAGAGCAAATATGTATCCTCATATTATCTGCATATCATTTTATTTGAGCCATTAGATCTTTTTACTCCTTAATGTTCCAATAATTTGAAACACTGTATACCATATTAGCAGCACTTTCTGGTTTTAAAATTGCAGTTAAATTTAATTAAAATTATTTATACTTGTTATTTAGTTACTGAGTTTTAGATTAACCCCTTTCATTTCATGTGACCAGTCATAGGATTATAATCATGATAATGAAATTATAACCATTATACTTTTTTTTTTTTTTCCTTTTTCTTTTTTTTTTTAAAGCAATGCAATTAGGGACCCCTCAATATTTATCCGCAGGCTCCACTTTGGCAACCAGAGAACCAGGGGCCTACACTATGGTAGGGTGTATATCAGAGGTGTTCAGTCTTCTCTGGAAATTGCCAGTGTGGGTGCAGGTTTTCATTCCACCCAAGCAGAAGTCACACTCGAGTCTACTGAAAGCCAAGGTCAGCTGATTAAACAGATGGAATCAGGTGTGGCTCCTGCTTGATTGGAATGAAAACCTGCACCCACACTGGCCCTTTGTGGATAAGATTGGACACCCCTGGTATATTGCTGTAGTTTTGTGAAACATGTTAAAGTCCTATTCATTTCTCGTAGGTGCTGATCGTCTTTATGATAATATTGAGGACATGATTGGATATAAGCCACTGTTCTTAATAAAGTATTGTTGGAAGTACCTCACCCCTCTATTCTGCGCTGTGAGTATCTCTGTAACACAACATGGGTTCTTACATTTTGGTTACTGAACAAATCTGACTCAGCACATCTGCTACTAAATATATATTGTTTGTAATTCCGATAATATGACTTATTACGATCTTCTGAAAGTTACAGGGACCCATTAATGGATCCAGATTTACTTACACTAGTAAACTTAATGCTCTGTTAGTTTTACTGCTCTTCACAGCTGTTATTGCATAATATGCTTTATTTTTAAAGTACTTCATTTGTGTTATTTGTAAAGATAATAAAATTGTACAAATTTATAAGTTACATATGCAATGTTACACTCTTTGGATTGTCCTTAAACCCTTAAAGGTTCTAAGTAGATCGTATGGCAAAGTTTCCCTACAAGAAAGATTTCCAAATACAACCTTTTTTGGAACCTTAACAATTTTATGAACCCTTGAAGAACCCCTTTTTCAAGGTTTCTTTTTTTCTTTAGGGTACATTTGTCTTCTCTCTGATCAAATTCACTCCTCTGAAGTATAACAATGTTATTGAATACCCCTGGTGGGGCTACGCTATTGGTTGGTGGTTCACACTCTCTTCAACTCTGTTGGTTCCTCTTTGGATGATCTATGTGCTGCTCACTTCCAGTGGCTCGCTGAGACAGGTATGTACCATTCCAGACAGAATGCTGCATGATTTACTATTAAAAGTGGTTTTTACCACTAAAAGAACAAAACTGAAATGTAAGGCTTTACTGCCATTCCAGATCATGTTATAGTAATTAGTCATATACACACACACTACCACAATATATTGGAGTTGAAATGAAATATGAATGGTGAATGGTGTAGGAATTACAGCAGTTTGTATATATCCCCTTTTTAAGGGACCGCAAGTAATTGAACAAACTACCATAATCATAAATTAAATTGTCATTCTTAATTCAAATGCTATGCTGTCGATGACTGCCTGAAGTCTGGAACCCATAGACATCACCAGATGCAGGGTTTCTTCCCTGGTGATATTCTGCCAGGCTGCTATTGTAGCTATCTTCAGTTCCGTTGTGTTCTTGGGACATTTTACCTTCCGTCTTCATGTTCAGTTGGATTTAGGTCAGGTGATTTGACTTGGCCATTGCAGAACATTCCAATTTTTTGCCTTGGGTTGCTTTTGAAGTATGCTTCATGTCATTGTCCATCTGCATTCTGAAGCACCGTCCAATGAGTGTTGAACCATTTGGTTGAATCTGAGCCAATAATATAGCCCTATACACTTCAGAATTCATCCTGCTGCTTTAGTCAGCCATCACATCATTAATAAATACAAGGCAACCAGTTCGATTGGCAGCCATACATGCCCATGCCATAAGATAAGATGGTATGTTTCCCTTTTCATACTTTTCTCTTCTCATCATTTTGGTACAAATTCATATTTTTCTCATCTGTTCGTAGAATGTTGTTCTTGAACTTTCCGGGCCTTTTTAGATGTTCTTTGGCAAACTTGCTGGCCCTGTTTTTGAGGCTTACCAATGGTTTACATCTTGTGGTAAACCCTCTATAATTACTCTGGTGAAGGCTTCAGCTGATTGTTGACTTTGACACTAATACGCCTACCTCAGGGAGGGTGTTCTTGATCTGGCCAAATGTTATGAAGGGGTTTTTCTTCACCAGGGAAAGAATTCTTCTCTCATCTACCACAGTTGTTTTCCATGGTGTTCTGGGTGTGCTTTTGGTGTTTCTGAGCTCACCAGTGCATTCTTTCTTTTTAAGACCAAATAGTTGACTTGGCCACACCTAATGTTTTTGAATCTCTCTGATAGGTCTGATGAGATTTACCAGCAACAGATTCCAAATGCAAATGCCACACTTGAACTCTAGAGCTTTTATATGCTTATTTGTAAGTGAAATAATGAGGGAATGATGCACATTTGGCCATGGGACAGCTGAGCAGCCAATTGTCCAATTACTTTTGGTCCTTTAAAATCGGGGGACCTACATATAAAAGTGCTGTAATTCGTACGCCTTTCACCCGATTTGGATGTAAATACCCTCAAATTAAAGCTGAAAATTATTATATTCATTATTTAATTTCATCTCCAATATACTGTGGTAGACAGTTAAAATAACAATAACTTTGTCTATGCATACAATAACCTGCCTGGTTCTCTGTATATTGAAATTTTTTGACCTATTGTAACATTTGACCTTCCTTAGAGACTACGTGCTCTCTGCACCCCAGCAAGTGACCTTAGGTAAACACTTTGCAACTGGAAGCTATGGAGGACTTCTTGCCCTATTGCAACAGCAAGGACGTCCCTGAATCACAAAGGGCAATAATAAAGTCGACCATGCATATTTTAAAAATGCACTTTTATATTGGCCTTTGGCCTCTCCTCAAATGGACATGCTGTGAAGTTGGTGTATATACGCACAATTGTAACTATCAGTCTGTAAAATGAAACATGAATTGTAGACAAATCACTAATAACAAAACCTATGCTCTGTAACAGTTCAGAGCTCTTTAATAACCTACTCAGTTATAGAAATGCAAATAGCAATATTACTGAGATTCAAAGTGCCTTTTAGGGAATCTGTATAACCAGATTACAAAGAGCAGAACTTCTTTAGTAATATATCAACCATTCCAGACAGATTTTATGCAGCGATTTCACAAGAGAATTCCAGCCATATTTGGCATTTTTGGTGCTTGCTAATCTTTACTGAGAATGTGTTTTCTCATATAAAGATTCAAATTCAGAAGTTGTGTTACCTCATTATTGTACGGTTTCTAGTTCCTACGTTTTGGGTCATAATTGAAAAATGTTGATTGTCTATCTAAAAAATTATAGAACACCACAGCTATTCATGTTATGAACTGAGAACTGAGTATGACTGAATAACTATATAATACAGTGTATTGATATGCAAACTTTCCATTGTTACTTAATCAGAAGGCTGGATGTGATTTAGAAACACTGTGAAACTTTGAAAACAATGCAGATGATGAAACTTCTGAACCTAATTTCACAAAATAACACCAAATCATTTTGGAACTATAGTTTACAGTACACAAAGAGGTAAGCGTAGAAATCAGTGGCCCATTGAGGAAAGCTCAAACTGCTCCACCAAATCCACCTCCTAAATTGTGTGAACTGTATGACTCTTTTTTTTAATATTGTTTTTAATGGCACACTAACAAATTTTAGGCAGCACTGTTTGATGTTAGACAGTGACAAGTGAACTGATTGGAGTAGCGTTTTTATTATAACACTACTAGCACTGTCTTTGACATTAAAGAATGCCTGATAGGTGTTTTTCATTAAAGTTAACTGGGGACAAAAATCTAAAATCATTAAAAAGTAAAATAAGCTTGGTTATTGGTTGAATTGTGTGATTGACTAGTGTTGCTAAAATTGTGCTTGCACAGCACAGGGAGAATTGTACCAGCAGTCCCAGTGGCCAGTCCGTCTCTGTGAAGTAATTCAGTGCAACCCTCAAAAACTCATATATGCAGTTGAATGTAATTTGTAATATGTACTTTGTAAATGTCTTTGCTCGTATAGAATTGTGAGAAGTCTAGCTAGGTGTTGATTGTTGCCCATTGGAAATTTCACTAGTACACATCCTTGGAGCACCTCAAAAAGCACATGAGAAATGTGACACAATGTGGCCAGTGTGATTCATCACAATGCAGTCTAACTGGAACGATGATGCTTCTATGCTAAAATATATTTATATTATTTTATATATATATAATGACTATGTGGAATTATTTTTGAAACATTAAATCTTAGAGATGTTTTGAAAAAATAGGTTTTTGAAAATAAGTATTTGTTGTAAATTGTGATGTACATGATTGCTAAAATATCCGATATCAATGACAAATGTTTAGATTTCCATTTAGTATTTGGCAGATTTTGTGTAATGATGGTTATTATGCTATTTACTTTATTGTGCTGTATTGTATTATAGAGTTTTGTATTGATCTAAATTATAGGTGCATTACACTGTCCTTAATGTAGTAAGATGTACATAGTAACACTGTTATGTAATTAAAGGTACTGTTTTTCTCCAACGATTTTAACTATGACTTGTTGTCTTAAGAGTCCAGTATATATGATTTTGTCTTTTGATAAGCTTGGCAGTAGGCAGTATGTCATATCATGTAAATGATTGTTTGTCAGCCTGAATGCAGTTTTAATATGCTAAATTTAGAGTATTCTGTTTGATGTTTTATCAACATTGTGTTAACAGCAGTGTCTAAATTAATGGACAAAAAAGCACTCTAAAGGGCTGAAATATACAGAAAGTAGTCTCTCAGAAATCTCTCATTCAATAATGATATTAATATTAAAGATAATATTTTTAAAAATATTCAGGGTCATTTCAATTTTAATGAAATTGTTTCATAAAAATGAGGAAAATCAAATAAAGTGGGGAAAAAATTAGAATAGAAATGATGAGGTCTGCAATGTCTGAAGTGGACCACATTTTTGTCTTCTGATTCCTCTCTGGTGCTTGAAGGGTTATTTGCATGACAACCAGTGTTTTTCTCCAGATTGTGCAGATACTGCCCTCTATTGACTAAGAGTTATCTGTCTGTTACCCATAAATATACTGTACACTTCAGAGGGTGGCATAGTGGTGTGATAGATATTGTTGCAACTTCACAGCTCCAGGATCCCCAGTTTGATCCAGGTGTATCTGTGCGTTTCCTCCCACCCCAAAATATGCAGGTAGGTGGATTGGCTATGCTAAATTGCCCCTAGGTGTGGATGTGTATGTGCCTGGTGCCTGGTACTGTGTTAAGTCTCAATATTATAATTAACATCAATTTTTAAGAATTTCTCCCCTTACAAAGATTCTTTGTGAATACAGTCCCAGATCCTGATTGGCATTTCCTGGTATGAAATGCCAGACAGGGAGATTCAAAGCATGGAGACTTTCAGACATTTTATTCATTGAACAGGGAGTGTGCAAAAAAAAAAAAAAAGGTTAAAGTCACGGCCTTTCAGTTGGCCAGATAGTCACTAGTCCATGTTCCCATAGGGAAGGTTGCATTTTGTGTCAACTGATTAGGAAAGATAAAGCTGGCTAGACAGGCAGTACAGTATTTGAGTCCAGCTATACAATGTAGTTAACTGTCTAAACATGCTGACAAACCTCCCCACAACATCTATCTCAAGACTAATATTGAAATCATTCAAAGCCACTAATGTTTTACCACATTACAGAATACACATTATACAGTACCAACTTTTATTCTTATCAGTGATCTTTACATTATACAAATGCCTTGCTAGGTTCAGATGTACAGTGGGGTCCAATAGTCTGAGACCACTAGTGAAAATACTTATATTTTGCATTCTTTTCTAATTTCATACAGTGATTACAATTATATTATTGACAACAGCTTGAATGAAGGGCAGAATCTTTGGAATACTGACATGAATTTCAGAGTTTCTTAGTATTTGTTATGTCCCGTTTTTGCTTTAATGACATTGGGCACTCAGGCTGGCATGGACTCTACAAGTTTGTGCAAAACCTTATGATCCATTTTAGATAAAATCCATCAGAGTGTCGTCTGAACACATGGTTCAACAGAAGAGATTATGCATGAGGAAAATCTGAGCTTTTGTACAAAGCAGATAACATGGTCAATATCACAAATTGGCTTACATTTAAATAGGGATATTATTTAAATGTTAATGTTAAATATTCAAGATATTGAACACTTACTTTGTTTGTTTTGAATATTTCTGTTTATTACTCCAATTTTAAATGTAAAAAAAATCCCAGATATTCAGTGTGGTCTTAGACTTTTGGATCACGATGTATGTGATGGAGGTTAGATGTTGAATACCAGTGGTCATGTGTGCATTTTGTCTGTTGGAATGCCATTTAAGTTTATAACTTCTTCAGAGACCCTTGCTCTTATACTTAGTCTTTTCCGAGCCTTCGTCTTTTGGGTTCTGAGAGATAGCAGTCATGTCACGGTGTGTGAAAAGGGGCTGTCCATGCGTATCGGTACTGCACTCAGCACAAAGTACATAAAGTCAGAACCAGCCTGCATCTGCACAGCTTTACAGGCATTGTGGGGAGGACTGTGGACCATTAGGGGCAGTCCTGACTCCTCCGTGGCCTCTTCATAGCCTTGCAGTTTTGATCTAGCACTCCACAATCTTCTTTACTCCTTTTTAATCGGCTCACCTGTGGCAGCACAAACATATTATATCATGAATATTCAGAAAATAATTCTAGTCCCAGGTGATTATTTAAAGATGTAAAGACATCTCAGCATGATATAGATTTTTACAGTGCTTTCAATGCAGCCAGATCATTTTTTAACTGGTCACGCCAAGCATAATGTCAAGTCATAAAATCAAGTATCTTTAGTGTTATTTGAAATTGTCTTGTACTTTTCAGACACATACTTTAAGAGTTTAACCTTGGTACTTTTGGCTGAAATTATTTGCTTACTATTTAATTTCAGTAGAAGTGAACAGCAAAATAACTTAACTTAACTATCCATTTTAACAGCTCTGTGACAAGTTATAAAGAAATAGAGATCATGACAGTTTATGTACCTTGGCATCATGTTCAGCAAACCTCTGGAACATGTTGGCATAGATCTTTTTATCACGCTCATGGTGTTCACGTATCTTGCGTTGGCAGACAGCGATCTGGCAATGGGCTGCACGGTTGGTGGGATTGACCTGAAGAACTTGCCGGAAGTCCACTAGGGCCAGACTGAATTCATTCCTCAACAGATGAGCCTCTCCGCGCCGATACAGCGCCTTCTCATTCGCAGAGTCCAGCTCCATCACCTAGCAAAGGCCAAAGCAGTTCAAACAGTACACATTCACAGAGTGATACAGTTAAATCTTCATTGTACAGCTAATCTGATGTTGAGCTATGTATAGAGGGCTATCCAATGCTATACCTTGTTGCAGCTTTCCACAGTTTGAGAGTACTCCCGGAGGCGTAAGTAACACAGAGCCAGGTTTAAATGGGCAACAAGCAGGAGGGCCTGAATGGCCTGCTGTTGCTCCTTTCCAACCCCACACTCCATCTCCAGCCATGTTACAATACGCTGATACTGAATGACAGCCTGGTAGTATCGCCCAGCCTGAAACAACAACGCAGGCATATTCACAAATGTCACAATTTGTGCAAAAGCCACACTGACATGCATGTACAGTGATATTACGAAAAATCTAAAAATCAACATCATAATCAATATAGTGAATCCATGACTCATAACAATGATCATCTATTAAGTACTGAGGTTACATTCTGGCACATTTTTAAGTAGCGTCACATGACAGACCAGATCAACACGTAATTAAGAAATAAAACACAATGGGACGTGCTGTTATAGGAAAACAATCATTGATGGGGTAGTGTGCTGCGGTCATCTTAATGATATATATATATATATATATATATATATATATATATATATATATATATATATATATATATATATATATATATATACACATATTTTAATTATCTAATCAGCCAATCGTGTGGCACCAGTGCAATGCATAAAATCATGCCGATACGGGCCAGCAGCTTCCAGTAATGTTCACATCAACTATCAGAATGGAAAAATGTGATCTCAGTGATTTTAACTGGGGCATGATTGGTGGTGTCAGATGTGCTTGTTTGAGTATTTCTATAACTGCTGATCTCCCGGGATTTTCACACACAATGGACTCTAGAGTTGACATTTTACACCATTTATGGTAAACACCCTTACCAGTGCGACTTACATATTATCTCATTTATACAACTGAGCAGTTGAGGGTTAAGGCCCTTGTTCAATGGCCCAGCAGTGGCAGGGTTCAGATTTGAACTCACAACCTTCCCATTAGTAGTCCAGCATGTTAAGCAGTGAGCTACCACTGCCCTGTACCACTGCCCTGCACTGCAGCACTGCACTGTTTTTAGTCAAAATGGTGCAATAAAGAAAAAACATCCAGTGAGCGTCAGTTCTGTGGACGGAAACACCTTTTTGATGAGAGAGGTCAACGGAGAATGGCCAGACTGGTTTGAGCTGACAGAAAGGCTACAGTAACTCAGATAACCACTCTGTACAATTATGGTGAGCAGAAAAGCATCTCAGAATGCACAACACATCAAAACTTGAGGTGGATGAGTTACAACAGCAGAAGACGGGTTCCACTTCTGTCAGCCAAGAACAGAAAGGTGAGGGTGCAGTGGGCACAGGCTTAACAAAAGTGGACAGGTGAAGACTGGAAAAACATAGCCTGGTCTAATGAATCTCGATTTCTGCTGAAGCACACAGATGGTAGGGTCAGAATTTGGTGCCAACAGCATGAATCTATGAACCCAACCTGCCTTGTATCAACAGTCCAGGCTGGTGGAGGTGGTGTAGTGAAATGTTTTCTTGGGACACTTTAGGCCCATTAACACCAATCGATCATCTCTTGAATGCCATAGTCTATTTGAGTATTGCTGCTGACCATGTGCATCCCTTCATTGCCACAATTTACCCATCTTCTAATGGCTACTTGCACCAAGTCACAAAGCAAACGTCATCTCAGTCTGGTTTCATGAACATGACAATGAGTTCAGTGTTCTTCAGTGGCCTTCCCAGTCATCAGATCTGAATTCAAATAGAACACCTTTGGGATGTGGTAGAATGGAAGATTCACAGAATGAAAGTGCATCTGAAAAATCTGCAGGAATTACGTGATGCAGTTGGGCCCTATTAGTATAGTGTTCCTAATAAAGTATATATATATATATATATATATATATATATATATATATATATATATATATATATATATATATAGCAAGAGAGAGAGAACTTCCAACTGAGATAATTTTGAGATGACAGTTATTGAGTTATTCATAAAATTGTTTATGATGTAAATATAATGATTTCTATAATCTACAAATTTTGTTTGCTTTTTATGTACAATAAAGGATATTATTATTAAACAAGAATTGACTGCTGGATAGGCAGGATATCTGAAAAAGCCTCTCAGGCAGTACTCTACAAATAAATGCTTGTATGAATATAAAAATAATTTTCATAGTTATTGTAATTTCTAATCTTATTTATTACATATTAAATCCAAATGAAATTACTAAATAACATTTATTTTGGGCAATTGGTTTTCACATCTTTCAGTGTAATTGGAATGGAGTCTTTAAATGATCATGATTTCAATTTTCTCTCTTTTCACTTTTGGGGGTAACCAGATATTAAAATGCTATACTTGTGGTTGAGGTACAGGCAAAAGCGAAAAATTTCAGTTCAGGAACGCCTGTAGTTTTCAGAACTATATATAGTAGAAAATGTCAAAGTTTCTCCATGGGAAGGGTTTGTTCCAGGCTGCCACACATACAGTAAACCGAAGGGTTAACAAAAGACTTCTCACCTTGAAGTACTGTGTTCCCTTCTGTTTGACCAAAACTGCTTGCTCTAGTTTCTCGCTCAAGTCCATTTCCCAGGATTCTTTGGCCTGAGGAGAAAAATGTCAGCTTTCTAAACCTTTATTCTATGAACACTAGAGGGAGTGATTTCTCTTTGATTGCCCCACAGCACTGCTATTGTTCTATATTAAATAACAATTTTAATTCCATACAAGTACAAATAGAGGTCCTGGAATTTGATCTACATTAATACTTGCTTACATGCAAACCCCTATGGTGTACACTCCTGGGCAAAAAAAAAATATGGGCCAAGCAAAAATGGCAAAATATTAAGCTTTTAAAGGTCTTAACAACAAATCCTTGGTCAGAAAATAAGCAAGAATTAAAAAAATGTACTCCTGAGACCTCCTGTGCCACCACTTGCTCGTTTACTTTTGCCGCAGTGAACTGTTTGTGGAAAAGAACTTAGTTTGGGAAAACTTTTCTGCTTGATTTCTTTAAATGTCTAAGCCTTGTGGCCGTTGATAGACTGCATCAGGTGTGGCAGATAACCAAATGACTAATCTTTTAAGAAAAAAAAAAAACATCCCAGAAGATTATTTTTGGAACAATTTGTACACCCTGACATGTGAACTTTGCATCAAACATTTTAATCGTTATCCTGATTTTACCTTTGCACACAAGAAGACTATATAAGTGAATTTTCCCTGTTTCTAGCTTTTCCACAAACAGTTCACTGCAGCAAAAGTAAACGAGCAAGTGGTGGCACAGGAGGTCTCAGGAGTACATTTTTTTAATTCTTGCAAATTTTCTGACCAATGATTTGTTGTTAAGACCATTAAAAGCTTTATATTTGCCATTTTGGGCTAATATGGAGTGTAAGTTTAGATAACGTTCTGTTGGATTACTTTGCAAGTAACTTGATACACTGTTCAAGATGCTATTGATATGAACTCATTAAACTTTCGATAAATAACCTAAATAGAGGTTATTTGGTTCAAGGCCTCACCTTTTGAAAATCTTTGAGTGTCACTTCATACAAAAGTTCTGCATTTGGTCCAATGTCCAATTCTGGTTTTCCTTCTTTACCATAGCCATATCTGCAAAATACAGTACACATCATGTCAACACTAGACATGTGAACTGCAAATAGATAAAAAGGCACACATGATTATATTACAATATACTGTTTATCATACATGAAAAAATACATACGCACCACTCAGCCATAACATTAAAACCACCTGCTTAATATTGTGTAGGTAAGGCCAGGACCCAAGGTTTCCCAGCAGAGCATTGCCCAGAGCATCACACTGCCTCCGCCAGCTTGCCTTCTTCCCATAGTGCATCCTGGTGCCATCTCTTCCCCAGATAAGCGACACACACACCCGGCCATCCACATAATGTAAAAGAAAATGTGATTCATCGACCAGGCTACCTTCTTCCATTGCTCTATGGTCCAGTTCTGATGCTCACATGCCCATTGTAGGCACTTTCAGCGGTGGACAGGGTCAGCTCTGGCACTCTGACCGGTCTGCGACTATGCGGCCCCATATGCAGCAAGCTGCGATGCACTGTGTGTTCTGACACCTTTCTATCATAGTCAGCATAAACCTTTGCAGCAATTTGTGCTATAGTAGCTCTTCTTTGGAAAGATCCTTACACCTGCCTATTCTTCCTGCTTCCAACACATCAACTTCGAGAACTGACTGTTCACTTGCTGCCTAATATATCCCACCCCTTGACAGGTGCCATTGTAACAAGACAACGTTATTCCTTTCACCTGTCAGTGGTGTTAATGTTATGGCTGATCACTGTATATATATATATATATATATATATATATATATATATATATATATATATATATATATATATATATATACACACATACATACATATATATATATAATTTTGGTTGCATTCATGAGGACTTAAGGTGAATCACCATGTTTGGAACCTACTTGGGTTTTAAGTATAGTAGACAACATTCCCCTTTCTGCATCTTCTCCATGGCCCGATCCACTCCCAGAGGAACACCCATGTCCTCAGATTCTCCCACCACAAATGTGACGTCCCGTGAATCAAATAAACGGCCACAACACCTTCCCTCCAAGTGCACTGTAGCACATAAAAAAATTACAGATTTGTCTTAAATGAACATATATCCAAAAATACATAAATCAAGAATTCCAGACTTCTAATTAAATATATACCATGAACTGTGGCTCCTTCATTAGGATTACTGTAGCCTTCCCCTTTGACCTTTATTCTCCTTAAGATTCCACCATCCTCTGTAAGCTCCTCCCCTCTAAAGCTCAACAGCTCTACCTGAAAAGCAAGGGGGGTTAAATACATTAGCCAACTACTGTTAACACGTTCCAGCATAAAAACAATCTTCTAGAGAATATATGCAACAAATCTCACCCTGTCTAGCCACACAGAAAAGAATGAACAAAATGAAAAGCCTTTCTCTACAAATTGCCCACCTCAAACAATAGTGTAGAGTTTGGAGGGATCTTTGGGGGGCTGCCAACAGAGCCATAGGCATATTCTGGCTTACACATCAGCAGACACACCTCTCCTTTCTGCATGGAGCACACACCAATATCCCATGCTTTGATCACCTGACCTTTAAGATAGCAACAGAGAGGACACCATGAACAGCTAGTGCTATCTGACGGCAATAATGCCATCATAAAAGACATTCCTGTGTGCCATTAGTGTTCCAGACATAAGTATTGTACCCTTCTGTAATGCTTCTTTCAAAGAATGAACATGTAAAATAAACTTGCACTTGGACATAAACAGATGCTGTCCAGGGAGGTGCAACTGAAACAGTTAGAACACTGTATGCCAGCAGCATCATTTTATATGGGAGAAACTGCTTATGGCGTAATAATACTAGGTTCTATGTGGCATATGACTAAGTGCATTGGCTTATGAGGTCACAGGAAATTCAACTCTGTCTTAATTCCTAGTACAAATGTGTGGGTGTTTAAAACTAAACTACAAAACTACAAAAAAATAAGAAAAAATAAGGCTTAGCTTCCCAGACCAAAGAGAACATACGATTCCCAGAAGTACTGAGCAGAAACATGTCATGACATTGAGGTAGGCTAGTTCTCCACAGTACTAATATGCAATATGTATATGGACACAAGCCAATAGTTTAGGAGTTAAATTATCACTGATGTAAACATTTCAACATCTCTGTTGAAATGTTTCTACTATGTGACATCTGTATCAGTTACGTTTGTGGAAAAAGAAAAAAGTTGGATAAAGGCTCATGTATAAACAATATTTTATATTTTGTGGCAATTTATGGTTTATGCTTATAATTACATGATTATTAATATAATTGCATATTGGGGATTTTTAAATCCTTGTTGCTATTAAAAAAAACACACATACACAAAAACAATATCATAGCTAAATTATTAGCTAGTGAGTTTAAGAGAAACTGCTCAATATAACTGCAATACCTTTGCCTACGTTGAAGACAAAAGGCTCCTTATGGTCAAAACTGGAGTCAAACTTCTTCCCATTAAGCAATTTTCCAGTGTAGTGGACATGCACCTTGTCCCCAATCATAGGCTTCTCTCCCTCTGTACCATGCCGCTTCACAATCTGTTGAGGTTGTGAAAGAGAGACCTCATCATCACTGTTCATTTAAGAAATCAGGTAATTCAGATCTGAGCACTTTAGTTGAACCAGCAAGGTAAAATCTGATGCCTGAAAATAAGTCACTGTGTTGACTTAACTGCTGTAGAGAAAACAGACATATTGGCTAAAGAGATATTTCACCACTATTTATTTCTCATTCATGTTTTTCACAGATTTGAATTGGAGGGTTCTTTTAAAACACCTTGTAAACACCACCTTTTGGGGCTCTCTATATTTCTTACTTTTCAAAAGCTGGGATGTAGGGATGTTAACTTAAAAGATTTTTTTTTCCAAAATTGACTGGAAAATATTGATATTATTGGTTAAATAATATGTAAAAAATTATGCTTTAATTGTGCATTCTACCAACACCAACACAGTAATCACGACATTCCACTCTAAATTAAATGCATAATGCACACTGGTTAAATAGCACATTTCACGTGGATTAATAATATCAAGCCTTATTAATCTGACAATTCTATAAATCCCCAAACCACATATTTGGTTGTGGTGGATGTTTATCAGCATCAATATCAGCGACAAGCTACATACAGTCATTTTGTGCCTATATACAGGAAAAAATCAATTAAAAAAAAAAAACCTTCCAAATCAAAAGAAATAATTTCTCAGTTCGTTTCTTAGAGACTGAGTCATCATTTGGGCACAATGAAAATATTATGTCAGTTGAGAAATCCTGACTGAGATGGACAGAAAGAGTGCTAGTGATATAATACAGTTTTACTGGCCTTGCACACTCCCCGGTCTTTGTTTGGAGTGATGTCTAAACCCTGTGAGGCGAATAGGGCAATAAGAGACTGGGCAGTTGGACACACATCCTGAGATTTGGCCATCTCCTCAAGACAGGCCCTTGTTCCCCTAAAAAAAACAAATACACATACAAACACATAACCTTTACAGGCAGTATGAAATGCTCTCATATGTACTATAACAGTATAATGCCTCCTTACCACTATATTGTATAGTGAACTGATGTGATTATAAAATAGGCCATTGTGTAAAACCAAACAAAATTAATGTACAATATAAAAATATATAGTATGGTATTTGGGAGATTTTGTTTTGACCAGAATCTCTATTAATATATACTGCACATTTTATACAACTTAAGTCATTATCTATGAGATTAAGATGTAGTCGTTACCAGGCTACTAAAAGTTACCAATGACTAAATGTCACATTGTTCGCTTGTTACTCTTCCCTCTTCTGGTAACAAGCCTGACTTCATCTGTATGACGCAGAGTAAAGCACGTTTTATTTGGCATCATTCCGAGTGTGTAACAACAGATACACAACTGTACCTATTACACAAAGGTTTGCTTCCTGTTGTATCCTGTTGTATCCTGTTGTATACAGGGGTTTAGCAAAATGTGTTTTCTCAAAAAACCCTGAGTGACTGTAGAGTTTCTTGCTTACACAGTCTGAAACCTTTTATTTTTAAACTTGTATAAGGCTGCAAACTATGTAGAGAACAGCTGCAATTGCATTTTATACTATCATTGTAGCATACCCAATCTTCATAACGTTTTACAGCTTCCTGTTTGGCTTTCTGTTTTAAAACACTCGTAAAAAACACTAATAAATGCAGTGGAATAGCCAAATGTCTGTCTTTAATTCAACCTACAGTTGAAAGGATCCTACAATACAGAAAAGAGAATGAAGGAATAAATTATTGAATGACTAGATTAATTCATGAGTGACTGAATGAATGAATTAATTAATTAATAGGGCTTCTAAACATTAACATCTACAGCATCTTGTAATTCCACATCAGCTTCAGACTGTGAAAATGGATCAATAATTTCTGTTATCGGTCCTCATTGTACAGATTGTACTGTTTTCCTACTGATTTTCCCCCAAATTATTTATAACAAAAACTCTTCAAACCATTCATTTTTAATTATAGATTTTTTTTAATCTCTCTCTCTCTCTCCCTCTCTCTCTCACACACACACACACACACACACACAAGGAGCCTCTT
Source organism: Pangasianodon hypophthalmus (assembly GCF_027358585.1). NCBI lineage: Eukaryota > Metazoa > Chordata > Actinopteri > Siluriformes > Pangasiidae > Pangasianodon > Pangasianodon hypophthalmus. The sequence goes on from NC_069711.1 coordinate 15,941,989, forward strand.
CATGATCTGATCAGATTTTCAATTAAGCATCTGCATATGTTTATGTAAGACAGAGAAACACAGAGACAGAGTGGCATAGTGTCTTTGTCTTCTATCTGATTTTCTCCAATCTGTATATATGTTTATCCAGAGGCACTTTGTCTCACTCTCTGCGTGGGTGTGTGTGTGTGTCCCTGGTAAGAGGAGGTGTGTGTGAGTGTACTCTCATGAGTGTGTGCTGGGGAACACCATGTTCCCTCTATTCACAGTTCCTGGCACAATCCAGTGGCGTATACCAAATTTCTATCTTCACACTGGGTCTCAGAGACCACTTTCTGTCATTTCAGTTCCAAATATTAAACCAAACATAATTCTCAATTCATAACCATTCATATATTTAACTATAAAATTATACATTACCAAATATGAAAATCATATATCACTGTACCATAATATCCATACCATATCACACAAAGCAAGAAACAAACTGCACTCATTGTTTTAGATAAAGACACTGTTTGGATGGCAATAAGGCTTGTAGACAGTAAAGATATGTGTCTCAGACATCTAAAGTCAGAAGAATGACGGAAAAGATACAAGACCAAAACCAAATCAGAGAAGAGAACATTGAGTCCAGTGAGATACACACTATTACTCAAGGACTGCACTCAAAGAACTTGTTTATCTACACACACACACACACACACAGGAAATAAAACACTTACAATATTATGTTTGTGGAAATCATTTTTGAATAATTAACAATCACCATTATATATATATATATATATATATATATATATATGTTTGCCTCTAAATAATTAAAAATAATTGAATTCTTCTATTTCTACAGGATTATGCCAAACCTACACCACAATTAATATCACGGCTAATAATCTATGGAATTATACTATTATATTTCTAAATATTTTTTAAACAGGTAAGTAGTCTGTTTCTGTCTGCTCCTTCTCTCCCTGTTTCAAGCACCATACAGAGACATTTCTGTCCCTGTCTGTCCCTCTGCTTAGACATACTACTAACTCATATGTCCAAATTATACACCTATATGAATTCCACCTGCGTCATGGTGATGCATCCTCACATCATTCTTCATCTGATAATTAAATCGAACTTCAGCTTACTAGTGTAACTCGATCACATCCAGTACTTCTTAAACAAAAGAGGCAAATGAACCATAGTTGATTCATTCTTTCCTCACACATCATTCACACTGAAACACACTTAGATAACATCTCAGGTTCAAACACAATGATACACGGGCATGCATACAAGTACATGCCAATATGCAGTTTACAGATCTTTTGTTCCTTTGATCTTTTTTTTTTTTTTTTTACATATTCACTCTTTTATAAGTTATCATTGCAAAACTGAAATTTCACTTGATTTGTAAACAACTCAGCATTCCACTGATAGCAGATTACCATCTTTCTTATAGCTGTTATTCACACCGGCAGGTATGTTCTGTTCTCGCAAAACAGGAACATGACTAGAAGCATGTGCTTGCATAAATTCTAGGAAAACCCTCCAGACTTGCACTGTATGTCAACACCTAAGAAAAGTCAGCATATCAGCATATTCACATTGATATTCTTATTGGGTCATGTATGTACGAGGAATCGTCAACAAAACCCTCACTGATCATCCTTGAGAACGAGAAAGAGACTGTGTCCCCACATGAGCTCTTGGATGGCAATTTGGGTTCACTGAGTTCTTCTGAACTCGAGCATCAGTGTAAAAAAAAACGAGGACTCGGCCTCTTTGTGGTTTTTCTATAGTAAATTGTAGTCTGTAGCTTAAAGTAAGCTACATTAGGTTATACCTGGTGTCTGCGCTTTATATTAGCGCTGAATGAAAATAATATTCTAGCTAGAATAGAATATAGGAATGTCAGGTAAGTGTTTATGTGATGTTATGAAAATAACTTAATATGTAGGTGTAATAACTTTAATACATTTTAATATGACTCATATCAAGTACGCAAGAATTCTTTTTATAGGTCAGCTAGTGAAACATAGAGATGAAACAGAGAAATGAATTAATATTAGTAAACTTATTAAAATACCTGTCCCTGTTTCTGGGGTTGT